>NC_142011.1:188763642-189133642 GCF_049901735.1 Notechis scutatus
TAAAATGCCGGGGCTGTCTAATTGATTGACTATACAGCATGGCATAAAATTTGCTGTTAACAAAGCATATAGAATTTTTCAAAAAGCACATAAGTTTAAGTACGTTGACTTGGCTAAAATAGCATTGCTATCAGGAATAATGGTAAAGTATTAGTCTCTCTTTCTGGCGCCAGCAGTTGTTTTCATTATTCCTGATCATAAAGCTTCTTTCTCTTTGCCTTTTTTTTGGAAAAAAAAAATCACATAACACAATACATTAGCTATAGTGTTGCCCTAACTTGGGTTTGGCTTCATGAAGGCAACACCTAGCCAGTATAAATTTGGCTTTAAGATGACAACAAGTAGCCAATGCAGAGTGTATCAAAGAAATTCTCATGCAAGAGAAATGTGGGATTTTTACATTTATTCATTGTAAGATGGCCAGGAATTTTGTTGAATGCCAGTTTTTCATTGGTTGACTGATTTGCACTCAGCCATCAATAGACACATAGAGATAAACCATAATTACACACCATTCAAAAGAGACCATTAAAAGAACATGTTTCCTATGAAGGAAACAAAAAGAGTAGTAAACATCCTCCCCAGCAAACAACCAAACTCAGAGACCACCAAGGATTGCACAATTCAATCCTGAGCTACATATAATCCATTGGATTTAAGCTCAAAATCCCTAATAGCAATAGCACTTAGACTTATATACCACTTCATAGTGCTTTACAGTACTTTCTAAGTAGTTTACAGAGTCAGGTCATCCCCCCATTCCCCCAACAATCTGGGTCCTTATTTTACCAACTTTGGAAGAATAAATCAATCTTGAACTGGATCAGACACTGGGCAATGTTAACCTGCAATATTGCATTTTAACCACTCCCCGCCCCCCCGCCTCCTAATGAAGACATCATAAGGAAATTCTTCCTCCTAGCTTTTTCACTTACAGTTCTACTGTCCTTGCTAAAGAAGATCTCATTTCTCTGGAGAAACAAGAGAGATTCTCCAACCAATGTCTTTACCCAGGAATCAGGTGGAGAATTTCATTTATGGCCTGCACTAATTCTAAGTAATTGGCCAATTGTACTCCAGATTTCTGCACTAGCAGGAGAGAATGCTGACTCCATCATACCCATCGCAACCAACTAGGAAATAGGGAATTCAGGATCATTTTGTTACTTGCGAATAAATGTTGCTGAACTCAGTAGGACTGATTTCTGTGAAGCCTCTTCAGTAGAGGAAAAACTCAGGGTGCAATCTTAATTTCTAAAGTTCTTTCCACATAAAAACCCTTTTCTTCTAAAAAAAAAAAAAAGGTCAGTAGTTCTTGCTGCTTACTGCAATCTTAAATTACAGATCCATAGCTCTCATTTCTCTGTCTCTCTCTAATTTATTGGAGCAACTCAGTTTAGGTCTTTCATCTGAATCTGGAAGAAACAATACCTAATTTTCCGTGCAAGTTCACCTCCGGAGCACAGCAGGAAGAGAATTATGTACTGTTTTATGTATTATTCATTCTAGTGTATGTGGCTAAGCACTCCTCTTCTACACCAAGTTTATTGTTTGTACAAGACTGTGTATCTTTTGTAATGATATTCCTTCAAATGAAACCAAGCCAATAATGTGTTTACATGAATTGAACATGTTTGCTGTTCCACGCCAATGACTTTTTATTGGTTGCCTTAGTCTTAAAGCATGCAAAGGGATTAGCAAAAATGGTTTAAATTTAGTCCCCTTTTGGTGCTTTGATCTTATCTTTTCAATTCTGGGTTTGGCTTAGAATCAGACTGTACTTCACTGAAAGGGCTTTGGCTCAGTTTCTTAACATCAAGAACCCTCGAAACTCCTAATGCATCAATTTCCTATTAGTGAAAAAATAGAGAACTTAGATGCAGAACTTTACAACCTGTATCTTTTCAGGTGTAAGCCCCAGAACTCTTCCAAATGTTACTACTACATCTTAGCTTTCAATATGTCCCAAAGGGAAAATGATACCATATATAGGTAATGACTTGCAAAACAAAACATCAAAGTAGGAAGGGTGACATCATTTAGAGGACTTTGATGGATCTTTAAAAAAATATAACAATATAAGAAACAATTCATTTGGATGAGAGCCCATCAACAAATCTAATGTTTATAGATTGGAATGGAAGCTGTATAAAATATAATGGAAAAAGAAAATAGTAACCCCTTATGTAATGCTGCCAAGAACACTACATTTGCATCTAATGACTAGCAGTTGTGTTCAACTCAGGAAAGTCTTTCATTTCACTTTTGCCCATGCAAATAAAGAGATGATGATGCACTTTTCAAAAGTGTATTGTTCAAAAATGTTATTATTTAAAATAATAATAGTGGTCAACACTTAGAGCATATCAAGTTTATGATGCAAGGACTCAGCAGATAATTTCATTTTCTTCCCCTATCCCAAAAAATTAAGGATATAGTAGTGTGTGTTTTTAAAAAGTTTGGTCAACTAAAGACATCAATGCCTTATAAGACTGGCATCCTGTAAGACAATTTTTTTCTTCCTTGACAGTGAAGATAAGAAACAAAAAGAGATTTCTTGCCTTTTTAATTGAGCTTCTTCATGGAGCTTATCCATTCAAATTGCAATGCTTCTTTCTGTTATAACTTTCATATGTTATTAAACTGATGGACCCCGCTTCTGTTGGTGATATTCTGTTTGATAATGTCCCATGTGTTTTGCAAGCTAAGAATTAAAAGGGAAGTATTACTGGTCTCAGAGTAGGTGAATCCCCATTAGTGATGTATACATTATGTAAGTTATATAGGAAAGAAAGGTAAAATGATCATTCTTCTCCATAATTGGCAGACTTTACCAGTGATAGTGAAGTCTCCTTTTTGTTTATTCATTTATTTAGTCATTACTGCTTAAGTAAACAACATATCAAGAAAATATTGGACATTAAAAACAAACCAAGAAAACAACCCTTAGGGCAAGGGTTTTCAAACTTGGCAAGTTTAAGACTTGTGGACTTCAACTCCCAGAATTCCTGAGCTCACATGACTGGAGGAGGAATTCTGGGAGCTGAAGTCCACAAGTCTTAAAGCTATGAAGTTTGAAGACCCCTGCCTTAGTGTTATTGCTAGGTTAATATAATCATGAGCTCCAAAATAATATTAATATCCAAATCAACATATCTAATCATAATATCAATCTATCGATCATTCATTCAAGAGAAGTAACATAGAAGCAACTTGCCAAACTGTCAGTAGCAGTTTAGTGGTTTTCCTGAAATGTGAGATAAAGCAGGTACTAGAAGCAGAAAGACTGAACAAAAAAGTTTTCTTTTTTTCACAATGCTTAAGACTTGTGATATTGGTTCTTAATATGACTATATAAAGAAAGAGAAACAAAATGATTTTTCCCAACCCTGCCATGCTGCAAAAAAAAAAAAAAAAAAGTCTAAAAATACAGCTCTTATGTTTCCCTTCTTTTATCCTGTTACATCATAACAGATAATTGAAGATATTCCTTTCGGTTCCACTTTCTGCTCTATGAACCATGAATTCTCCTGGCAGACAAGGAGAGCTAAGAACCAATCTGGAGCATTAATAAAATTAAGTCTGTCAGAGGTGGGTCCACTGGGCATTAATTTTAAGTTCTAACAAGACCAAGTATTGGCAATACATTTTGGCAAACTCTGAACACAGAGTTTGGCACAAGTGGAGACTTCTATTGTAATTTAACTTGTCAGGCTTGTCCTGCAGTGAATTTTGTGTACTTTATTTTAAATTAGTTTATATCATACAGAACAACAGGGGAGGAAAAATATGAATTAATGTAGGGAGGAAACACCTTTTATAATGAAGGGACCAGATGCTGAAGCAATAGCCTGGCCAGCCAACCAAATGACTCATAGTTAAGTAATATGACTGCATCAGAGCAACATATCAATGTAATCACTTCTCATTATACCAATACAGTATAGGAAGATCTGTTACACCAAGGATAAGCAATTTTTCCAGTGGGTGGGAAAATGGGACACTGAAAATGTGTGGTAGCTATTTTCATGATGTGGAAGCCATATAGAGCTGAGGAAGATTACCTGTTCACAATAGTGATATCTGAGGAACCCTCTTATCCCAGTGGGATTGCCTGGCCCCAGTGGTGGGATTCAAATAATTTAACAACCAGTTCTCCCAGGGTCAGGTTGCTTGTCGTGGGAGGCATGGCCCATCTCCATCTTAAAATTCTGCCACACAAGTGGTACGATCCTCCTGCAATGGCCAACCTGACCAGTTGTTAAATTACACACACACACACACTATCAAAGTGGTTCCTAGATGCAATGCTGGGCTGCAATGGAGAAACAGAAAACAGAGCAGCTGGCATGAAGGAAGGAGGAGGAGCAGGGAGAGGAAAGAGGGAAAGCGGCCTCCTCTTTCCCTCATGCCGGCTGCTCCATTTCCCATTTCTCCATTGCAGTGCAGTGCCCAGGATCCACTTTGATAGCGGGGGATGGTGTAATTTAACAACCGGTTCGACCAAACCAGTACAAACCGAATGAATACCACCTCTGGCTGGCCCCTCTTTGCTCTGCAGACCTTATCAGTCAAGGAATTTTGGCTGATGAGTCCAAGAATCCAGCCTTTTCTGCTGTGGCTCCTGTCCTCTGGAATATTGTGCCCTTCAAGGTGAAATCTGGCTGAATCCTCTTGGTCTTCTGAAAGGGCCTGACAACCTGGCTTTGCCAACTGGCTTGGGGCCCTGAAGGGTTCCAGTCTGAAGGTGGCTAGTAGATTAAGAGAAGATCCCACCTCCACCCCATTTACGTATTGGTTACTTTTTATCCTACTTGTTGTTAATTGTAAAGTTTTGAATTTTAATGCCCAAAGTTTTTAAAGTTTTAAACCAAATTGTTTTGCACTGTTTTTTATGACATGGTAAGCCACCCAGAGTGACTTGATAGTGAGATGGGTGGTGTGTAAATTGAATAAATAAATAATAAACACCATCAGGGTCATTTATTGATGTGAAGACAAATAAGTGAAGATTTGCCCAGCCATACACACAATATGTTTATTACCACCTCAGCTTACCTCTGTCTTTTTTCTGAAGTTGGCAGCAACCTGACGAATTCTTTTTCCAGCCCAGGAGTCCACAGTTTTCCATGACACTGGAAAATGTAACAAGAAGATCTGAAAGCAAACACAATTCTTTCAAACATACAGTACATCTCTACACCATATGCATATATGTCACTCACAGGGTGTGCGTTGCAATGTTGTGCCACAGGTTTCTTCACCCAGCCCCTCCCCACCCCAGGATCTTTTGTTTCCATGCCCAAGGTCACATAGAAGAAAGGGGCCACTTGGTGGTGACAAAAAAAGGGCTGCCTAGGGAACTTCAGCCTCGAGATATTAGACTGCTTCCTCTCCTAAGGGTCATTCATTAACCAGTCAATTAAGTCAAGACTTTCCTTTTAGTCTCCTATTCACTCCTCATCAAAATAAAGTTTAGAACATGTCACCACTTGTCTCAGCTTTATTATTTATTTATTTGGTGTATGGCATACAATGTAAGGGGAATCTACAAATGCCTTAAACAATGCAGTCTTCACAACCTAAATTGCTAGTTTATTCCATTCTGCCAGGGTTCAAGTAATAAATCCATTGGAAGTAAGACAAATTCTGTCTATTCAGTTACTGATGTTATGGAAAGTGGGACTTTTTTTTTTCATTACAAATTTCACAGTATTAAAGACTTAATGGTTAAAGAATTTCCAGGAAAGTCTTGGACCCCTTATTCTTGAGGAATAGCCTTTGAGAATTGCCTAATGGAGAACTTTTGCAGAGACAAAAATTACAGTGTTGTAACACATTTTTGTACCATACTTTTATGGGTAACATCTTCAATTCTAGGAACATTTCTCAGGGAGAATACCCCATAGAATGAAATATGATCTATTTCTGAATAACATACATTGCTGTCTAAAGAGGACAGGAAGAGAATGAATATTGGTAGGCAAAAAGAGAAGAATCTACAGCAAAAAGTTATGTTAATCTCTGTTAATCCTCTGCTAAACACAACTCTTTTCTGAGCAATATTATTTTAACATTGATGCCAACAGATGCTTTGCCAATGTATTTCCAGAATGTTGATAGAACTCTGCCAATATTATATTAAGAAGGAAGATCTAAGGAATGCAAACACATTGTAGACTTTTATTAAAAGTGATGTCTGCCCGGTATCTTATTCCATAAAATTAAGAGGAGGGAAAAATCCCAAGAAAAAACAGCAAGCAAAACAAGCTTACAGATAAAACCCAGGAATGGCTGCTATTCCTACAGCAATAAATTATATTCTTTGCTATTGTAAAATAGCAACAGTTTTTGTAGGTGGACTCGAAATAGACTTTTTCATGCGTAGTTTAAGAAGTCTTTTTGTTTTTTGTCCATCTCAGCTTAAGATTTTCAATTCTGAGCTGAAAGGCTCAGAAAGAACATATGCTTTGTACCAGTGGAATTCCTAGTATTTCTGGAAAATATTCCACCTTGAAACTATGGAAATTTAAGATGCCTGGACTTCAACTCCCAGAATTCCCCAGCCAGCATGTATTTTAAACATACCAATGTTGAGAAGCACTGCCATGGATAATCATTTCCAAGATATGCTGTCAGGATAGAATCCGTAGACTAATAATGTGAACGGCTTCCAAGAACCCTTGCAAAATTGTTTTGGCTTACTTTTTTCCTCTTTATTTTCACTGAAGTTGCCAAGGATTTAGCTTGGTATCTTCTCAAGGAACATGCATTCTACCCCTGTATCATAGACTTTAAGAAGAGATTGGAAAGCCATTTTGGTATCTTGCCTGAACAAAGGAATGGACTAGAAGACCTCCAAGGTCCCTTCCAACTCTGTTACACTGTTACTATAACTTGTTCCAGTTTTGCCTAAAGCTAGAAAATACCAGAAATCAATCTAATTTTTCAAAAACTGATGTGTTATGTCACCCAAAAGGCTATCTTAAATATTAATGCATACTTTATAAATTTTGATTGATTATGTGCCATTGTCATTTTCAATTCTTTGCAGCTACATAGGTTTTGATATTTTTTCCATGATGATCTATTCTTTTTTTAAAAAAAAAAAAAAACAAGTTTTATTAATTTTCAAAACAAACAAGTCATCATTATCCATTACATGTTTAAACCTTTTTCCATTATAAATTTAACAAGTCAGATAAACTATAATTCTGTTTTAAACCATTTCCATATAAACATACAAAAACCTCTTATCCAATTTCCCTTTATTTCTCTTTACTCTTATTCAATTTTATTATTATTATTTCATCTATTTCTTTCTGACTTAGTTACCATTATTCTCATTCTAAATTTCTACAAGGTTTTATTAATTCTCCCCCCCAAAAAAAACATATACACACAACACACAAAACATAAAAAGATCTTTTTGGAAAGTAACTTGGACCCAGGTATCTCTCTTTTCATGGACTTCAATTATATTCATGCTCATCTTACATATCATTACTTATTTTATTTACCATTCTAAGTCTTCTATATTAACTTCTCCACATATTTCACTCTTCTTAATTCTATCTTAATTAATCATCTTAATTTGAGTCATTATATTTATAGCTTTTGTCCATTCTCTATTGTACCTTTGTCTCATTCTTTTTAAAGAGAAAGAAATTTCTCCTGAAATCACTAATCAGAGTATGATGCCTTTCTATCTCCCCACTTAATTAATCAAATTAATCTTTAAAATACCCAATCCGATTTTGCTTGGTACATTCTAACTGAATAATACATCTAAAACAATTAAATACATAGTTAAACAATAGATTTAAATATTAAAAATATTAAAAACAAAATACTATAATGAAAGTTTTATAATAACATCAATACCATAATCTTAATAAACTCTTTAATTAAAGTTTAATATTCTAAATCTCCCCTCATATTATATTTTCAAACCAATCATTATTAACATTCCAACATTTTAATCTCTTATCAACTCTCAAGCCATTTAAATTTTCTATTTCTGATACAATACTACAATATCATCTTATGTACCTTGCAAAATCTCTTTGAAGAAATTATACTTATCCTTTATCCCTAAAAAAATTTCTTTTTCTCATTTAATTTCAAAACTTTGTAGCTTTTCTCCACCTTTTCCTTTCTTTCTTCCCCCAACAAACCTTTCTAGTCCCCCTTCTTCTAGCCTCTGCCTTACTGGCTTCCCTTCTCTGTCGTATTCCTCTTCCCTTTTGTTTACCATCCTTATATTGATTTTGCACCTTGTTTTTCCCTTTCTTAAATGTTTTTTAAATCTTAAGTCCTTTATTTCTCTTCTTTTTCCTCTTCCTTCCTCTTGGTCGAGTTCTGAGATTTATTAAAGATGGCTTCCTCTCTTTGTTCTTCTTCTGCTGTCTTCATCTGTTGCAATGTTTGTTGATAGTTAATAAGCGCCATTTCTAAAAAAAGGAAGGCTTCTTTCAAACCAGCTTTACCATTTTGTTTTGCTTGCTCATAATCTTTTCTCAGTTCCTCGATAGAAGAAGCCATTATAAATCTTTTCTTTTCTTTTCTCTTACAACAGCCAGAATATTCCAAAGGAAAAATAAGACAATCCCAAAGTTCTCAGTCAGTCCAAACCAAGACAGAGTTCCCACTCTCTCCTCCTGGGGTAGTATCAATTAGAGAAAAAGAAAGTCCAAATCTGTTTCTTAAAATCTTATTGCAATATATTTTAGTCTTTCAATCCTTAAGGCATCTCCTCCAACAAGGTCTTAGCATACAAATATTTTTTTTTAGTCCTCTCTTTTCCCACTCATCGCTTAAAGCCAGTTTTCACCTAAAAAAAATAGGTTTCTTAATATTCACTTTTTATTCCGTAAAAAGAGGGTAAGCTATCCTTTCAGCACCATTAAACTGCCGCTTTTTCCTCTTCTCGAAGGTATCATTCAGAAAGTCATACTTTTCAGGAATTTTGTTAAATATGTCTTAGAGTCCTAGGAACCAAGAAAAACTTTCTCCTCTCAAGCACTTTCTCCACTTCCTCCTGCGCATTCTTACCCGGCTGCCAGCTTCTTTGTGGAGGCCATTACAGACCGCCGCTGCACCGTCCTGGGAAAAGGGGGTTCTGCCGGCGGGGGGGGTCTGCAACACCCCCAAACCCTTCTCCGGATCCCCTACCTTCAGCTGCCCCTGCAGGGCAGCCTAGCTCCGCCCGTCTGGTCGGAGCCCCAAAAACAACTAGCGCGGCAGGGATCGCGCAGCTTCGCAAATCCTGCCGCCGCGAGTGGCCGACAAACCGGAAAACCGATGATCTATTCTTAACTTGCTCTTCCAATGTCTTCCAAGAATGCGCACATTGCCATTATTCATTGCTGCTGGTTGTCCTCTTCTTTTTCTTTTCATCTTTCCCAGTATCAGAACCTATTTTAGACAGCTGGGTCTTCCCATAATGTGTCTGAAGGAGGATAATTTGACCCTGAACATTTGTACATCCAGTGAGAACTCTGAGTTGTTTTATTCTATGGTCCATTGCTTTGTTTTAATAGAATAGAATAGAATAGAATAGAATAGAATAGAATAGAATAGAATAGAATAGAATAGAATAGAATAGAATAGAATAGAATAATAGAGTTGGAAGGGACCTTGGAGGTCTTCTAATCCAACCCCATGCTCAGGCAGGAAACCCTATACCATTTCAGACAAATGATTATCTATTTAAAAACTTCCAGGGTTGGAGCATTCACAACTTCTGGAGGCAAATTGTTCCACTGATTAATTGTTCTAACTCTCAGGAAATTTCTCCTGAGTTCTAAGTTGCTTCTCTCCTTGATTAGTTTCCACCCATTGCTTCTTGTCCTGACCTCAGGTGCTTTGGAGAATAATTTGACTCCCTCTTCTTTTCAGGCAACCCCTGAGATATCGGAACACTCCTATCATGTCTCCCCTAGTCCTTCTTTTCATTAAACTAGACATATTCAATTCCAGCAACTGTTCTTTATATGTTTTAGTCTCCAGACCCCAAATCATCTTTGCTGCTCTTTTCTGCTCTCTTTCTAGAATCTCAATATCTTTTTTATATCGTGGTGTAAAGTTTTCTTGACTAATAGTTTATAGTACATTTTTAGAACACACAAAAAAGTAAATGGATAAAGATCCAATCCAGACCAGCAGTAAGACAGAATTGTGAACCCTGAAATTGAATCTCTGAGTCAACCTGCTGGCTTAAGGCTCCAACATCACCATTGCTATTCTGCCTATTATTTCAGGAGTAACAAGTATGTAAATTTTGCCATAATTACCTTTTTCTTGCCAGGTCTGTATTAAACAGGCACTGTCTGATGTGGTGCAGGAACCACTCTCAGTCTTGGGGGTGGGGTGTTGTACCTCAAGTGGTGGTGGGGCTACACTTTTTTTGCCTTGATACTGATGAAAAATGTTAATGCAGGATCACTTCTCTTTGACAATACACTTTGAAGGGGATGGAAAGCTTTAATGAAAACAAACCAGCCCTTTTAAATTTTGCAGGGCCCTATTTCCAAAGCAAATTCAAACATTCTGTTTTAGTAGCCCTCATGTATCCCATGTAGACACAGATTTTTATTTAATTAAGCTGTGCTTTTTAAAAAATGCTAGAAATCATGAGTGGAACAATTGTTGTCCCATAAGTATTTGCTCTGCTGATTTCTCCTGACTGCTATATTATTTTATTACCATTCAGTCCTACTATGTTACCCCTTTGAGGGTACATGGTAAATCTCCAGGTGTTTTCTTTTAAGAGCCATAAATAATGTTATTACTTCTTAATACCCTTCTAGTGTAATAGGTTCCCTCTAACGTAAGGCAGAATGTCAGTCTGAATTCAATGCAGTAGATCTGGTTTCTCAGGGAGGTGAGCCTAACTTTATTCATTTACTGACAAAATGACCATCCCAATATTCTGTCAGGCTGAGATGAATATGAAACACTTTATAATAAGGTGCATTATTTCCCTGTTTTTATTTTATTTATAGAGTAGTCAAAGATACATAAGTACTTAATCAGTTTTGATTGAAAATGTGTTCTTCATAAGCTAAAATCTTCAATATATTGAGAATACATTGCAAGCTGTAAAATGACATGGAATGAAGCAAATTGTGTCCATTTCAAAGTTATGTTTTCCATTGTCTCCTTCTGTACCTTTTTAAACAGGAATTATTCTTCTGTGCTACTATTTTATTCCATAAGGGATTACAGTATTAGGTCAAGTTATTAACAAGCAAACATTCCACAGATTGTTCTAACTATCAGGAAATTTCTCCTTAGTTCTGGGTTGGATCTCTCCTTTATAAGTTTCCATCTGTTACTTCTTGTCATAACTCCAGATGCTTTGACAAATAGATTGAGTCCTCTTCTCTGTGACCAGAGTTGTCACATGGACATACTGAGGCATGCCCATCACTGCTTATGTTAGTCATATTGGAGCCAATTGGAATTTTGGGGTCCTTTTTTCCCCAAGGGAAGCCCCATATTGACATATAGCATTAACGTCCTGAGGTAACAAGGGCACGAGTGTCTGTCTGAAGGGCCTCCTGATCCATCAAGGGCACAACTGGTGCACTGCAAAGGCCTTCAATATGATATAATCTAATTAAAGGAAGTTATGGGAGATAATAGTGCCTAGATGACTTTGGCTGATCTTGGAAGCTAAGCAGTATTGGACATAAGTTCTTGGCTAGAAGACAATGAGAAAATCCCAAATTTGTACACTGGATTGGGAAGACAAAAGTAAGTCCCAGAAGAGGGCAGCAAATCACTTCCATAACATGATCATAGAAAACTTGGATCACCCAGAGTTAAGTTCAAGGACATCTTCCTTTTCATGAATAATCAAAATAATTATGCACTAAAATAAAATAAAAAACCTTCAGCAATATTCACTGATGCGTTCATCTACTCATACCTAGATAGATACTCTGCACGTAAACATTTTTTTTAAAGGACCCTATTGCAAAATCCAGAAAAAAGGGAGAATGTCAGCGGGTGCAAAGGTCTGACCCATTATCTTCCAATTTTAACTGTCCCAAAACTGCCACCCAGTACAGAAACAGAGCCTTCAAGATTGACTTCTGTGTTCAGAATTCAGTGGTGAGAAATGTAGGTACCTGTGGTCAGGCAGGAAAAACCAAATGGACAGATACAGAACAGTCAGTATCTGATTCAACAGTAGTATCTGTTGAGAGGGATATAAGTACCTGGATGGACCATCACTTAAGTATGAGCCAGCAGTGTGCTGCAGCTGCCAAAAAAAGTCAATGCAGTCCAGGCTGCATCAACAGAGGAATACCATCAAGACAGTAGTGGGATTCAATTTTTTTTACTACTGGTTATGTGGGCGTGGCTTAGTGGGCGTGGCAGGGGAAGGATACTGTAAAATCTCCAGTCAGAAGTGGTATTTGCCAGTTCTCTGAACTACTCAAAATTTCCGCTACCAGTTCTCCAGAACTGGTCAGAATCTGCTGAATACCACCTCTGCATCAAGATCATGAGAAGTGGTAGTGTTGCTCTATGTCACACTGGTAAGGACACATTTGTCTATTTCTGGTCACATGATACAAAAAAAAATGCTGAAGCATATAAAAAGTGCAGAAAAGAGCAACAAACATGTTAATGGGTCTGGAGACTAAACTGTATGAAGAATGGCTAAGGAAACTAGCCTAATGAAGAGAAGGCTAAAGGGTTGGCATCAAAGCCATCTTCCAATACTCGAAGGGCAGCACTGAGAGGAGTGGCTCATCATTTTTTCCAAAGCACCTGAGGGTAGGAGAAGAAGCAATAGGTAGAAGGTCATCAGAGGGAGATCCAACCAGGAACCAAGGAGGAATTTCCTGCCGGTGAGAAGGATTAATCAGTGGAACAGCTTACCTCCCAGAGTTGTGAGTGCTCCATTGCTAGAGGTACTCCAGCATCCCTTCCTCTGATTCTATGATTATTTCTTCTGCTGGCATAGTTCCGTTTGTCTTACTTCACAGTGATATTTAAAAAAAAAACCATCTTCCTGCTGATTTTGACCATTTGTGCTACTCAAAGGCTATGAGGTTATTTGTTCAGCTACCATACGCCACATAAAAAAATTGAGTCCAGTGGTCAGTATAGGAATGAAGGAATTTCTCCTAGATTTCACCAATATGGATGTCAATAAAGAACTTTTCATTGTGATAAGATTGGGAGAACAGGGAGGTCTTATTGGAGTCAAAAGAGAGGTGGCATAGAGAGATTCTTTATTAGCAGTAAGCATTGCAAAAAGCATGAAAATCAAAAGATGTTAAGATTAACAACAACTTTGTCTTAAATTGCTCACGAAGCTGCAGAACTAGTGACGATTTCCCTCGTCTGGAAATTTTTTTGTCACTTTCTGCAGTGGCCTAATGTGTGTTTTTCAAGAATCTTCTTTACCATTAATTGCACTAAGACTCCCCTCTACTGCTCAACACAGAGAATGCATCACACTTAATCAGACTAAATACCAAGAAGGGAACTGCTGAGAACAGAAAATATTAAACCTACATCACCAGATAATTAACATTGGATAAACACAAAGGGTAAAATCCATATCAATAGACTGTAAGAAGGATAAATCTGCCCATTTTATTTTCTCAGTTCTAAATCTGTCCATTTTATTTTCTCTTTTTTAAAAAATTAAGTCACCAATTCTCTTCAAGTTCTCTTTTTGAAATAAATTTGCCATTTAATGTTTTTTTTCTTTTTAAGAATTAAATGAAATTAATTAATCAGTATTAGCCAAGTCCAACAAGTATAACTATTTCTTGCATAAAAAGGAGGAAGAAAAGATTTGGTATAATAGTGTTTTATGTTTTATATTGGGATCTATTAGGCTATAGTTCAAATCCCTTCTCAACCATAGAGCTTCCTACATGGTTTTGGACTGGTCATTATTTCCCAGCTCATTGCAGAGTTATTCCTCTGGGGTTCAATGAAGGTGCTTCTAATGTGAGTCATCTTGCTGGTTCCCTAGATAAAAGATGGATGTAAACCAGAGGTGATATTCAACCGGTTTGTACTGGTGAACCGGTAGTGGTGATTTGGCATGGGTCTGGCAATCCCTGGCTGGCCACACTCCCAAACCGGTCACCCGTTTGCCCGGTCACCCACTTGTTCCACTTGCTTTAATGAGAGAACATTGCCGGATTGTCAGAAAGTTATTTCTCTATTTGTATCATGGCAACAAGGAATTAAAAAGTGAAAAGCACCATTCCATTTGAAAAAAATCACATCACCCAGTATTGCTGACTGTGGTACTGATGTGGAAACTATTAAACATACTGTATTGTGTAAGATTGCCCACAATTTGCATTTTCTGGTTCCTAGAAGACAGGGGTGGGATTTAAATTTCTTAACAACTGGTTCTGTGGGCGTGGCCTAGTTTGTGGGTGTGGCTTAGTTGTCATGTGACTGGCGTAGCTTGTATGTAAATATTATAAATATATATGTAAATATTGAATTTTTTTATTTTAAAAAAGAGTAACTTTTACCCCAAACCAGGCAAAGCAGGCAGGCAGATTGAGTTGCTCACAGAATTACAGATTCACTTAGAGATCTATGATTCTGCAAACTGCTACCTGAGTCTGCACTGAAAAATGATTTCCTGCTTTCTAGCTAATCTAAATCTCCTGGCACAGTAGAACAGCTGATGGTCGGGGGGAAGGAAAAATAGCAGCTTACCAAATGCAGGCAGGTCGGATGGCATGCATGCCAGGTAAGGTGGGGTGAGTGAATGGGCAGGGAGACGAGAGGAGGGGCCAGCCAGTGGTGCAATTTGCCAGTTCTCCAAACTGGGAAGAATCATAACAACTGGTTCTATAGAACTGGACCGACCAGGTAGAATTCCATCCCTGCTAGAAGGTCTGCATGAAGCAACACCAGAAATGATTGCCTGGATAGCTGAATTGGACATCCAATTATGAGGCCACTGCCATATCTCCATAGAGATTTTACTTATAATTGTGTGGGCTGTGTATATATGTGTGTATATGTTTACTTCTCTTCTTTCATGTTTTCATCATACGCTAAATAATATCACCCAGCTAACAGGATGACCTTAAGAAAAATTCACTGAGTTACTGGAAATGCTTAGGCCAAGATAGTGGACAATGGCCAAGAAAATGGAAGAACATAATCAATCTTCAGCCCAAAATGCACTTAAAACATTGGCTTATTGTAGACTTACACTTGGGATGGGGGGGGGGGAGAGAGGAATGTTCTTCCTTTATTACATTTTGGCTGTTTTGTTATTTTTGAATTGTACGGTACTAAAGGCTAGTAACTTGCTTATAAATCCTAACTAAACTATTTCCTGTGCTGAATATCAATTGGCAAGATCTTATGCTGGCTGGCTGGCTGGCTGTCTAGCATCTCTCTATATCTATATCTCTCTACTATCCCTCTTTCTCTCTCTTTCAGTCTCTCACTTACTTGCTCATCCTTTGTCTGTCTGTCTGTCTGTCTGTCTGTCTGTCTATCTATCTATCTATCTATCTATCTATCTATCTATCTATCTATCTATCTATCTGACTAACTAACTAACTAACTAACTAACTGACCAACTAACTAACTAACTAACTATTTTTATTACCAAAACATATTTAGTATATTGAAAGAGGCATTGCTCTCAATGTTTCTTCCTGGAGCAGAATATGTAGGATGAAATTCTTACAAGGTGAGAGAAGCGTTCTTGCCTTTTTCCCTGGCACTTTTTAAAGTTGGGGTGTATCAATGACCAGTAATTTCTAGGCCTGGCTACAGAAATACAACCATATAAGACTGCAATTGAAAGTTGTTCAGAAACTGCAGAAGTTCAGAACAAATTTGTCACTGGATTTTGGTCTGTTTCTGAGGATCATACAACAGAATGTTAAACACATAACTGGTTATTTAATTATAGATCTGAAGGTGCACTTTTTAGTATACTAAGACTGTACTGAACTTATGTTCAAAGGCTTTGCTGCAGACCGGTTACCCTGACACACTTTTATCCATATATTTACTTCCGATGGCATGCAATTTTCTGACTCATACAAACTTTCCACTTTTATGCCTGCCATTTGCACAAGTAACCACAAGATGGAGATAGATAATCACATACAACTTAAGCCGAAAGAAAAATTCCTGTTTATTTCTCTGTAGTCCAGTCATAATAAAGAATTAAAACAAATCGCGATTAAAAATACTTTCTGAACATAAAACTACGACACAGATTAATCTAGTTAAAAGAAAATCAAGAACATTAAATACCGCATCATACTTGGTCAACTCTAGTACTGATTACTTTGACTGCTAGAAAATATTTGGGTATTCAGATAGTAGTCTTCTCTTAATCTAGCTGGAGATGCCAAGAAGAGAAACTGTTCTCTTCCACATGAACTTTCCAACCTCTGTTCACACGACACTCTTAAATGGGTCTTGGCTGGAGTTAATATACTCTATTTTACAAGCACAGTAACCCTGTCATTTCTGGGATTAAATGAGCGTTTTTGTTTTCTTTAGTCCAAAGCAGTCCCAGGATCAACTGTTTCATAAAAACAAGGGCAAGAAGTTTAGCAGAGTTTCCTGGCTTGTCCTACTGTTGGCAGATGTCCTAGAGTGATTTTTAAAAAATAAATAAATGAAATCTCTCTTTTAATCTTGTCTGTATCTCTTTTTACTACCCAGGGTTACTTGAAGGGGTAAAAGAGGTGCGGAAAAGGGTAGAAATTGAACCTTTCTCAATAAGATGGTGTTGGCCTCAATATTGCCCAATAGAATTTTAAAGTATGAATTCATTATTTATTTAATGATTTATATGACTGCCCATTATACTGTACTTTCATACCTCTGGACAGCTAACAATAACTATTGCAACAATAATAAAAACTGTGACCAACAAACAATATCCTAGCAAAGTTATCTGCCATCAATGAGAGAGAAAACAAAAAACAGATAACAGATAATCAGAGTTGGAAGGTACCTTGTAGGTCATCTAGTCCAACCCCCTGCCCAAGCAGGAGACCCTACACCATTTCTGACAGATGGCAGTCCAATCTCTTCTTGAAAGACTCAAGTGATGGCGCTTCCACAACTTCCGAAGGCAAGCTGTTCCATTGGTTGATTGTTCTCACTGTCAGAAAATTTCTCCTTATTTCCAGGTTGAATCTCTCCTTGTTCAGTTTCCATCCATTATTTCTTGTCTGGCCTTCAGGTGCTTTAGAAAATAGCTTGATCCCTTCCTCTCTGTGGCAGCCCATCAAATATTGGAAGACTGCTATCATGTCTCCCCTGGTCCTTCTCTTTACTAGACTAGCCAAGCCCAGTTCCTGCAACCGTTCATTGTATGTTTTAGTCTCCAGTCCCCTAATCATCCTGGTTGCTCTTCTCTGTACTTTTTCTAGAGTCTCAACTTCTTTTTTATAAGGTCTTGAGAACATTTTCTGAAACAAACTTTGGCAGAAAAGTTCAGAAGTCTTCTATCCATCCTTGTATTGGCTGGAAAGCCATCAATAGTGACTTTTTCTCATGTCTTGATTGCATGAGATCATTTCCCTGGGACAACAACTAATTGGCCCAGCACTACTGTGTGAACACAACCATGTCCTCAACAATTAACCTGCATCCTTTCTTCAAATACTTCAATCCAAATTACATGCCATCAAATCAGCGGCGTGTTTCAAATATTTTTACCACCAGTTTGGTAGGCATGGCTTGGTGGGCGCTCTTTGCATGCATGCACGCACACACTTTGTGCATGAGCACGCACCAAACGCGCACTTTGCGCAAGCACAGAGGCATTTTGACTCACCTCCTGCAATCCTGCACTCTCCCTGATGCTTCAGTTTTAGTTTTAGTTTTAGTTTACTTTATTGCAGTGGTGGGATTCAAATTTTTTTACTACCAGTTCTGTGGGTGTGGCTTGATGGACGTGGCAGGGGAAGGTTACAACAAAATCCCCATTCCCTCCCCACCCCACTAACCTGCTTTCCAGCTCTGTTCTCCTGTGCAAGGCAACAAAAGAAGACCCAGCCAATCAGCTGGGACTCAGGAGGCAGAGAATAGATGGCCAGTCAGAGGTGGTATTTGCCGGTTCTCCAAACTACTCAAAATTTCCGCTACCGGTTCTCCAGAACTGGTTGGAACCTGCTGAATACCACCTCTGCTTTATTGTCATTGCACCTCGTACAACGAAATCAATACCATCTTCAGTGCACATCATGACCATGACCATGAAAATAAACACAAACACACATCCTTCACCCTTCACACATTGAACCAGAAACCCCCAACACCACACCAACACTGCACTATACAGCAGAATTCAAAAGAGCTACTGCCCTGGGATAGAAGCTGTTTTTCAGCCTATTTGTCCTTGTTTTTATTATTCTGTACCGTCTGCCAGATGGTAATAGTTCAAAAAAAAGGAGGGGGGTTCCCGGGATAAGATGGATCTTTGAGAATGTTTTGAACTTTCTTAAGGCAGCAGGAGCTATAAAGCTCTTCCAAAGAGGGGAGAGGGCAACCAATGATCTTCTGGGCAATGACATTAACCCTCTGGAGTGCTTTCCTATCTGCCACTGTGCAATTGGCAAACCATACAGAGGTGCAGTATGTTAAAATGCTCGCTATGGTGCAGCGGTAGAAGGTCACCAGCAGTTTTTCATTCAGTTGTTTTCTGAGAAGTCTCAGGTAGTATAATCTCTGCTGGGCCCTTTTGACCAGGGCTGCAATGTGGGCACCCCAGGTCAGGTCCTCTTTTAGGGTAACACCCAGAAACTTAAAACTGGCCACTTGCTCCACTTGGTCTCCATTGATAAGCAAGGGCTGGATGTCTGATCTGTTCCTTCTATAATCCACTATAAGCTCCTTGGTCTTATTGGTGTTGAGGACCAAGTTGTTGTCTCCACACCATGAAAGCCCACCTCATCTCAGTAGGCAGACTCATTCCCCGCCCCCCGAGATAAGTCCCACCACTGTTGTATCATCTGCAAATTTAGCATTAGTATTACTAGCGTGAGTGGTAATGCAGTCATGCACATAAAGAGTATAGAATAAGGGACTCAACACGCAACCCTGTGGTGTACCAGTGTTAAGAATAAGGGCTGAAGAGGTATGATTACCTAATCTGACCCTCTGTGAGCAGCCAGACAGGAAATCCATAATCCAAAGGCAGATTGAATTAGAAAGCCCAAGGTTCAGAAGTTTAGACACTAGTCTATGTGGAAGAATTGTGTTAAACACAGAACTAAAATCCACAAAAAGCATGTTCAGCAGCTGCCGCGCAGCAATTGCTGTGCCGCGCCAAGCAGCTGCGCTTCAAAAGCAGGACATAAAGGTTAGTATGGGAGCCCAGGAGGGTGGGTGGGTCCAACACAGAGCGTGGAGAGAACCAGTTCGGTCTCTGCTGCTTATTGCCACTACCGGCTCAGCTGAACCGGGCCGAACCGGTAGAATACCACCACTACATCAAATATTTGAAAATCTTTTCAAACTCTGGATATACAGTACAAGTCTGAACTGGCACTGTTAAGCATTTTGACCTGGTGATCTCTTCTGTGTTTTTTCAGAAAACTGCATATCCTTGCTTGTTGGTGCTAAAAACAAGAAGCCCTTTTGTGTTTTCAGAAAGGAAGGATCACCAAAGGATGGGCAAAGCAAATATTCAGATGTATTGAATAGTTTGTATTGGAAGAATGTAGAACTTCCATTTCTAGTCTTGACCCAACTTATGGAAGATCTACCAAGAACCCAGCAGCATTTGTAAAGGTGTGAGGGGACAGGAGTGAAACATGCAGCATTGAAACACAAACCCTGCCTCTTTTCCTATGTGCATTGTGGTGTCATAGGAACACTCAAAAGAGTGGAGCTTGTAGAAAAGTGTCCCAATGCTGTTTTCAACATTCTTCAAGATTACCATATGTCTGTCCACAGCTGCTTTCTCCTCCTCCATCGCTAAATACATTTAGGTACACTATTACCAAAGTGGGCAGAAACTGATGCAGCCAACCCTGCCATAGTTTCCATGGAAGTCACTCTTCTTCACCAATGCTCCAACTGTCCCCTTTGGGAGAGAAAGATGGGGTGAGCAAAGCATTTAAAATTCCTAAAAATTAGAAAATAGATGATGAAAATGAAATGAAATCTACTGAGGGCTAGAGTTCTAGATACCAATTTGATGTCTCCACTTTTTTGTTGGAATTCCCTGGAAAGGAGAGGGCAGTCTTTTTTAATCATTCATAAAAGTAAACAGAATACTTTCAGAAGCTCATTTTGAGGTAAAAACACTTATTTCACATTCAGAACAATGGGACATTTTGAGTAAAAAACACTTGGATTGGCTAGAACATTTCAAAAATGTCAAACCAGGGGTGGGCTGCTATGGGTTCTCCCTGGTTCCAGTGAACCAGTAGTTAGTTTTATGGCCAGCATGGCGAACTGGCAAATCCCACCCCTGGTTGGATCAACCCACCCCTCCCAGAAGTCTCCACATGGCCCGTTTAGATGCCAGGTAAATGCAGGGGCCACATAGAGGCATGTGGAAGGTGAAAAATTGACCTCCCAGAAACGGGCCCATTTCGGGCCTCCAGAGGGCCTCCATAGCCCAGGGGAGGCTGTTTTCACTCTCCCAGAGGCTTGAGGAAAGCCTCTGGAGCTTGGGGAGAGTGAAAAATGGGCCTCCTGGCAGTTCCAGAAGGCCGGAAATGGGCCTGTTTCCGGCCTCCGGAGGGCCTCCAGAACCCAGGGAGGCCATTTTCGCTCTCCTGGAGGCTCAAGGAAAGCCTCCAGAGACCAGGGAGGGTGAAACAGGCCTCCTGCTGTGGTGTAGGAGGCTAACTAACATTTTACTTGAAGTCAAAAGAGTCATCAAACTATATGTTCCAACAACAACTCCCAAAACAAAACAAAAAAGAAGATTACCCATATCAATAAGGAAACTTCAATCCAAAAAGAGATCACTCTGGAGGAAAAACAAAACTGGTCACGTTGCCAATTTCAAAAACCGATACAAAAATTTATGCCACCAGATAAAGACCGAATGCATCAATTATCACATTAAACAAGAGAAAACCTTCTAAGCACCAATTCCACCTGTGCTTTTTACAATTTTGTAAACAACAAACTAAAAGACTCAAGGTCCATCCCTCCCTTGTTAGGACCTGATGGTAAAGACTGCAACGACGACACCATTAAAGCCAACATCTTTAACACATTCTTCGGCTCAGTATTTGTAAACAGCAATGGATCATGCCCAGTATTTCCTAGCCGTACCACAGATAACAATAATGATCTAATACATATCGATTTCACAGAAGACAATGTTGAAAAATCACTATGCAATCTAAAACCATCTCTATCTATTGGACCGGATGGAATATGTGCCTACTTCTTAAGAAAGCTATCCACTGCAATAGCCAAACCTCTAAGCATAATCTTTGAAAAATCTTTCAGGACCAGCTCCTTGCCTAACCTATGGTCACAAGCCACAGTCATCCCCATCTTCAAAAAGGGAGACCCAAGCCTAGTTGAAAATTACAGGCCAATCTCCTTATGCTGCATCACCTGTAAAGTCATGGAATCAATTATTAACCAATCCATCATCCTCCACTTAGAGACAAATAACCTACTCTCCAATAAACAATTTGGTTTCAGAAAAAAACTATCCTGTAATCTACAACTCTTACACTGCAAAAACATATGGACAACACAACTCGACCAGGGCAAAGCAATAGACGCAATCTACATAGACTTCTGTAAAGCCTTTGATTCAGTGGTACACGATAAACTACTCCTAAAAATAAAATCCTATGGTATCTCTGGACAACTGAATAACTGGATAGAAGCATTCCTGTCAAACAGACAACAAATGGTCAAAATCGGGAGCGTCCTATCAAATCCAGTACCTGTCAATAGTGGTGTCCCCAAGGCAGTGTTCTAGGACCAACTCTCTTCATACTCTACATAAACGACCTCTGTGATCATATTAAGAGCAATTGCGTTCTCTTCGCTGATGACGTAAAGTTGTTCAATACCACAGACAATACTGCTACCCTACAAAAAGATCTTGACTATGTATCAGAATGGTCAAACAAATGGCAACTTCAAATCTCAACAAATAAATGCTCTGTCTTACATATTGGCAAAAAAAAATCAGAAAATAAAATACAAGCTGAATAATCAAGAACTTGTTGATGACCCAAGCTCTGTAAAGGACCTTGGAATACTCACCTCTAATGATCTAAGTGCTAGAGCCCACTGCAACTACATAGCCAAAAAGGCATTAAGAGTTGTTAACCTAATCCTACGTAGCTTTTTCTCTGGTAATATCACACTACTAACCAGAGCATACAAAACATTTGCTAGACCAATACTCGAATACAGTTCATCAGTCTGGAATCCACACTACGTATCTGATATTAGCACAATTGAGAAAGTCCAGAAATATTTCACAAGAAGAGTTCTCCACTCCTCTACTCATTGTAGAATACCTTATGCCACCAGACTTGAAATTCTAGAACTAGAAAACCTTGAATTACGCCGTCTTCGGTCTGACTTAAGCATGGTATATAAAATCATACATTGCAATGTCCTACCTGTCAGTGAATACTTCAGCTTCAACCATAACAACACAAGAGCACACAATAGATACAAACTCAAAGTAAACCGCACCAAACTTGATTGCAGGAAATACGACTTCAGCAATAGAGTGGTCAATGTCTGGAATACTCTACCTGACTCTGTAGTTTCTTCCCCAAACCCCAAAAACTTTAACCTTAGACTGTCTACTATTGACCTCACCCCTTTCCTAAGAGGTCTGTAGGGGGCGTGCATAAGCGCACCAACGTGCCTACCGTCCCTGTCCTATTGTTTCTCTTATTCTTTTATTTTTCATATATGTACCCATTTCATGTATTCACAACTATGTATACTCTTATACTTATTATCTTGTAAACAATTGGCAAATCAAATAAATAAAATAAATAAACTAGGCCATGCCCACCATGGCCATGCCTACCCAGTAACCAGGCAGAGAACCGGTTGCTGATATTTTTGAAGCCCACCCTGTGTCAGATCAAGTTGTTTTGAATTTGAAACAATGATTTGCATTCAGATCTGAATTTCTCAGTCCTCAACTACTTTGCTAGTTGCAAAGTTGAAGTCTACCCATCTTAATACTATCATAGAAGTTAACTGCTTCATCTGTGGGCATTACACAGCCTTCTCCAATCTTGGTACCTTGTAGAGATGTGACTTAATTCCAGAATTCTCAGTAACTTCCATCCTGACAGGGGAATTCTGGGAATTAGACTCTTCTCATCTGGTGGGTCTCCAAATTGGACAAGGCTGACATATGGAATTGAATTTTTTACTCTTAGCATAATGAAAAGCTGAGGAAAATCTGAGTTTTGTTTTAAGACCTAAGGGTAGCATTTGACATCTTAATTGGAGTGGTTGAGTGGTTGACACACAAGGCAACCCGGGCTTCATTAGTCTTTGCTAATGCAAGAACCAAAGCAAATGCACACATTTTTTCATTTGCTTCTGTATATACACACAAAAATTAAATTCAGCTGTCAAACTTCTGCAGATTAAAGGCTCAGTGTTACTTTAATGTCAAAATTAAATCCAGATTATTGAAAAAGAAAGAATTTATGTTTTGGGTTTTTTTTAAAAAACAAGTTATATCTGAAAATGGATGTCCAACATCAGAGGCTCAGAATCAGAAATCAACCATCTGGGAATCCAGAAAAAGTCATTTGATAACACGACAAGACACGAGGCAAGAGTTTTTTTGCCAGTTCAAGATTCCTCTTGAAGGCAAACATCTCCATTTTCCACCTTTAACTCTGTGTCTAAAAGTTCCCCAAAGTTCCCAAATTACCATAATACCAACTGCTGAAAGAGTTTTATCTGATATTTAATGCAAAATCTAATTTCTTTAGGATTTTTTTTTAACTATTTACAAAGAAATTGGAGTAGGAAATGTGTCCATTTCTCGCCTAAATTATGTTTACCATTCCATTCAATAATATTTGAGTTCGGAGACATTATGCTTTGATGATTAAGATTATGGCCCAGGACTGGGTGAACTTGAAGCAAAATCTCAGCCATGGATGGAAATTCATTGGGTATTTTAGACTACTCATTGTCTCAATCCAACCTACTTCACAATATATTTCTTGTGGGATAATTGGAGAAAGATTTTCTGCATGTCATCTTGAGCTCCTGGAGGAAATCAAGGTAATGTTTTATGAATAAATAACTTATTTAAAACATATTTTTACAATATTCAAATATTATGTACAAACATGTACTATATTTTTCAGACTATAAGATGCACTCCCCCCCAAAAAAAAAAACTGGGTGGAAATGTCTGTGTGTCTTATAGAGCTAATGTTGCCAAAGCCCCGCCCAATTTGTCTCCTTGCAGCAAACAGCAAACAGCCTGGTCAGCTTCAGCACAGCCTGATTTAGCACAAGCAGCTGATTGTTGGTTATATTGGCCTCCCAGAATACTGACAATCAGATATTCCAGTCTGTGGGGATCGCCGCCGCCCATTGGCGCATTTCCGCCCATCGCTGCTGCCACCTATCTACTTCCATGCTCCCCATTTTCGGCCTCTGCACATCCCGTTTTTGGCTTTCATGCACCCCATTTTCAGCCTTTGTGTATCCCATTTTTGACCTGTTCCAGGTGGCAGCAGTGGTGGGATTCAAATATTTTTACCACCTGTTCGGTGGGCGTGGCTTGGTGGATGCGCTTTGCGCACATGCACACACTTTGCATGTGCACACACACCAAACACATACTTTGCGCAGGCGCAGAGGCATTCTAACTCACTTCCTGCAAGCCTGCACTCTCCTGGTCTCTTCAGCAGCTGCCACGCAGCACTCTGCTGTGCTTCAAACTCAGCTGTGCTTCAAACTCAGAGGATAAAGGTGAGTATGGGAGCCCAGGTGGGCCTAACAGCAGAGCAGTGTAGAGAACCGGTTCGGTCTCTGCTGCTTATTGCGGCTAACAGCTCAGCGGAACTGGGCTGAACCAGTAGAATACCACCCCTGGGTGGCAGAGATAGGCGGCACTGGTGATGGGTGGCAAAGGTGTTGATGGGTAGCTGCGAACAGCTAATCGGTGGTATTCCAGGAGGCAGATACAACCGTCAATCAGCTGCTCGTGCTAAATCAGGCTGTGCTGAAGCTGATCAGGCTGTTTGCTTCAAGGAGACAAATTGCTGAAAGGCAGAGGCAGAGGCAGTTTTTTTCCCCTTGTTTTCCTCCCCAAAAGCTAGGTGCTAGGTCTTATAGTCTGGAACATCTTATAATCTGAAAAATACAGTATGTAGCTACATGGACAATCGGACATTTAAGCAAATTGTTGTGCATCATAACCCCAATTTTGCAGCCACAAGACTTAATAGATACATTAGCTTGAGATGCTGTTGAGGAAAAAAAAAACTTCTCAGATGGTTCCTGGTGACAGACTGTCTTTACTGAGTCACACAATTGTCTTGGGTTGCTACTTATATGTTCTCACCTTATTTTTGTTTTATTGGAGATTTACACTTTGTGACAAGAAGAAGGAGAAAGGGAGAAATGAAGGGAAATAAAAAGATTTCTATATATTTGATCCAGTCCAAACTAATTCCCATTTCAAGCATGAATCTAACTTCAGTTAAAAGAATTTTCAACTCAGTCTGAATTATGGCTATCCCATAATGTTGGATTAAAGAATCCAACAGTATTTTTCTCTCCAGCCTTCTTGAAAGAGTTTTGGATTTTTAGAAAGGCTGGATTTGAGGCTGAACCTATCATCTTGCCAGTAAGAAGGGACAGAGAAAGAATATTTGTGAGCAGCATGAATTCTAGCTTGGACCACATCCATTAACAACAAAATCATACAGTATAATTCTGATAGACAGTAACTTTCCACATTTCTAATAGTAGTGGGGAAGTGCTTGGAAGAGTCTTGCAGAATCAAATGTTAGACTAGAATCTATGCCAGTTTCTATTCACTACAGATTATATAATCAACATTTGTACCAAGTTCAGCTTGTTTAATTACTTTAAAAATGGTATAGGAAGAACACAAAATGGAATCTGCACCATATCCCTTTCCAAGAAATTGTTTTCCAATAATTTTGACAGTATTCCGTGACCCTGCACATGGTTATTTTCCATTTGGCAAAATTGGGGGATTCCTGGATTAAAGTAGTTTTAACTCAGGAGGAAATATTTCTGCAAATGTTGTGGTTTGCAGGCCATTCCTTTTGAACATGAATGCTTGCTGTTTGATTTTGATGTTCAGTCAGAAGAGATTAAGTATGGATAGATATATTAGATTTATATTTCCTATTTTTTAGGAACTTAAAGCAGGGTGTGTGTGGTGTTCCTATTCCTATTTTTCACCACAGGAAAAAGATTAGGGGCTTGGACTACCTTGAACTACGCCACCTATGGTTGGACTTAAGCATAGTACACAAAATTATCTGCTACAATGTCCTACCAGTCAATGACTACTTCAGCTTCACCGAAACAATACAAGAGCACACAACAGATGTAAACCGCTCCAAACTTGATTGCAGAAAGTATGACTTCAGCAACAGAGTGGTCAATGCCCGGAATGCACTACTTGACTCTGTTGTTACATCTTCTAACCCCCACTCGTTTAACCTCAAACTATCCACTGTTGACCTTACCCCATTCTCAAGAGGTCTGCAAGGGGCGTGCATAAGTGCACAATCATGCCTACTGTCCCCATCCTATTGTTCCCATTTATTCATACCTATTTCCTATATTCTTACTCATGTTTATACTTATACCTATTATCTTGTAAGTGATTGACAAATCAAATAAATAAATAATAGTTTGGACTAAGGGAAAGAGACTTACCCAAAATTTCCATGGTTGTGACTGAATCTGAACCTGGGTCTCCTTAGTGTCAGTCCAACTTCTTCACTACTATGTTACAGTGAAGGGACAGTCTTATTATTGCCCAATCTTATTTAGTTAGAAGTAAGCCGTATTGTGAGTTTCTCTCTGCTAAATACACACAGGATTGTTATCTTAAATGAGCATGTGACTTCCGTAGAATTGAAGAACACACAGTAAGCTTTAAAATGATTGTGCAAACGTTTCCTTTCTCACTCTCATCTGATATTGTCTGCATATTAAATTTGCTAGCTAATATTTCTACCACTTCAGGGATTATAAAGGAAAATTGATTCCTGCACTATTCCTATAAGTGGATGAAGAAGAAACAAGAAAGTACACGTTCAGTTTGAATGTATTTCAGCTTTCTCTATATGAATAGTTAGTTTTCTATTCAGAATCCATTTCCAAACTGTTAGGTTGCTTCTCTTAGAAAACTAAATGAACTTTTGATATTTTTTAAAAAATCCCACTGAATTACAGAAGCCATCAGAATAGGCTAATATTTTAGGTATCTGTAGACTGGTAAGGAGGTAAAGCATTTAAAAAGCTTAGATATGACAACTCTTTTTAAAAAGTTACATTTTGTAATTGCCTAAATATACAAATATTACGTTTCATTCCTTGAAAGTATTCAGATTAAAAACCGTATTTTTGCTATGACTAAGATCCTTGGTTTTCTTCATTTTTTTTTAAGTTCACTGGCTGACAGGTCTGTTTTCTTCTATTTGGCAGGTAGGTATCATAAGCTTTCACAGTACTGATTCATTCAGTGGAACAATTTATGAATAAAAATGTGTTTGTCAAGCTAGGGAGAAAAATGTGTAAATTAAAATGTATGAATAATCTAACGTTAAAGGAAGGATTATAGAGATTCTAATCTAAATTCCCATTTGTTCTTGTTATTATATCAGAAAAAATAATTTCAAAATTACAGGAGAAAACAATTCCATTCTGTTCTATAGTGGCAAGACTTTGCCTTGAATATTCTGTCTAGTTGGCAACATCACATTTGAAGAAGGATTGAAGAAGAAAAGAGCAAAGAAGGTCAGTGAAGATGAGCATAGGACTAAGGAAGTCCTATAAGGATATGTGGAGGAATTGAGTATATTTAACTTGAAAAAAAACTTGGAAGACTAAAGAGGGAATATAGCAGAGGTGGCATTCAGCAGGTTCTGACCAGTTCTGGAAAACCGGTAGCGGAAAATTTGAGTAGTTCAGAGAACTGGCAAATATCACCTCTGACTGGAGATTTTACAGTCTCCTTCCCCTGCCACGCCCACCAAGCCATGCCCACAAAACCGGTAATAATTTTTTTTTAATCCCACCACTGGAGTAAAGCATTCTCTAATTACTTGAAGAGATGTCAAGACCTGTTTCCTATTATCACTTATGGGATATATAGTACAGCAAAACAGATTAAATGTTGAGAAATTTTTCCAATGAGTAAGACAGTTTGGTCTTGGAATCAATGACTCAAAATATTAGTAAGTGCCATTGCACTAGGTTTTATTCAACACAATCTAGTTAACCATCAATTATGGATGATTTAATTGGACTTTCTGCACAGTATATGAGAATGGCTCCTTCTGACTCCATGTTTCTATATGGTGCATTGTACATTTACCAATTGTTTTAAATTGAGCTGGTGCATGCTAAGTATAATACTTATTCAAATACTGCTTTGCTAATACTAAGTCACTTGTTTTATTTTAAAAGATAAACCAAATTAGAATGCAGGGCAACTATTTAGTTACATTCATTGAAAGTATTTTAGGAAGCTGGGATGGCACTGAGAATCAACGTAACATATTTTTATTAATTTTTCCTTACATCTTTGTACAGGTACTTCTTTTTTTTTAAAAAAAAAAACAAGTTTTATTAATTTTTAAAACACACAAATTATCATTATTCATTACATGTTTAAACCTTTTTCCATTGTAAATTTAACAAGTCAGATAAATTATGATTCTGTTTTAAACCATTTCCATATAATATACCAAAACCTCTTATTCAATTTCTCTTTACTTCTCTTTACTCTTATTCAATATCATTATTATTATTTCATCTGATTCTTTCTGACTTAGTTACCATTATTCTCATTCTATATTTCTACAAGTTTTTACCAATTCTCCCCCAAAAAGACATATACACACAACACACAAAACATAAAAAAAATCTTTTTGGAAATAACGGGCCCAGGTATCTCTCTCTTCATGGACTTCAATTATATTCATGCTCATCTTACATATCATTACTTATTTTATTTACCATTCTAAACCTTCTATATTAACTTCTCCACATATTTCACACTTCTTAATTCTACCTTAATTAATCATCTTAGTTTAAATCATTATACTTGTATCTTTTGTCCATTTTTATCATCCCTTTGTCTCATCCCTTATGAAAAAAAAGAAAATCAGTTTCTCCTGAAATCATTAATCAGAGTATGATGCCTTTCTATCTCCCCCTAAGTTAATCAAATTAATCTTTAAAATAATATCTAATACCCAATCAGATTTTGCTTGGTACATTCTATCTAACTAATACATCCAACACAATTAAGTGCATAATTAGACAATAAATCCAAATATTAAAAAGAAATACTATAATAAAAATTTTATAATAACATCAATACCATAATTTTATTAAACTCTTTAATTAAAACAATATTCTAAACCTCTCCTATTATTAAGTTTTAAAGCCAATCATTTTTAAACATTTTAACATTTTAATCTCTTATCAACTCTTAAACCATTGCAATACTACCATCTCATCTTATGTACCTTGCAAAATCTTTTTTTTAAAAAAAATTATACTTTATCCATTATCCATAAAAATTCCTTTTTCCATTTAATTTCAAAACATTGTAGCTTTTCTCCACCTTTTCCCTTTCTTTCTTTTCCCAACAAACCTTTCTACCCCCCTTCTTCTAGCCTCTGCCTTACCGGCTTCCCTTCTCTGTCGTATTTCTTTTCCCCTTTGTTTACAATCATCATATTGGTTTTGCACTTTATTTTTCCCTTTCTTAAATGTTTTTTGGATCTTAAGTCCTTAAATCCTTTAGTTTTCTTCTTTTCTCTTCTCTTCTTTTGTTTCTCTCTTCCTTTTTCTGGATCAAATTCTGAGATTCATTAAAGATGGCTCCTTCCTTTCTTTCTTGTTCCTCTGCTGTCTTCATCTGTTGTAATTTTTGTTGATAATTAGTAAGCGCCATTTCTAAGAAAAGGAAAGCTTCTTCCACACCATCTTTACCATTTTTTTTTGCTTGTTCATATTCTTTTCTTAGTTCCTCAACAGAAAGAGCCATTATAAATCTTTTCTTTTCTTTTCTCCTTCTTTCTTCTTACAACAACCAGAATATTCAAAAGAAAATAAAAAAGATAAAACAGTCCCAAAGTTATCAATCAGTCCAAACCAAGGCAGAGTTCTCACTTTCTCCTTCTGGGGTAATATCAATCAAAGAGAAAGAAAGTCCAAATCTGTTTAAAATCTTATTACAATATATTCTAGTCTTCAAATCCTTAAGGCATCTGCTCCAACAAATCTTAGCATACAAATATTTTCTTCTTAATCCTCTCTTCCCACTCATCGCTTAAAACCAATTTCCACCTAAAAAATAGGTTTCTTAATATCCAGTTATTTATTCCGTAGAAAAAGAGGAAAGCTATCCTTTCAGCACCTTCAAGCAGCCGCTTTTTTCCTCTTCTGGCAGGTATTATTCAGAGAATCATACTTTTCAGGAATTTTATTAAATATGTCTTAGAGTCCTAGGAGCCAAGAAAAACTTTCTCCTCTCAATCACTTTCTCCACTTCCTCCTGCGCATTCTTACCCGGCTGCCAGCTTCTTTGTGGCGGCCATTACAGACCGCCGCTGCACCGTCCTGGGAAAAGGGAGTTCTGCCGGCCAGGGAGGGAGTCTGCAGCACCCCCAAACCCTTCTCCGGATCCCCTACTTCAGCTGCCCCTGCAGGGTGGCTAGCTCGTACCCGTCTGGGTCGGAGCCCCAAAAAACGACTAGCGCGGCAGGGATCGCGCAGCCTTAAATCCCTGCCGCTCGCGAAGCCGACAAACCGGAAGTCCCTTTGTACAGGTACTTCTTGTGTACTTACACAAGTACACAGCAAAATATTTTGTCAAAAAGCATCTATGTTTATTACTATGTATGTTTGTTTATTGATAACAATTTCCAAAGCCTAGCTTTGTTTAGAGTTCAGCAAGAAATAAATCTTATCTTTATTAATTTAAATGTAATCTACATATCAATAGTAAGGTAAAGGTAAAAGTTTCCCTGTTCAGGTGTATCTGACTCAAGGAAGTGGTGCTCATCTCCATTTCCAAGGAGCCTGTGTTTCAGGGAGCCTCCACAGGAGCCTATGTTGTCCAAAGAGGCTTCCATGGTCATGTGACCAGCATGACTATGTTGGAAGAAAAATCCGGTCCAGTTCCAAACGGGAGAAAGGCGTTGGAAATAAAATGGAGGCTAATTGGAAAGAAGGACTCTATTTATTGATGAAAAACAACAACAGCATGTAGTTTTGGGACAGCTAACAAAATGGGGTTGGGATAGGTGGGCTTTTATACATTCTTTGGGGTTTTGTGTTTGAAATATTGTGCAATGTAGTGAGCTTCCTGTCTTTTGCTATTCTGATGGTGGTGGGTTAATCCTATTATATCCTAAAAATCCTATCCTGTCCTTCTTAATCCCATCAACTGAAGCTGAAGGTGTTTGTGTTTCTGTGTGTGTGTGAATAGAATGGCCCGGTCTTTCTTAATAGGCACAAAATATCCATCTCTGAAGACTTTAGGCCAGGGTCCTCAACCACCGGGCCGTGGACCGGATCCCGGTCCATGGAGCACTCTGTACCGGGCCGCAAAGAAAAATTTTTAAAAAAATGGCGGCTTTCTTCGCCTTCGGTGAATGCTGCTGGGATCGGGATCAAGGACACAAATGAAAGAAGGGGAGGGAGGAAGCAACCGAAGCCTGTCCTGCTCTCTGGCTCAGCAGCTTCAGTTTCCTCCGCCTCGTTCCTCTCTCAGTCGCTCTCGCTGCTCCACCAGCCCAGGAAGAAACTGCTTCAAAGCAGTTTCTGCCTGCCTGCCTGTCTGGTTGTTTGGGAGCAGCTTCGGCTGAAATAATAACTATTCGCCTCTTTTTATCAGCCGAAGCTGCTCTGAAGCGAAGGCAGGCAGGCAGGCAGGCAGAAGCGGAGCACTGGGTTGAACCGGGCGGGCGGGTGGGGTGGGGGTAAGCGGGCACTTCCGGAGGAGCTGCGGCGACAGGAAAAGCCACCACCACCCCGGCTTCTTTGAAGCAGTTTCTTCCTGGGCTGGTGGAGCAGTGAGAGAGCGACTGAGAGAGGAACGAGGCAGACACCTGAGGAGGGAGGGAGACACCTGAGGGATGGGGCTGAGGGAGGCAGGGCCGAGGGCGCTCCCTGAACTTGGTGGTTTGCTGGCAGGCGTTTTATTACCCGACTAGGTAACAACATCAGATGTTACCTAGTCAGGTAATGAAATGTCTGCAAGCAAACCACCAAACTCGGTTCTTCCCCCGGTCCTTGAAAAAGTGTTTGTGCTTGAAACTGGTCCCTGGTACAAAAAGGTTGGGGACCACTGCTTTGGGCATCTGCTGGAGGCTGTTCAGGCTGCTTTCTGCCTTTGTTAAGATTATTCTCCATTTCTCCTCTGGGAAAATATAATATTCTTTTAATATGCCCCAAAATATTTCATTCTCTGGAGGGGGACTTCCTACAACTATATGCTGAGGCACATGGGATGCTGCTACCTTCCTACTAAAGTATCTATTTATTTGCATTTACATTCTTTCAAACTGCTAGGTTGGCAAGAGGCGGGGCAAGAATGGGAGGTCATTAAATTAATCTAGAAACACATTAGATGAGTTATTGGTCTGTTCTTCTTTTCTCTTCTCTTCTTTGTTTCTCTCTTCCTTTTTCTGGATCAAATTCTGAGATTCATTAAAGATGGCTCCTTCCTTTCTTTCTTGTTCCTCTGCTGTCTTCATCTGTTGTAATTTTTGTTGATAATTAGTAAGCGCCATTTCTAAGAAAAGGAAAGCTTCTTCCACACCATCTTTACCATTTTTTTTTGCTTGTTCATATTCTTTTCTTAGTTCCTCAACAGAAAGAGCCATTATAAATCTTTTCTTTTCTTTTCTCCTTCTTTCTTCTTACAACAACCAGAATATTCAAAAGAAAATAAAAAAGATAAAACAGTCCCAAAGTTATCAATCAGTCCAAACCAAGGCAGAGTTCTCACTTTCTCCTTCTGGGGTAATATCAATCAAAAGAAAGAAAGTCCAAATCTGTTTAAAATCTTATTACAATATATTCTAGTCTTCAAATCCTTAAGGCATCTGCTCCAACAAATCTTAGCATACAAATATTTTCTTCTTAATCCTCTCTCTTCCCACTCATCGCTTAAAACCAATTTCCACCTAAAAAATAGGTTTCTTAATATCCAGTTATTTATTCCGTAGAAAAGAGGAAAGCTATCCTTTCAGCACCTTCAAGCAGCCGCTTTTCCTCTTCTGGCAGGTATTATTCAGAGAATCATACTTTTCAGGAATTTTATTAAATATGTCTTAGAGTCCTAGGAGCCAAGAAAAACTTTCTCCTCTCAATCACTTTCTCCACTTCCTCCTGCGCATTCTTACCCGGCTGCCAGCTTCTTTGTGGCGGCCATTACAGACCGCCGCTGCACCGTCCTGGGAAAAGGGAGTTCTGCCGGCCAGGGAGGAGTCTGCAGCACCCCCAAACCCTTCTCCGGATCCCCTACTTCAGCTGCCCCTGCAGGGCAGCTAGCTCGTGCCCGCCTGGGTCGGAGCCCCAAAAAACGACTAGCGCGGCAGGGATCGCGCAGCCGCAAATCCCTGCCGCTCGAAGCCGACAAACCGGAAGTCCCTTTGTACAGGTACTTCTTGTGTACTTACACAAGTACACAGCAAAATATTTTTGTCAAAAAGCATCTATGTTTATTACTATGTATGTTTGTTTATTGATAACAATTTCCAAAGCCTAGCTTTGTTTAGAGTTCAGCAAGAAATAAATCTTATCTTTATTAATTTAAATGTAATCTACATATCAATAGTAAGGTAAAGGTAAAAATTTCCCCTGTTCAGGTGTATCTGACTCAAGGAAGTGGTGCTCATCTCCATTTCCAGGGAGCCTGTGTTTCCAGGAAGCCTCCACAGGCAGCCTATGTTGTCCAAAGAGGCTTCCATGGTCATGTGACCAGCATGACTATGTTGGAAGAAAAATCCGGTCCAGTTCCAAACGGGGAGAAAGGCGTTGGAAATAAAATGGAGGCTAATTGGAAAGAAGGACTCTATTTATTGATGAAAAACAACAACAGCATGTAGTTTTGGGACAGCTAACAAAATGGGGTTGGGATAGGTGGGCTTTTATACATTCTTTGGGGTTTTGTGTTTGAAATATTGTGCAATGTAGTGAGCTTCCTGTCTTTTGCTATTCTGATGGTAGTGGGTTAATCCTATTATATCCTAAAAATCCTATCCTGTCCTTCTTAATCCCATCAACTGAAGCTGAAGGTGTTTGTGTTTCTGTGTGTGTGAATAGAATGGCCCGGTCTTTCTTAATGGGCACAAAATATCCATCTCTGAAGACTTTAGGCCAGGGGTCCTCAACCACCGGGCCGTGGACCGGTCCCGGTCCATGGAGCACTCTGTACCGGGCCGCAAAGAAAAATTTTTTTAAAAAAATGGCGGCTTTCTTCGCCTTCGGTGAATGCTGCTGGGATCGGGGATCAAGGACACAAATGAAAGAAGGGGAGGGAGGAAGCAACCGAAGCCTGTCCTGCTCTCTGGCTCAGCAGCTTCGGTTTCCTCCCGCCTCGTTCCTCTCTCAGTCGCTCTCTCGCTGCTCCACCAGCCCAGGAAGAAACTGCTTCAAAGCAGTTTCTGCCTGCCTGCCTGTCTGGTTGTTTGGGAGCAGCTTCGGCTGAGAATAATAACTATTCGCCTCTTTTTATCAGCCGAAGCTGCTCTGAAACGAAGGCAGGCAGGCAGGCAGGCAGAACGGAGCACTGGGTTGAACCTGGCGGGCGGGCGGGTGGGGTGGGGGTAAACGGGCACTTCGGAGGAGCTGCGGCGACAGGAAAAGCCACCACCACCCCGGCTTCTTTGAAGCAGTTTCTTCCTGGGCTGGTGGAGCAGTGAGAGAGCGACTGAGAGAGGAACGAGGCAGACACCTGAGGGAGGGAGGGAGACACCTGAGGGATGGGGCTGAGGGAGGCAGGGCCAAGGCTCCCTGAACTTGGTGGTTTGCTGGCAGACGTTTTATTACCCGACTAGGTAACAACATCAGATGTTACCTAGTCAGGTAATGAAATGTCTGCAAGCAAACCACCAAACTCGGATTCTTCCCCTCCCCCCCCGGTCCTTGAAAAAGTGTTTGTGCTTGAAACTGGTCCCTGGTACAAAAAAGGTTGGGGACCACTGCTTTGGGCATCTTCTGGAGGCTGTTCAGGCTGCTTTCTGCCTTTGTTAAGATTTTTCTCCATTTCTCCTCTGGGAAAATATAATATTCTTTTAATATGCCCCAAAATATTTCATTCTCTGGAGGGGGACTTCCTACAACTATATGCTGAGGCACATGGGATGCTGCTACCTTCCTACTAAAGTATCTATTTATTTGCATTTACATTCTTTCAAACTGCTAGGTTGGCAAGAGGCGGGGCAAGAATGGGAGGTCATTAAATTAATCTAGAAACACATTAGATGAGTTATTGGTAGTATTTTAGTTGGATTGATATTATTGAGGCAACTTAGGTTTGAGTGTTTAAATATTACTAGGTTGTTTTATTATTTATGTATAGTTTATCATGTATGTCAGAAAACAATATAGGATAATTGGTTCCAACAAGTTTGGTGCTGGAAATTATTGGACTATCCATCTCTTTAGAGTCAGATGTTAATGCAGTGATCTAATTATAGAGTTTTCCATTTAAGGTATTTTCCATTTCATTTAAGGCATTTGAATAAGGTCTTGCTTTTGGTATTAAATCCATGGATGAATGCTGGTGGTGGTCACTTAACACTTCCAAATGGGAAATCCTTGAATTGCATTACTAGAAATTTTAATGACAAGGCATACCAAGCTAATTACCCTGGCTAATTAGAATGGGTCCTTGATATTGATGAGTTAAGTAGAAGGCATGCTTCATAGTTATCCATTTTCTCTACTTTGATTCTCACAAATGAGTAACAACAGTTTCAAAATAAGGCACCATTGGTGGCAGCATAGACTGAACTTTCAAAAATTTTAAGGACATGGAAGCAGCAGTGATGGTGGAGTGGGGAAGAGATCCACTCTGGTTGTGGGTAATGATTCAGTCTGTACACTCAAGAACCAACATTGTGTAGGATTACAAGCCTAGAAGTCTGAAATTCATCAGCTTATCTATAAACCTTTGAATTTGATGTGGCTGATGGTTTCTTTCTAGGTGAATTCAATGTCCTTAGGAATAAATATAAAAGGATCTGGAATTATGGGTGTGGGAGAACAGGGCTGGGGTGCACATCCTAATAAAAAACTGCAACAATGAAGAAAAAATCACTTAGAACTCATTTTTCAGGACTGGATTGTTTAATATATTTTAATTAGTCCTGTGGATAAATAAGACAAAACAAACTTTCTTCTGTAACCAGCCATCATCATCATCATCATTATTCCTCCCCCTCCCCCTCCCCTTCCCCTCCCCCCCTCCTCCTCCTCCTCCTTCTTCCTAGGTCAAACTTTAAATGCCAGAATGAAGCAACCCTCCAGGCTTATCATTGGCCCAAAATAAGTGGTGGTATAGTGGTTAGAATGCAATATTGCAGGCTAACTCTGAGTTCAATTCTGGCTCAAGGTTGACTCAGCCTGTCATCCTTCCAACATCAGTAAAATGGTAAGCCAGATTGTTGTGGGCAATATGCTGATTCTGTAAAATTTCTTAGAATGCGCTGTATAGCACTATAAAGTAGTATATAAGTCTAAGTGCTATTGCTGTTGCTATTATCAGTACTTGTTTCTGGTAGTAGCCAAATACCAGCAGATGAGCCAGGCTGTAAGTCTTTCAACATTCACACAGTGTGTTGTTATCTACTAAGAGCCTCCACTTGAGCATATTATTTCATTATGGAAGAGGACAATGTGTAGGCATTCACTCACCAGTGGGAATCAATCGGAATCATGGGTGGATGTGATAGAACATGTGGATGATTTTAGGAAACAAGGGAAAGAGATGCTGCCTAGGAAACTATCAGATGGGAGAGAAACAGCCCCCACCTAAGAGCTTAATGGGCAGAGAAAGAAACTTAAGAAGGAGTTGCCCTAATAGGTCACATGTTTAAAAGTGATGGTGGGAAGTTTATTTTTTCAGACCTGGAAGATTCTGTCAATGTAGCCTTAGAATAAAGTAGATTTAGGTCATCTAGTCATGTTTTCTGTCTGCTTTACTGGGGAGGGCAACAATGGATTTTGAAAAATGCTTCCCTTCTTTTCAACGCTCCATATGCTGCCTCTTCCTGATCTTATAAAAGTGGCAGGAAACTTTCCAATGTGATTACATTCCAATTCCCAAACAAGTTAGCCAACAGGGATAATAATTACAGGTGGATATTTATGGCTCATGTTTTAGCCATGTCATGGAGGAATTCACTGGAGAAAGCAATTATATTTGGAAGAGTTAGCGGTAAAAGGAAACCAGGCAACCAGAGAACATGGTAGCTGGACACCATCAAAGCTGACAACAACTCAAAGAAGTAGTGCAAGATCAGATATGATGGAGAGTCTGGGTCCATAGAATCGCCAAGCATCAAACACAACTGAATGGATATCATCACTATCATCATTTATGGCTCCACATCGTTTGGAAGATATAGGGGTCTCCTTACAGTTTCTGCAAGTTTATTCACAAATAATAACATTGAACTTATTTACCTTTTAATTTTTTTTCTTAAAGGCTATTTCCTTTTTTAAAAAGTGTTTTTAATAAAACAGCAGAATGCCAGGATTTCTTCTGAGCAATATGGCTTGGTTCAACTCTAGAAAGTGGTTTTTGTTTTCGAATGAAATGTCATCACTTGATCATAACCAGCAGAGTCTTTAAAGGAAAGATTTCAGAGATAGATTCACCCTGCCAGGAAAGCACTAAACTTCACAAGAGCAAGATATGTTGTCAGGCTGACATCAGTTAAAGCTGGCTTGCATAGATTTGTATAAAGGGTAGTATTATATTTCATTTTGAGCACTCATCTTTATGTGTTCAAATGATGAACTGCACAAGAGGTGGTATTCAGCAGGTTCTGACCAGTTCTGGAGAACCGGTAGTGGAAATTTTGAGTAGTTCGGAGAACCAGCAAATACCACCTCTGACTGGAGATTTTACAGTATCCTTTCCCTGCCACGCCCACCAAGCCACGCCCACCAAGCCACGCCCACAGAACTGGTAGTAAAAAAAATTTGAATCCCACCACTGAACTGCACAGATGGAAAACAGACCCAACCTCTAATGTAAATAGGTTTATTTATATGTAGACAGCATGATATGTACACATGGGAACCACTATGCTCCTGAAATACTAAGCCATAATTTCATATATCAGTCATGAGCAGTTTGACTATACAGCTATTCCAGTATAGCAGGTGTGATGCGGACCAAGTGTGTTACCAACAGATATCTTCTTGGTGTCCTTCAGTCTTGAAAATGTACAGTATGAGAAACAAAATGCAATTCTAACTTCCCAATTTCTTTGCCTTGTAGAAATAGGAACTTATCCCATGGTGCCATGCAGTCCTGATGCTCCTGTCTCCAAAGTCCTGTGCCATGAAGTCAAATTCCTTCCTTCTTGCAGGCACCAAATTTAACCACAAAGAGGGGAGGGAACCCTCAAATGACATTTTTGACACTTTCACTGATTGAACTCAGTGCTTTTCTTCAGTCCCGGAGAGACCAAGTTTGGGGAACAATGAGAACAATAAGAACCACATTAATCGTAAAAGTATAAATAACAGACACAAAGTCTGTGGATGTTCTCCTCTCTTTCCCCAGGTCCAAAGGCTGTCAGAGCAGCTGAATCGCAGTGCTTCCTCATGCAGGAGCTAATAGCAGCTTCTGTGTATTTTGCAAAACAAACAAAAATGAGATATAAACTTTAAAAAAAAACAACCCACATGTATCAACAGGCCCTGGGCAAATGTCTCTACTGACTAGCTTGGTCTGTAGCTAGGAAGAAACTGTGCTGCTTCTGAGCTCGTTCCATTAAATTCTTTTTCTTCTTCTTCTTCTTATCCTTTTTCTTTGGTGTCCTCTTTCCTAAAAAAAAAAAGAAAAAAAAAGAAAAAGCAAATTATGTATTTTGTGTCAATGTATATTGCCTGCATTAGCAATGCCATCATACAAAGGATGTAAATCACTGCAATTACACACTAACAGATATGTCCTCCCCAATTAATATAGAGGGCAAGATACAGCTAAAAGATTGGCAATATTTTTATTTTTAGTCACTGGCTAATCACAGACAAATTTTTAAGGTTTTCCAACTGAACTGGCAAGCTATCTATATCTAATTTATTCAGAAAGACTTTCACAGTGTTTATTGTTAGATTACCTGTGCCTATAGCCACTTAAAAAGCAACTAACACACAATCTTTCAGGATGCAGCAGAGATTTACTGGTCCAGAGAAGAGTTATTGCATTCTTACAGCTGCTATTTAGAAGGTACTCAACAGCTGAACCCCACCCAACCCAAAAAATGCATTCCAAAATTTGGCCTCTGTACCTGGAGAATATTTTCAAGTATTGTATGTCAACCAATTGCTGGATTCCATTCTCTAAGAATTTTCTACTTAACTTAAAATTCTTTTTGTTGTTGTTGTTTCCATTGTTTTTCTTCAATATTATGTCTGTGCATGCCCACCATGTTGGCCACTGATTTTACTTACCTTCCTTTCAGGAAAGTATTGCATCATATTGTAAGGTTTAGTGATCTCCATTCACCTGCCTCAACGATTTGGGAATTCAGGTTTCATAGTTTCAATTATGACTAGAACCCTGGCAACTAAATGTGTTGAATGTTGGCTGTATTAACATACCAATAGTTTTACTTGGTGTCCATATACTGTATATTTACTCTGTATTGTTATAGTTGTTTAATTGCTTAATGTTGTTTAATGTTTAGTTGTTTAATTGTTTAATGTTTTTATGGTGTATGCCATATAGAGCCACTGGTTGAAATGGGCAGCTAAGGAAATTAAATATATAAAGAAGCTATCAAAGCCCTTGAGTGATAGACAGAGACAGTGAGAGTCCAGATAGCAAAGAGTTGGAGTATGCAGAATTTTACACCATTACATTGGGATATTCCACATGATTCAACACAGCTTAAATCTATAAACTGCCTAATTTAAAGCAAGACCAAATAAATATTTGGTCTCGCTTTAGGATAGGCAATTTATAGATTTATATTTAAATACATAGTGTGTATATTGCCATTGCCATTGTTTTTTTTTAAGAAAAAAATTATTAATACCAACTTTTAAAATGAAGTGTTCTAACAAAACAAAACAAAAATCAACTGTCTTCTTTTACTACTTTACAGCAAATATAAAGGTTTCCCCTGTGCAGTCGAATCTGACTCTAGGGGGCATTGCTCATCTCCGTTTCTTAACCAAGGGAGCAGCATTGTCTGAAGAAACTTCCATGGTTAAGTGGTGAGCATGATTATACACCAACATGCATGTTATGCTGTACCTTCCCACTGAAGGAATATTTATCTATTCTCATTTGCATGCTTTCTAACTGTTAGGTGGGTAGCAGCTGGAGCAAGTAACCGGAGCTTACTCCATCTCATGGTGTTCAGATCTCAAACCCAGTCTCGAACTCAGCTTTCTACCTGACAAGCTCAGCGTCTTTAACTGCTGAGCCATTGCATCTTTCTATAGTAAATATATCCTGCTACAATATAACATATATATCCTATCAATCTAGTTTGGTATGATTTTATTTGCTTTTCATATTGTGTTTTTCTTCTTGGTTTCAGAGGGAAGATAAGAATGTGCAGAAATAAAGGCAGCAAGAGAGAAAGGCCTAGAAAACCAACTGATTTAATGTTGCTTGGATCATAAATTCCAGAATTTTATGCACAGGAAAAAGAAAATCTCTATAAAATACCCAATGCAATGATAAATCCTCACTGGGGAACTCTCTTTTTATATTATAGCCTCTTAAACTAATAAAGCAGGAAATTCAAACTGAGGTGAATTTGCAGTTAGAACCATTATAATATCATTTTCACCTCCTCTTTGTGAAAATTAAATCAAACTGCCCAGCAATGTTTTTGAGAATATATAATATCTCTACTCTAAGAGCATTGAAATGTAATAGAATTACTGATCATTCTTAGCAACAAACTGAAACAAATCATTTAAATCCAAACTGGTTATATAAATGCACATCAGAAGCAGTGCTTCATAGGAGAAGCTGTTTGTCACTATCCTACAACATACTCAGTTCAATTACTCACTAGCCCAGTCAATCCTCCTTATTAGTAGTTCTGGCAACCAAAACCTCTGTAGGTGAATCACATTTTGGGGGAAATGCATAGTGTAATCCCCACCCATTCTCTCCATTCTTGATCCAACAGAAAGTTTACTGGTAAGGCTTTGCTACGTCTCTATTTATTTCCCCATTGGCCAGGAAAGCAACTAGAATAGTTTATTGTTTTAGGCAGTCTGTGTTTGGGAGATGAGCTCTTTTAGATCCTTTCCTTTCCCTTCCCTTCCCCTTTTTCCCTTCCCCTCCCTCCCTCCTTTGATCTATAATAGCACTGTAGTCTAGCAACTAATTTCAGAGGGCAGAATATACTTCTTACCCACAGGGGGCACTATATATTCACATTTATTTCCTTTTAGAAAATCAAGCCGATTATCTGCCAATGTATGCAAGGAATCAATTTAATAGCATTTATCCAATTTTACATAGAAATTGTTTGGATTTCTGCATCATTTGGACAGTTGCTGTGCAAATTATTTTCCTGCAATATTAAAAACAGCTCAGCCAAATTTAAGGATTGGTTTTCAGAACATTTTGACTAGCAAAAGAAAGAACACTTAAATCTCCTGTAGAAATCAAGATGATTTGAATATGCCTCACAGTACTGTTATTAGACCATGTATGTTTTCACATCCAGTGGAGTCTACTCTTTTTTAAGTTCTTGTGTCTTTCCCATTTTCCTTCTCCCTTCAACAAAACTCAAGACATCTACGAAGATGGCAAAAACACAGAACAATATTTATCCAATTTTCAATCATGCTCCCCTATCAGTTATCAATCAGATATTTCTTTCCTTTTTATTCTATCACTCCTAAATATGTCCAAGATTAAAACAAAATCCTCTGAAAGCCAAAGGGATGCCTACTAAAATGTGCTACTTATACTTGATGCTAACCTACAACTATCATTAATCTTTTTTTTTTTTTCAGAAACCTTGTTGATTCTTTGAGGCCTAGAAAAATTCATCAGCGCTAGTAGGAAGAGCAAATCCCATTCCCTACTAGCACTATTGATGTTACCCAATTTGGTAATGAAATATCTCCATAAAAACAACCGAGCTCAAAGAGCATCAAGGACCCTATAGTTCAACCCTGGGCTATAAATATTCTCTTCTACCATGTTGATTCTTTTCCAGGATTATTTGCTCTTCTCAAGGTCTTTATAATATTTTTTTCCGTCCGTTTTTTCCAGAATAGCTGCTAAGTTAACTAGCCTATCATTTCCTTGATATTCCAAAATCTTTGGCTGATCAACCATTTTTAGCAATAAGTTACATAGTGTACATCAGAGGCGGTATTCAGCAGGCTTTGACCAGTTCTGAAAAACTGTTAGTAGAAATTTTGAGTAGTTCAGAGAAACGGTAGTGGAAATTTTGAATAGTTAAGAATACCCCCTCTGACTGGCCCCGCCCCCATCTATTCTCTGCCTCCCGAGTCCCAGCTGATCAGCTAGGTCTTCTTTTGTTGCCCTGCACAGGAGGTGGAAAGCAGGCTAGTGGGATGGGGTGAGAATGGGGATTTTACAGTATCTCACTTCCCCTGGAGTGGGGAGGGAATGGAGATGTTACAGTATCCTTTCCCTGCCATGCCCACCAAGCCACACCAACCAAGCCACACCCACAGAACCTGTAGCAAAATGTTTTGAATCTCACCGCTGGTATACATTTGTTAATAGATTTAACATTTGAGAATTGCTGGATGCAGGCATTCTGGAAGACAAGACTCTTAGAACAGGGTTCTTTCTATCTTTCTTCTGTTCCCTTCTGTCTGAGCCATCATTGTTCTGCCATTTGGGTCTCATGTACATTGAGAGGAGAAAGAAGAAGTATTTGCAGGATTACAGAAGAGGAATTTCTTCTGCAAATATTGAGTTTTCTCAGGATGTGAAGCAATTAGATATAATGATGTTGGAAATAACTCACTTCTGAATCAAGCAATCTTGAGCGGCACAATGAGAAGTAGAGTCATTTCTAATCTCAAGAAATCCAGTATCTAGCCTAAAGATATATATTTACTCCTGTTGGATTAATTCATGATTATGGTTATTATTACAAGCTTAAGGAGGAATAAAGACCATAGGCAAAATTGTCTTCCTTTAATGGTTTGACTCTATCCCAGCTGTAAACCTGATTAGGTGGATTAGATGGATTAGACTGATTAGGTCGATTGCTTTCTTTCTATCAAGAAGTGTACCAATCAAAGAAGTTTCATTGCTCGTTCTACCTGTTCAATATGTAGTATTTCAGAAGTATTGTCATGGGTCTCTTGTTGCTCATCCCTAACTTGATTTAATTAAGAGGTAATTAAGCTGTATTTCCTTGCATCACCAGTTCTCCAGCAGTCTTTCATTTCACACTTTGCGCATGCGCCAAATGTACACTTTGCACAGGCGCAGAGGCTTTCCAACTCGCCTCCTGCAAGCCTGCACTCTCCCTGTCGCTTCAGCAGCTGCTGCGTGGCAATCTGCTCTGTCGTGCAAAGCAGCTGCACTTCAAAAGCAGGACACAGTAGGGGAGCCCAGGTGGGCCCAACAGCAGAGCTTCAGAGAGAACCGGTAAAATACCACCACTGGATACACTCAAATAAACTGTTCAACCACCTTGCCTGTCCATAACTTTGATGAATATTTTGAAATGTTATATATGTCTAGTTCCAATCAAAAACTTCAAATCCACAGACAGAATGTACTGTATGAACAGAGAACAAGGAAATATTTAATTTACTGTAATGAGCGATAAAATATGTGCTTCTAAACAGTTGGGGTATTGTTACTGGAATGGGTATTTGATAGGGCATTTACAGAAAGGTATTATTTATTTATTTGATGAATTTGTCTACTTATTTCAACATAATGACTCCGGAGCACAACAGAAAATACTGGCCCTTAACTTAAAACTGTGGTTGAAAAATCAACACTCTGATAAATATGTGTCCTATTCTTTTTAAGAGTGAATGCATAATAATAAGCTATTGTAATAGCTATTGTAATTATAAGCTATTAAGAGACAGGCATCAATGCATACACTCCCAGAGTGATGCATGATAAAATTAGAAAGTACAATCTAATTCAACAATTAGCTCAAAGTCATTTAGCTGTGATGGTTAGCATATAAATTTAATAAATTAATTAAAGATAACAATGAAACATAAACAATCGGATTTTAGAATCACATCATAAGGACTTAGAATGGTAAGACACACAAACTGGCAATGATTTGCTAACAAGAAATCTTATCCTATTACTCTACCCCAATAATTGTCTACGGTAAGATATACAAAAGAAGAAACCTTTGCTCCTAGAAATAAACTTAGCCTGAAGGAAACATTTTTGGAGTGAGACGCATCTTAATGAATTTAGGCTAAGCTTCGCCCTAACACTGGATTACTGCAGGTGTGCTGGAGTTCAAATATTGCTATCCACAAGATATGGAAACAATAATCCAACCTATTCAGACAACATTAATTTAGAGAAGGCTTGTTGATGATATAAGTAGCTAAAGTTATGTAGAAGAAAAATTCTTTAGAGATCTTAAAGCAATATCATATTTTCAAAGGATCACTCAATGCTTTTCTATGTTCAACATTCCCACACTTACTAATTGCCTAACTTTAAACCATTGCTTTTAGTTCCTATGTGTTAAATTGATATTCCCACCAAATACTTGATCATACGTAGTTCCTTAAGTGCAATTATACTACAAAGTCATATAGAACTTCAGTGAAGGTCAATAAAATCAAGGATGGAGATGAAAGAGCTGCCACACCATGAAAGGGTTTATTAGTGCATTTTGGATCATTACCTCTAGAAAACTACTGTGGGGAATAAGTGGGCTGTTCAAACACAAAACAATGACCACCAATGCTTTGTGATTACCATGCAGAACTTCAGGGGGCTTCTTTGAAACCAAAGTAACTACTACTTAACAGCTGTGAAAATGTTCCTTCTTTGCAGCAGACCACTAAAATTAAAAACAAGTAAAAAAACAGATAGTTCAGGTTCTTAGTCAAAACATCAGAAATGTTAAATGTTCAAAGCAACGTGTGCCAGTTCAAAAGCACATTTGCTTCTTTTATCAGACAGTTGTGGATTTTACTCAACAAGGCTAAGAAAAACTCCAATAATTGTGGCGCCTGTAAAATTTAATTTCTACAATGTGAATCAGATTACGCTCCATTAGGGACCTCATCTATAAAACATCAAAACGTTGGGAAGGTGCTTGTTTGTAGTCAGTTCTTCATTTGCCAACAGCTACTCGTAGGAAACTTGGATGCTTTTCTTCAACTTTTTCCACAAATTAAAAAAATAATAATAATTCTACACCTATAGAGAACAACTTTTAAACTTTCCTGTTAATGGGAAATGTTCCATATCAGGGACAGCAATAAAACTCCTGCTGATATGTTACTGACATAATTTAAATATATTTTAAGACGGGGGTAGGGAGAGTTCTAACCTTGGAGTCTTTTTTTTTTTTAATGGATCCCAACGTATGCTGAGGATGTAATGGGAAGCATTTGCTGGCACACTGCCAGCCCCTACTTTAAAATCTACTGGCATTTCCTATGTAAAGAAAAATATCTGTTTACAGCTAAACATGATGTTGTGGCATATATTATTGATTTCTTATATTTATTCCCTGCCTTTCCTCTAGCAGCTCATAAACAATTCTTCGTTCCTATTTTGTCCTTGCCAACAATAATTTCTGTGGGGTAGATTAGATCAGTGTTTCTCAGCAACTTTAAGATATGTGGACTTCAACTCCTAGAATTCCCTAGCCAACACTTTTAAGAAACTACAGATCTTCAAGTTGCAAAGGATGAGAAACACTGGATTAGATTCTCTCTCCTGGCATTTTTTAATGTAAATGTAGACTGAGACGAGCACTGTAATTATCTGAGATATTTCGCTTCTTAGGAGAATTGGAACCAATTCATCATTACTGGCAGGTTTTGCAGGAACCAGAACTATATGGAGAATAGTTAACAGAATAAAGGAGTTAAGAGGATTGGCCTCCAGAGCACATAGATAAAATCAGTCCAGCTTTTCTGGAACTGCTGGACTTCTCTTTACAAAAGTGAAGCAGTTTGGGAATTACAATCAAAACATTTTGGAATTATACTGAATTTTAGAAGGCTGGCGATGAAGAACTAGAACTATACCCAGATATAGGAAACCAAGGTTTTTGTCAACTTAGAAATGAATCCATGCTGCCCACAACCATATTTTTGTTTCTCAGTTTGCCACACTATGGGGAGAGGGAGAAGCTTGGAATGTAGACCAGACAACATCAGATCATCCTGTGGAAACCAAGGTCATCCCAACAGGTGCTGGCCAGAGACTTAAAGAAGTTACTAGGGAGAAGCCAGAATACCTAACTGGACAATGTGACCCATGACATGGAGGGAGGAGGAATATTTAATTATACAAAGCCCACAGGAAATAGTTAGAGTTGACTTTGCTTTCATGTGTGCCGAAACTTAATAAAGCTATTCTTAAAGAGATCTGGTCGTCTCAATTTTGGGTTCATCAGTCGGACTTTTGTCACAAGAACCTGAAGGCGCAGATGAAGCCCTGAAGGGATGCATCTCTTTCGCCAGACTTCAAATAGGTAATTTTAATATTATTATTTTCCATATTGCTTTGCATTTTGAAAATCTTATGTCAAAGATCTCAGTGAAAACTTGTCGAAGTTCTTAAGTCTGGAAAACTTGGTCTGAAATACCGGACAATGATGCCAAAATAAGTCAATACAGTTTTAGAAAAAATGTTATGCTCACTTTAGGACTGTGTATTTATCTGCTATATATTTATAAATTATAAATGAACAAATTCCTATTTATATATTTTATTTTTAATGCTTTGTTAGCCACTTCGAGTACTCACTAACATAAAAAGGATGAAATAAATGAAATAAAAATGGATAGAAACAGGAGGAAGCAGAACATTAATTTAAATTATTGAATGAAAACCCAATTAACAAGCAAAACAATCTCCCCAATCTACTTATGCTTACCTAAATCAGTTTCCCTATGAGTACATAGGAAACTGTTCATTTCTAATTTATAAATATATACCAAATGAACACACAGCTAAGCTTGCATGCTTCCTAATCATCAGGTAGAATTTCCTCAGCAACTTACAAAATGAACAGAAAAAAGGAAATTATTTGTACACTATGAACCTATTTGTATTATTGTTTAACTTTAAAAGTCTACCCTTCTTCCATATGTCCTGGGTCTAGACATTTACTACAAATCCTTAACTATGTCTACCACCAATGCCACCAACAAAGGTTTAGCACACATTTTGACAGACCAACATGAAACATTCATCATAGCTTTTGAGTTATGTATTAAATAAGTCTTACTTATGGTTTCATATTTATAATATACAGAATATGCAACAAAGAAGAAAATGATAGAGATCTGGGTCACAACGTCTATTAAATATGACTTGTTGCTGTGCAATCTAAATTGATATTCATTTTTATGAAGTTCCCAAAACAACTCAGGATGTCCAACCTAAAAAAATGTAAGGTAGTTAAGAGGTTGCTTTTCTATAGAGCAATCCTTCCAGACTTGAAGACAAGAGGTGGGATTCAGCTGATTTGGACTGGTTCAGCCAAACCTGTTGTTAATTTTTTGTGCAGTTTGGAGAACCGGCTAATTGCACCACTGGCTGGCCCTACCCACCCACCCTGCCTGCTCTACCCAGCCCTGCCCCCGCCCAGTCATTCCTTATCTCGCCTTGGCCGTGACATAACAGCTGCTGCTCTCTGGCTTGCTAGCTCGCTTGCCTTGACCACATGGCCTCCGTGGCCCAGCCCAGACTCTTGTCTGCCTTCGCCCCAGCCTCTCACATGGCCCGGATCCCTGCCGAGCCTTCCTTCGCCATTCTCCGCTGCTTCCCACACAACCCAGCTACCTGCCTGTCTGGTGAGCCTCCCTTCGCATCTTTGCCAACATGAACAGCCTGCCGCTGCCACTCTTTACTGGCCCAAACTACTGCCACCGCCTCTTTGCCAGTGCAAACAGCCTGCAGCCACTGCCTCTTTGCTGGCCCAAACTGCCACTGCTGTCTCTTTGCCGCCCCAAATGGCCCACCATTGCTGTTTCAGCCCACCTGTGCTGCTCTACCTTGCTGTGAGTGACATCGAGTTGGCCATGCCCACTCAGTCACATGACACACACACCCAGGCATGCCCACCCGGTCATTAGGAAGAGCCAGTTGTTAAATTAGTTGAATCCCACTACAGTTCACACTATGAATGTGATGAGAATGGGATGAAAGAGCATGTGCTGCAATAACTATGTGATGAATTATATTTAGGGCAATCTCTTCCTCCTTTCCTTACCAACACACCAAACCAGGGAGGCCCTATAAGTGGCTGAATTATAAATTAGAAATAAATATATTCAATAATTTTCAAAATTATATTTGCAAGTAGCAACAGTAATAGTTATCTGTGGCTGAGGTGCTCCAGTTACATTTGGGAAACATCTAGAGATTTTAGTTATTTTTTGCAAAGTAGCCTAATCCCAACCTGCATTAAACCTCTCTGTATGATGATGGTGTTATCCATTCAGTTGTATCTGACTCTTGGAGATTCTATGTGCCAGATCTCTCCACGTCTTCCATCTTGCATTGCTTGTTTGAGTTTTTCTATACTCTGGTTGGTGTCAGGTTTGATGAAGTCCAACCATCATGTTATTTGGCGGCCTGGTTTCTTTAACCCTCTCTGTATGTGGGGTTTATATCCTGCATTGTCAGATACACACACACACACACACACACACACACACACAGACAGACAGACATCCTGCAACTCCAGAAATTAAAATTACATTTAATGTACTTACTAAGCTTTCATCAGCCTCTGCTGACATCGTCAGAGTATTTAGCTACCATTACAGAGATCTTTGCCTTTATATATCATTAATCAATTTACCCCTTGCACTCGTAATAGGCCCTCTCAATTGCCTCCCATCGGTAATTAGCTCTGTTGTTTTTACTTCCATCCTGTTGGTCAAAGGAGGCTTATCTCTTGTTGCTTTCTCCTGTGCCTGACCCAACCTGGAATGCTTATCTCTGGGAGATGATGCACCCTGCAAAGCAATTTATCTCTTGATCATTTGTTCTGAATGTCCATTCGGCAGATGCAATTTGTTGCCACTTTTACAAAGTGGATCTATTCCCTCACAAATGCTTGCTGCTAAGGAAGTTGCAGAGAAATATAGACTGTCAATCACTGTGGCATTTTTTTTTATGTTTTGGCCACAGGGCTCTATGTATGACCCCACCACAACCAAACACTGTTTAAAAGCAGAAAAAAAACAAGATGCGAGCAGACAGCTGTTCCATAACTGGAGCCAAAAGCTGTAGTGGATCCAATCCTTGGAGATGCTTCCTGCAAGAATGGCTCCAGCTGTAACAAAGTAAATTAATCATTTCAGCACCCACATCTGACAGCCAAGAAAAACTATTTTGTACATGAAACATGAAGATTTGAACTCTCCCGCGGGGGGGCCCAAAAGTTAATATAATAGCTCATTGTATCAGCCATTCAAAAATAGAATCCAGCAAAAAAAAAAAAATCAAGCATTGTTTAGAACAGAGGCCACACTAGGGGTGTCCAAGCTCAGCAAAATTAAAAACTATGGACTTCAACTCCCAGAATCCCCCAGCCAGCCACGATTCTAAGTTCTTAGAGGTGAAGTCCACAGGTCTTAAAATTGACAAGCGTGGACATCTCTGAGTTTCACATGTTTTGGTTTTTGTTGCTGCAACTAAGGTCTCCAGTGGGTGATGTCCTGAAGCTCAGTGGCCATGAATGCATTCTAAAGAAGACCAAGCCAGGATTTTCTGCTTTTTTTCCCCCCTTCCCTTACTGGGGACAATTGTTTTATTTTTTGGAAGTTTACTTTAATGTTACAAGCCTATTATAAGGTTTAAATGGGACTTTAATTTTCTTTCCCACATCAATGAAGTCAAAAACAAAACGATTCATTCTTTTGGTTTACCACAATCACAAGAGGATTTGGGGGGCTCCATAAGAAGGGACTTGGATGCTCTATCTATGGAGCCTGTGGGTTTCCTACCACTGACACAGACTGTAGGTCTGCATAGATCATTTGCTCTATTAGTTATCTTGGTGGAGGTGTCTTTAGGACATAGAAGTGCATGCCTAGAAGACCTCAGAGAAGCTATAAAACAGTTGGGTCAAGATTTGAGTGGCTCTATCTGTTTTACAGTTTCATGGAATGGATCTAGTGTAGGTTATTTAAGTATCCATACAGACTTGTAGAACCTGTAAGCATTAAGCCTAAATGTAGAAAGTCATCATGACTAGAAGTCATGGAAAAAATTATGGAATTGCCTCCTTTAAAGGACATCTAAATTGGTGGCCATCATTCCACTGTAGACTAGTGTATTCCAAAATATGGTTTTCTGCAACAGTTCTCATAAGTCTACCTTGACACAATCTGTTTTTACCATAATATTTACTAATGCATAACACATAATATATTTATATGTTATAAGAATCTACTTCAATTACTCAGCATTCAAACTTTATTATTATTTGTTTATATATCATATTTCTAGACTTCCTATCTCAAGGGAGATTTTATACATGTCCAAAGAATAAAATTCGATATGGTTAATAAAATGTACAGAGGGAACCTTTTTGTCACCTTTTGAGCTACTGCATTTTTATTATAAAACCAGCTTTTTCGCAAAATCCTCTGTACTAACAATTATTCTTCTACACTGTTTCAGGCTCTCAAAAATGCATCTTTCTTATTTCTATTTAAAAAATGCTCATCTTATGTAAATTATTCAACATTGTTTTAAAAAGAACAAAGATCCTTTAGCTGATCAATTGGACAGTAATAGCAATGATACAAGACCACAGACGCTGATCATACCAAAGTTTTAAAATAGATGATTGTAGTATAGAAAGAGTAAACACAAACAGGAAATTACAATTGTACCCATTCTCATCAGAGCCACTTGTTATATGAATCCTACTTAAGTATAAACATTGGAAAATATGTGGTCCTTTGATTTGATTAGAAGTAGGTGATGCCTATGAAGACCTCTGTAAAACCAATCTTTTTTTTTTCTTTTGATAAAGGAAAAAGGAAATGAAAAATTAAAATGTTCCAAACCAATAACAACCACCAGTATTGGTTCTATTCAGAGAAAGCTAATGGGTTCCATTTAGACTCCATGGGTGCTGTTGGAAAATCAAAACTACAGAATCTTGGGAACTGATTGGTTACAACTCCATCTTTGATTAGAGAATTAAGCATTAAAGGTATCAATTATTGGAACCACAACTCAATGCGTTACTTGGAAGTATGCCTCACTGCCCAGAAAAATGGCAACGGTGATCTGGATTGATAAATATCTAAGAACTGGATCAGTAGTGGGTTTCTACCTTAGTCGCTACTGGTTTGGTGGGTGATTGCGTGCATGGTGCCCTTAACATGCGCGTGTGCACAGCCGTAATGCACCAATCAGCTGAGAGGACAAGAAACAAAAAGCTAGGAGTGACCTTCCCACCCACCTGTGTGCTTGTTGCTTCTTTTATCCTCTCAGCTGATCGTTGGAAGAGCCGATTTGGTCGAACTGGTAGTGTTTTTTGCTACCAGTTCAGCCAAACTGGGCCAAACCGGTGGCATATCACCACTGAACTGGATTGAAGACATAGAAAGGAACAGCCTCAGTTTGCTTTCCATTTGAGCTGCAAAAATCCAAATGAGTTTCTTCATTTTCTGGTTTTGTAAATGCTGTCAGACTTATTTCAGAGAACACTAGAATTAGAAGCAGGTATAAGCAGGCACTAAAGGCTGGGCTTCTCTGATAAATAGGTTTACTGTAAAATCTAATGAAGCTGTTATGGAAGAATTCCAGGGATTGTTTTGTATCAAATTCAAGCTCTATTTACAGGGAATAGAGGCTAAAATTCTTGCACTTTTTTTTTCTTACGTTTTGGCCTACAATGGGCCTGAAGTTTCTCATTTTTCTGACAGAAAGTCTCTTTTCAGGAACAGGTTAAACAGTTTGTTTTTCAGCTCAGTATATCTAATCCTCAGTGCTTCTACCATGGCAGTCCATTTATGACTAGGTAAGTCTTACAAGGATGCCCATGGCATGCTATCTGCAATAACTAGGCATCAGTCCCACTGAATTTCAAACTGTTTTATAAGGCAACTCGTGGAAAGAAAAGGAAGTATTTAGAAACCATAGCAAAGGTAGCTGACTGAATAAAAGGGATAACCAAAAGTTATCAAAGGCTCACTTGGTAAGTCATGTGGTTTATTTGGGACTCGTCCTTTTAGTTCTCATCAAGCTTCCTGGATCCAATTAACAACACACACTGTATTATAAATTATGAAGAATCAGAAGTCAGAGATGCCCTGCTGGTAACAGCTACAATAAGTATCTTTCAGTGTACAAAGGATCAAATCTGGATTGCTTGTTTTTAAAAGCCAGATGGATTCTCATGATATAAAGGAACCAGTTTTTGAAGGTAAATACCTGAACCGGCAATGCATTGCACAATCTGTAAAAGCAGATACAAAATAACTCTTTTATCAGTTTTACTATAACAGAAATCTAGATTATATATCATGGAAATTTACTTTTATAATCTTCTGAGGCCAGAAAATCTAAATATAGAATAGCTGGGAATAATGGGAACTGGCTCTTACATTTGAAAAACCATTTCCAAAAATTACCATAATAGAGCCATTATGAAACACATTATCATGAATGTTCCCTAGGTGGAATGGCTTCCAAGTAAACAATTGCTGAAGCCACAGTATAAATCTATCCTTAAAAGCCAAAGGGATCCCAGGAAAGGAGGTTTTTGCCAATTAAAAATAAAAATGTAGCTGCGTTTAGTCCAGCTTATGGTGTTTTTTTTAAATTATCTTGCATCTGTATTATGAGCCCAATTTAGCTAAACAACTGTGGATCCAATAACCATCAACTAGCAACCTATTGGTCCAGATGCCTTTATTGCTGGATATATTTTGCAAAAGGACTGCTTCCAAGTTCCAACATGGTTTCAAAGAAGGCAAGTTCAAGTATTTATTTTTGTAGAATATCTAGGTTTCATCAAAAAGGGCTATTAATTCTTTGGCTATTAAGGCTATATAATTCCCAATTAAACAGGATGGATGCAATGCTGGGATTCAAAATCTTTTACTACTGGTTCTGTGGGCATGTCTTGGTGGGCATGGCAGGGGAAGGATACTATAAAATCTCCATTGCCTCCCCATTCCTGAGGGAAGGTTACTGCAAAATCCCATTCCCTCCCTACCCCACTAACCTGCTTTCCAGCTCTGTTCTCCTGTGCAGACCCAGCCAATCAGCTGGGACTTGGGAGGCAGAGAATAGATGGGGACGGGGCCAGTCAGAAGTGGCATTTGCCAGTTCTCCAAACCACTGAAATTTTCTGCTACCGTTTTTCCAGAACTGGTCAGAACCTGCTGAATACCACCTCTGGATGGATGGATGGATGGATGGATGGATGGATGGATGGATGGATAGATGGATAGATAGATAGATAGATAGATAGATAGATAGATAGATAGATAGATAGATAGATAGATAGATAAATATTGTTAATAACAAGAGAATCTTATGAATGCAAGAAAAATGATTTGGGAATTTACTGGGTTTTTACCTCCTGAATTCCATGAATGTCAAGCATTATTCTTTTTAAAACTAATGAAATCTTCATTAGCAGATAGGAAAAGGATGCAAAATCTTTTTGAAACATGAAGAACTATATGTCAATCCAAACAAGTCTAAGTTATACAAACCAATAGTCTTATTTAGGAGGAGACCATTTCTCAAGTCTTCCTACATCATTATAAATTTGAAGCATACAAACTGAGGCATATGGATACATGTAGCTCCAGAAAGGATACCACAGAAGATGCTAGCAGATTTTATTTTATGTTGTTGTAAAGTGTCACAGCAGAGAATCTATAAAATGCAATGGAATACTCTTACTAATTGCATTAAATCAATTCATTTAAATTTAATTAAAGTTTCAATCAAATGCATTCAAAATATAAAGCCAATTTTATATATAAAGCCAAAATATAAAGCCCTCCTGTCATGCGAGGTTTCATATGGTATGCAGTAAATTACAATTCCATAAAACCTGGTAATAATAAAGCAAACAATCAGCACAACTGAAATAGGACTGCAAAAATTTATGGGAACAAGAGTCATGTTTAGTCATAAGAAGAACATTATAAGGACTGCTAGTGGACAAACACAAAACATTTCTCTTTCCATTTGCAGTGTTCCATTTCAGAAGCTAAATGTGTTCTTGTCATTGAGTTCATGTTCTCCAGACTTTCCACAGAGGAATGGGACAACTTGCCATAGCCAACTTGCCATGGCCAACTTGCCATGGCACAACACAACATGGGATAGTTCCATGCAGGTTGACTCAATGCAATAAATATTATCCATCATTGTTTCTTTGACATTATTTCCAAAAGTGGAAATAATGTCAAAGAAACAATGGTGGATAACATTTATCATATTGAGTTATCCCGCGTGGAATTGTCCTGCGAAGCAAGTTGGCTGTGGTGAGATGGCTACAGCAAGTTGGCCACTGCAATATTCTAGGTCCTTCTGCAGATATATCAGGGGGCTCTTCAGCATCAGAAATGGTGTAGGGGTCAGAATACAGCATAGAGCTGTATTTAATTTAATTTGATTTAATTTAATTTAATGACAATAAAAACTTTAGCAAAAGGAACAAGCATGTTAATAGGAAAGCTTCTGAAGTAACCCTTCCTTCCCTATTTGGGATAATCATCCAATAATCATTGGAACCTTTCAAGAGTTTCCAAGGAGCAAAGTACTATCAGTTTCATCTGAAAGTCAGAATTTAAAAACACAGGGTAGCTGTACAAAAAGACACATTTACTAGGAATGGACATCCAAAACAGCATCATACTGGTTCAGTGGTTTAAATGTAGAATATAATAATTATTTTTTCACATACTGTAATCTGATAAAGATCATGACAGATTTAGGTACAGGCTAATTTTTTTTTGCCAAAGTAACAACTTTTAAAAAAATCTGTTTGTCAGTAATGTCTTTTGCAGAACTTTGAATGTTAAAAATTCCCCATCATGATACTTGAACCCAAAGTGTAGTGCACTTCAAATATCAAAGTTGATAGTAGTAAACTGAATTCTGCATCTCAAAGAGAATCACTTCCAATTTTGAGAATTATATGCATAATTCCGAACTTATTGTTCAACCTCCCACTCACATACATATTAAATTATTAAATCTGGATTGATCCTCCTTTAAGCAATTTTTATGTAATTAATCTAATTTTAAATTAATTTAGTTACATAAAAATGTAACAAAAATACATTATCAATATTGCTTAAAGGAGAATCAATCCACATCTAATAATCACAGGACTTTTTTTCCTAGGAGAATCCTGGCCAGAAAGAATAATAAAAAAATCCAAGTAAAAGGCTGAAGTTATATTATATTTTTCTCATATTTTCTAGTTCTTGTTTTTAAAGAGGAAGCATATTAATAGACAAATAAAAATCATTTATAAAACTTGACTGTTTTATCTTCATCCAAACGAGACAAATGCTTCAAAAAGTTATTGAACAATATATCACTTCATTTTCTCTTGAGCAGTTCAGAAGGTTTTAAACTACCCCCTTCTAGGCCATGCCATTTTTCCTTATTGAAGAATTATGAAATGTTTCTCTCCCCAAGGGAATATTTTGGTGGCTAGATGGCCACATGAATTTTTAAAAAATGTAGAAAAAAAATCTTTTAATGTGAAATTTGCTGAAACAATGTATTAAATTGCAAGGCTGGAATTCACATCTTTTGTTTTCTAAGCTGTAATCATAAAAGAATTTACAAGGGTCTGAGCCCATCAACCCAGTGGGAGTCACTTCTGAATAAACATTCATGGGGCTGCTATGTCAGTAAAAGAACTTTGTAGCAGGCCTTTACGAATCATATTCTAATTCTTCATAATGCTTTATGCTAGTGCTTCTGTAATGATTTTAAGCAAAATATGGAGAAGTGGTCTCTTTTTTAAAATAGCTTCAATGGTTCTAGTAATCGCTTATGCTGGAAATATATATATGGTTTTTAAAACAATACATTTGTTGTGAAAATCACTTCCAAACTTACTTTTAAGGATTATTCTTCCACTTTATTAAATGTATTTATTTTGGGGTGGGGTTTTTTTTTTTTTTTTTTGCTATATTGTCCCTTTATCTGTAAACAGTCAAAAGTTTGTGGGAGGGAGGGAGGGAGGAGGGAGGGAGGGAGGAGGAAGGAAGGAAGGAAGGAAGGAGGAAGGAAGGAAGGAAGGAAGGAAGGAAGGAAGGAAGGAAGGAAGGAAGGAAGGAAGGAAGGAAGGAAGGAAGGAAGGAAGGAAGGAAATTCACTGCATAATGAAAGCCTTCATTAAAAATTATGAATTATAATCCACCATTCTGGGCCAGAGAAGTCTGATAGATGCATTTCTATTTCTTAACTTCTGGCTCAAAATCACTTACCATATTGGGGTCTATGTATAGGAGAGAATTCCTAGGTTTTCAGCATCCTAACTACAGCATCTCATTCCCTCATATCCATATTTAGTTAGGTACATATGAATATGTAACAAATCCAAATTTATCAAATCTTGATTTGATTATTGGCCAGTAAAGCAAAAAATATTTTACATTATGCTCTAAGAGTGCATTGAACTTAAGATTATATTGTTTAGGAATCATTGTTTCTCTTTGGGACAAGATTTTTTTTATTATCTAAGAATTTTTTTTATTATATAGATAACACTGCACTATTAATAAATATTTAATTGTTGTAAGTTGAGTTCTGCAATTTTTTAAAATTAAGATATTATAGGCCCTATCCTTTGCTTAATACAACCTCTATGTTCATTAATTTATGTGCTGATATTGGAAATTACTAAATAATTAGCAACTACAATATTTTGGGGTTATAATATAAATAAGTAGAATAATATTCTACAAAACCATTATATTTTTTACTGTCAATAGGACCTGCTAATAGCCAAGTTAGTAGTATAATGGCAATAAAAATTACCTCAGAACTTCAATTATAGGGAAATTACCATTTCTTATCTCACTTTCACTTTTGAGGATAAAAATAATAAACGATAAAAGGTGACTCAGACTTCTTTGACAAAAAATTCTGACTTTATTTATTTACTTATTTACTTCCTTTTCTTCTTCCATTCATCCATCCTCCTTCAGTTTATAGGATATCAAACTCCCAATGATTCTAGGCAACTGGGAATTTAAAACTGTTTTAAAAAACCCAAATTGAAATAGACTAAAGAAGATCATACATGATTCAAATACAATAGAAAACAAAACAAAAAAATCCATCCACCAAAGCCCTAACCTTCAAGCTATCCTAACCCTGGGAATATTCAAGCTTTTATTAGCTTTATGAATGTCTTCAGGGTAAAGGTAAAGGTTCCCCTCTCATATACGTTTCCAGCTAGTCGTTTCCAGCTCTTATCTCCTTTACAAAGCCGAAGAGCCAGCGCTATCCAAAGACATCTCCGTGATCATATGGCTGCCATGACTAAATGCTGAAGGTGCACGGAACGCTGTTACCTTCCCACCAAAGTGGTCCCTAATTTTCTGCTTGCATTTTTACATGCTTTCAAACTGCTAGATTGGCAGAAGCTGGGACAAGTAATGGGAGCTCATTCTGTTACACAGTGCTAGGGTTTCAAACCGCTGAACTGCCAACCTTTCTGATCAACAAGCTCAGCGTCTTAGCCACTGAGCCACCAAGTCCCTGTCATCACGGTGGGAACCATCTAAATCTCTGGGTAGATATAATTCCAGCAGCCCAGTACCTATCATAGAAGGCATACTTCCTCAGTCCTACAAGATGTCACTGCTTGATCGATGGGACCCAAGGAATACCCATGTTTCCTGATCTCACTGGACCAACAGAAAAAACTGGAGACAAGCGGTCTCTCAGCTGATCATTAACATCTCAAAAGACATCTGGAAGTCAAGCAACCTGTACAGCTTATGCAGCAGTGAGGTCACTTGGGCATAATGAGTCATGCCTATCATTGCTTGGGCCATTGCATTTTGGGGCAGCTCTAGCTTCTGGATGATCTTCAAGAGGAATCCCATCTTTGAAGCTAAACAGCAAATTTGCACTGCCTTGAATATTTTCCAAGTCCTCTAATCTTTGTTGATTGCAGAAAAGTGGAAGAGAGCTATAAAGAAGTATCTTTTGGCTTTGGTGAGTACTGGAAGTGATTCTGGTTTGTCTGATGAAATGCATTTTCATATACACACCTTTTATTTTATTTCTTTTATTTTGCCTTCAGGACAGTGTTGACAACTGCAATGATGTACTTGCAGTTTTCTTGGTAACATTACAGAAGACATTTGCTGTTGCCTGCTTCCTAGGATAAAGAGCAAGTGACTGGCCCAAGGTCAACTAGCTTGCTTTGTACCTAAAGCAGTTGGAACTTACTGTCTCCTGATTAATAGTCTAATGCCCTAACTGATACATCAAACTCGACCTCATTTTAAAAATTGTACAGCTATCTTTACTCTACACTTTTATTGTAAATAATTTTCCCAAAGTTACAGGCTTTGGGAGACGTATATTTTTAAAATATCCTTGTCTTGCATACATTTTGGGGGAAGAATATTGGCATTGTTCTGTTTGGAACTGGTCTCTGTTGTAGATCATTTTTATTCTTGGAAACAACCACAGCATTTTGTTCTTTACTCAGAACCTGTAACTACTTCTTCTTTTACCTGGAAGATATCACTGATCAGAGTTCAGAATATCTCCTTCTAACAGTAAAGAATAGAGATATTAAGATAGTAAATCTCACTGTCTTTTAACTGTCTTAGCTCCCATTAATAAATTATCCACCATCCATTGTAGACTTATTGAGCAATCTAACGAATCAATGCTGAGACAGAATTCTTTCCAATACTTTTTGTTCATTTCCCAAGAATTAATGTTCAAATCGAACAGTTTAGGGATGATCTGAATCCTAGAGTTTGAAGTAAATAATAGCAATAGCGCTTAGACTTATATACTACTTTACAATGCTTTACAACCCTCTCTAAGAGGTTTACAGAGTTAGCATATTACCCCCTGGGTCCTCATTTTACCCACCTCAGAACGATGGAAGGCAGAATCAACCTTGAGACTGCTGAGATTCAAACTGCCAAATTGTGGGCAATTGGCAGTCAGCAGAAGTAGCCTGCAGTACTGCACTCTAACCACTGCACCACCACGGCTCATACATAAAAAAGAATGGAATGTGTAGGGTTTTTTTATTGACCTGATTGCTTGCTACATGATATCAGTTTGTTGATACCCATTTCTGGTGGGATTCTACTTCAAGCTCATGCTTTCTTTTTGTGAGGCCTTTGCAATGTTTTTCCCATTAGACCTTTTTATTACAAGACTTTCTGAGCCTCAAGTCTTACTTCGATCATCATTTTTTTGCTATTTAGGCCAGGAAAATCTCTTTGATACTTGATGTGCTGTCTTGCCTTGTATATATCTTTCCTAGGAAGCTCATGCCACTTGGTCAAAAGCCTCTCCCCAGGCAGTACTGATCAAAGACAATATCTCTCCTTCTTCGTTTCGTAACCAAACTCTACCAGTTTGATCTGTGTAATAGCACTATTGACATGACAGCCCCTAAAATGTTACCCTTATTGCTCACCTCTTCCATGCTCAGCTTGACTTTGCAAATTTCCTATTTTTTCCTCCAATATTGGGTTGACTTACACTTGCTCAGAAGGGAGAAATGTGCATCCCTGTGAAGAGCAGGCAGCAAAATGACACGTGCGGGAAATGATCTTATTTTTCTACCACTACATTGCATACTTCCCCACTGAGAAAAAAATGGTAGTGGTAGAATTCTTCTAAGACCTCATTTAACTTCTTGAATATAATCATTCATATTCTCTATTACTGCCGGGTTCCATGCTCCTTAAATAATGTGATTGGATAGGAGGAAACTGACAGGAATACCATAGTAAAGTTAGGAAGCATTATTTCACAGAAAGAATAGTGAAAGCTTGGAACCAACTTCTAATGGAGGTAGTGGGTCAATCATCAGTAACTGAGTTTAAATGTGCTTGGAATAAACACGTGTTCATTGGGTTGAACCATCCCCTCAACAGTCAGTTTACTAACCATTTTAATAGCAACTGAATTTGTGGCTTGCTTTGTGCACAACACATACCATTCCATTGTTGCCTTCGTTTGTAATATTAAACATTAGTTATTTTAAAATATTATATGTTATATTTATTGATAAAAATAACATATTATATTTATTAATAAATATAATAAATAAATTGCTGGTCATTTATGTCTAATCACCCATCCCCTCCCACTTGTGATTGTAGGACTGTACCTTTTTCACTTGTACTCTTTATATTGACTGTTTCCTAGTATGATTTGATTGCTGATTGTACCCTATGACTATCATTAAGTGTTGGATGTTATTATTCTTGATTCTTAATGAATGTATCTTTTCTTTTACGTATACTGAGAGTATTTACACCAAGACAAATTCCTTGTGTGTCCAATCACACTTGGCCAATAAAGTATTCTATTCTATTCTTATTTTTATGCAGCTGAGTTTTGGACTGCATATATTCCTTAAATAGCAATCAGTTAAAAAATAATTAAAATCCAAACAGTATTTTTTAACATCTAAGATTCAAACATAGCTGGAATATTGAAAAATAAATCTGGCTTACGCTCATCAATTAATTGGCTGCTCTTCAAACTGCAATGACAAGCAAATACTCAAGAGAAAAAGGGATCAACATTCTCTCATCATTCTCCCCCAGGTGATGCTGAATAGCATGACCATTGCTTTTAACAGCAAGCATTTATCTTTATTTTTTAATGCTTTTTTAAAAAATAGAGATGCAGTTTTAAAGGGTTATCATATATTATGATGAACTGGGTTCTCTTTGAGCTAATAGCCATCCTGAATCTGCTCATTGATTTGTCCGGGAAGATTAGACATCATGAGTCTATTTGGCAAAATTCCTCCAGCATGTGGGCCTGAAGTCATGCCCCTAGCTTGAACTCCTTCAAGAAAGTTCATAATAAATCTGACACTCCATAAAGTAACCACTTCCATTAGCGCCCTATTGCTGCACCAGCTAAAATCTTGCAACTGGATACCTCAACACTTTTGAGCTGCCCAGCCGAGCCTGACTCCATACTGGGTTTTTAGAAATTCCATCTTTGATTCCCCTCACCCCGAAGGGTGCAATACGTCATACTAAATTATATATATTAAAAAACAATATATTGCAATCACTGTGAAAAGAGCCTAGTTACTTCTGCAAAGGTATTTTGCTTGGAACAGAAATTGTGACAATATTAAGGGAAAGAACCAAATTTGGATCTTTCTTTTTCTTTTCTTTTTTTCTTTTTTCTTTGCTGTTGTTGGAATTTACAGATTGAAAGAACTTTCAGCTATTCCGGTAAAAGATATGAAATGCATCTGCTAAGTCTTTACTTTTGTTTCCAAATGACAGCTTATCGATAAGCTAGAAAGTAAAGCTTATTAAGGAGCACAGTCTATAGCATTTAGGGGAGTAAAAACACTTTGTTTGCACCAAAGAAGTACAAATTTTGCACCTTTCGTTTTTATTTGTTGATCGAATCTATGTAGATCTTCCATACATGAGTCAATTACAGTGCTCCTGCCATTTACTGGAAGGAAAAGTGAACATTTCATGACTTCAAAGTTACATTTTAGACCCTGGACTGGAGGAAGTAGAGGTGGCTTCAGAATTTTAAAATCTAGAGCAATCTCTGATCAGCAGCCCAATTGAGAGCCACAGTCCATTGAGAACCAAGCCACGTAAGCATCAGGAGAGCATGCAAAACCATCCCTTCTCTGGTCCTGACACCACCATAACTGCCAGTTGGTTGGGAAAAGCTGGTCTAGAACTAAGTCCAGGTCCTACTCTTAGCAGAATCACTGAAATCAATAGGCTATTTTGTTAGTGGGAATCTTTTTAAACATTACAGTATAGAGCCAGCATTTTATTTCATGCGGAAAAGCAATTCTTATAGTAAAGAAATTCCATGGTTTTTTTAGTTTATGCACAAAGTGTTCCATTAAATAAAAGTTATTATGATACAAAGCGTATCTTTTCTTTCTATAAATCCAGAAAGGTTAAACCCAAAAATAAGACCTATCCTGAAAATAAGCCCTAGCTTGATTTTTTACATGTGTGCCAATATAAGTCCTGCCCCTCCCAAAATAAGCCCTAGTTAAGACCCCGCCCATTCCTGGGTACATGGGATGCGGTGAAGCTTATGGGTAAAAATTAAGCTAGAGTGGGAATGGAGATAGATGTGCCCTACTTACCTTCAGACAGTTGCAGCCAGGCCTTGCACACCCTGACACCTGCCTTGCCTTGCTCTTCTGTGGCTGTTTGCCGCTGCTTGCATGCGGCGCCCCCACCCTCGTTTCGCCATTAGAAGCCTTCAGGAAAAGCTTCTGCAGCCAAGAAACGAGGTCCAGATTCATGCATGTTGTGCCCTCGGCCTCTGTTTCACCATCAGAGGCCTTTCCTGAAGGTGTCTGATGGCAAAACAGAGGCTGGGAGCAATGGCTGAGAAACTAGGTTTGGATTGATGTGCATGTTGCCCCCAGCCTCCGTTTCGCTATCAGAGGCCTTCAGGAAAGCCCTCTTAAGTCAATAACAGAACTATGGATCGATCCAGAGTTCTGTTATCAGATGCAGAGGCCTTCGGGAACTCCATCAAGAACTTAAAGGTGGTATTTGGACTGTTCTGAATGATACTTTAAAAGGCAATGACACAACGACTAGCAAACATACAAATACATTAAAAAAGAGAGATAAAAGTCTGCAATTAGCTCACTTTTCTAGTTACCTATATTGTTCTACCCTTTGTGAGATTAAAAAAAATGTAATTGTTTGAACTATAGGTTTCTTTAAGTATTATGGCTGCCCAACACATTTCATTACTCTGGGTGACTAACAATACTTTAAAAACCAGCTAAGAAACCAGCCAAGCAAGATATAATATTCAGTGCATCCTCACTAACTAAAAACATTTCTCATTCACACTGTACAAGTCAGGCTTACTATCCCATCCCCAGTTCAAATGGCAGAAAGACATCACATGTCCCCCATTTGCAACTTCCTGATGGCTTTCTCACTGACTTTGTTTTTCTGAAGCCGACAGGGACGGTCACACATGACAACCATGTGATCGTGGGATGCTGCAAAGGTGTAATCATGAGTCAGTCTCTGCACACTCAGATTGTGATCATGTGAACACAGGAGTGCTGCAACTGCTGTAAACACAAGGATTGGTAATAAGTACCACTCATTCAGGGCTGTCATAAACGCAAACCATTGCTGAATGAGTGGATAGTAAGTGAGGACCCTTTGTAGTATACTCTTCTCTGATATCTTTAAGCAGGGCTGAATGACTATCCATGAGGAAAGTGTTAATCTAGATTCCCAGAAGCTTAAATAAGCTCCTTCTCATTCTTTGATTCTATTTTTTAAAAAATGCTCTTTCTTAGGTAGCAAAAATGCTGACATTTAGAGGAGATATTTGTGGGTGACTATCATTCGTTTCTTCTTTATTTATAAATTTATCCTACATAATAATGTATTTTTGAGTTGGTTGATTTAACATTAATAAGAATACAATGAGAGCGAGAAGGAAAGACATGGAAACATACAATGGAAAAATCAGTGCAAATGCAGGATGAAACCTACAGCCAATATTACGGATTTCCACTTAAGTCAGTGGGGTTCCCCCTTATTCCCCCTTCCAGCTTTTGCATATGCTTTACATCTGTTATAGGTCTCCCAACCATCTGGAGCTGATTTAGGTCTGGAGATGCAAGAGGAATAGGGCTTCATTCTGTCCATGGTTTCTGCTCTCCACTGTGGCAAGAGTTTATGTTTTTAAATAAATATATTTCCTCAGGAAAAAAAAAAAAAGAGTTCAGAATGGACTCTTTTTTCATAATGGCTCACTGGACGGCATTATCATCAACTTCTTGCAATGATCTGCTTCAGGATGATTCACATGCCAGCCAGTTTTCTGATAATGGAATAAATTGAAGAAGTTTGGCTTCCTTATGGAAATGATGTTTTGCCCCCGCCCCCCAGAAATTGGTAACAGCAAAGCACAATTGATAATGCAACATAATTTATCCTCTTTTGTTAGCAGAGCAAATTGCTTCCTTATGATTCTACATGTACTTTGCATAGCCGTTTAATTCCTTGAATTATGAAATGATTTGCCAAAACGATCCATTCAATTACATCCACATCCAATTTTGCAACTCCCCTTTCAAATGTGAAGCTCTTATTCGGAAAGAAATAGTAATTGTATACTTTAGTTTCGCGTATTGCAACTGCTGATTTCCTTGGAGTGAGGTGTTGTTGTTTTTTTACCACAATGCTTAATTTGCCTTTTGCTCAAGCAGTACGGGTTTTTTGGTGTGCCCTGAAATTCTTGATTTTTCTTTGCTTGCGAATTCTGGCTTCTCTCTTAAATTTGCCTTCTGGTTTGACTGTTAATTCTCACCAGCACCTCTGTGCATTGGTTTGTTGTCTATTTTCTGGGCAAAGGTAATTTACCAAAATCAAATTTGAGAAATCGGGCTTATTTGGGAGAAGAAGAAGGAACCAACCTCCTGAGGCGAGGACCCAGACTGAAGCATACTTCCAAATGGCAAAATGAGAAATTGAACAAAATAAAAGTGATAGATTCACCTGTGTTTGGTCATAACTGAAACAAGATTTTTTTGGGGGGGAGAGGGGTTGGTTCTGAGATCTTATATACTATCTTTTCTACCAACTATTCCTAGGAAAGAATATTTGAAGTAGAACTTTTCATAAGCAAGTGGCTTCTCATAGGCAAATACCTAGTTAGAAGAAAATTACAAATTCTATCTTCTAGATAAATTATTGAAATTCTAGAATCCTTAACCAAATTCTTTCAGCCTGTAAACAGAAAAATAAGAAATAACTGCAAGTACTTGCTTGATGTCATGCACGTTATCAAAATACCTTAGAACCTTTTCCTTCTATATGATATGCCATGAAATTATTACTTAATGTAGATAAATAACTGAGAACTTTACTCATGAAGCAATTGGCACTTGAACTATAGTTGCATGGTCTTAAATCAGATAATCCAATTAACAGAAGTTTGCAAGCAAGGAGAGATAATGAAGGGATTATCTGAAGCCTTAAATCCATATTCCTCTCATTGTCATTTTCTTGTTCTAGCAGATAAGATTAAGTTACAAGGTTTTTTTAAAAAAATTGAGTACACTCAAGCATTTCTTTCCCAACAAAACGTAAGAGAAATCTGACAGTTTTCTGGCAGGAAAATGTTATACCATGATATAATTATAAAGTACCGTTAGCAGATGATTGAGATTTTGATTTGATTTGATTTCCAACTTCATCAGATAAATTGAAACCATACTAACAAGATGCAAGGTATTATAAAGCAATAGAGCAGCCCTATGCTCTCATCAAGAGAAATAATTTCATTATGGATATGGGGAGAACATCTTCTAATTCACATTTTAATGCAAATATTCAAATCTCATGCTCTGAAAGTAATGTGTGAAATCAAACAGTTAATTTTAAAATTTGCATTACTTCCAGTTTCATGAAGCAATTTAAACAAAGTATAAAGATAAATAGTATGTTAAGATATACAAAGATGCAATATATATTGAAAATAAGATGCAATGAAGTTTACATTTGGAGAAATGCTTGCAAAAATGTACATTTTTGCAAAATTGTGGTAAAAAGTGAATACATTTTCGTGCACAGGGTTGTTTGTAAAAACAATACTCTTTCAGTTTAATGCAGAAATTTGAACCCACTAAGAGCAAAATGAAAAACAGAAAGGAATCCTTAATGTCAGATGTAATCATTCCAAATGTCAAATCTATGTTTTAAACAACTATATCTGTACAAACCTGGGAAGCTTTAAATATGTAGGAGATTAAGGGCATAAAGGAAATGGTTGTTTCCTTTGGTCAAAGTATATGGGAATGTTGGAGTTGGTTGGCTAATAAATTCAAACAAGCAAACAAAAGTTATAATCCTTTCATAGAATTAAACAAGATTCTCAGTTATTTTCAATTATTAGAAACAGAAATAAAAAATAGAATCTTCATTAGAATATGGGCTAACAAAGATGAAGTATTGAAAATCTGAACTGACTTCATCCTATAAATATTCCATATAATTAGAGAACTCATTAGGGTTTGGGGCACATATTTTTCATTCCCTTACCTGAAGTTTAGCAATATTTCCTCTAAACAATTTCATAGACCAGGTATGCCCAACCTTTTGGCTTGTGTAAGCCACATGAGTGAAGAGGAATTGTCTTGTCCACATATAAAATGTACAGTATAGCTAATGTATATAAACACATATAATGATGTTAAAAAGTTATAATCTTGTGGGGCCACATTACTAGCTGTCCAAGGCTAGATGTGGCCCACAGGTTGGACACACCTCTCATAGATCAAAATACAACTTTTTATGAAGACTGTGCAAGATTTAGATTCTAAAACCACAGACCCCCTAATTAAAGACCATAGACATAAATAATGCTTTTTAGGCCCATTCTGTCCTCAAATTGTCACATTCCTAACAGGGAACTCATTCATTCCTAATTCAGCTAGTGACTCTCAGGACTGAGAAGTGTTTATATTATTACACCCAAGAAACCTATATTGTTTTGCTTTTCATAAAAATGATTGCCATTTCAAGTTACTATGTGGCAGAGATAGTTGGCATTTTTTCACCACTAGGTTTATTTAGAATTCTAAGAGCATGCTATAAGTACTCTTTAAAAAGTGGGAAGCCTACCTACTCTGGGGGGAAAAAAACCTCAGGTAAAAATATTACAAAATACACAAAATTGAATAACCTTGTTTATAAATTGCAATGTTATTAATTTAAAGCATAGTATGTTTAGGATTGAGATTACTTTTGTGAAGGACAGTGATGACTGAGCAAAGCATAAATATGACTAGTTTGAAAACCTAGTTGTCCAGGGGCAAAGTTATTGTCAAGAACCAAAGCAGTCATTGGGGCTATTTCTCTTTTTCCATTTTTTTCCAAAGCAGATTACTCTAAAATTGAGTCCAAAATTGATTCAGTAACAAACTAAGAATCTTCCTTTAACAGTCACTGCTATTGTTATAGACAAGCTCTTAGTTTTTACAATGCATTAAAGACATCAACATATTGCAGCATCTACCTGTCCTTGGGTACTTTAACAGGGTTGACCTGGTACATGGATGGATGGACCAGGAAATTCCCAAGCAAGATTAGGAAGTTGAAAAAGCATGCCATAAAAATAAACATTGAGCCATTTCCCTATTGCTGCCAAGAAAATTGCATGGATATGACTTGTGGTTCCCGGGGGTTGAGTTCTATTCAAAGGGAATTTTAATGTATTAGAGTAGGTGCCATTGCTTCTTTTTAAGTTTCTGGATTCTTCATATCAGAGAACATGCAACTGTATGGAACTTTCCTAGTGATTTCTGAACCATGTTATTCATGCTCCTGCAATACATCAATCATCTGCATGCAGCAACTGGTCCTGGTATTTACAGTTAAGAAATACTTAATATACTTAGCTACTCTTTGCCGTAAAGAGTCCAAATTGATGTACAAACTTGTGGACAAACTTCACTTGTAATCCTAAAAAACACAATAAAAGAAAAGAAAAAGAAAACCCACAAAAATGCCTGCCCCAGGACAGGTTCTAGGCATGTTTAGATTGAGGAACATAGAACTCTTTCTGTCAAACTGCCCCAGGCACAGAGTTTGGGGGCAAAACTCTCATTACTCTTCGTGCACTGAAGGAATGCAGGGAAGAAGTATTTTTAAAAAGGGGCTAGAGAACTTTAAAAAAGGGATTGGTGAAATTGGCTTGACTGCCTGATGGATGACTTTCATTTTGACATAAATAATATTCTTGCTCAAGCTACCAAATACTTTCGTTACTTTGCTTATGACACACTTTTACAAGGATGTCAACTCCCAGCTGGGGTGATGAGGCTGTTCTCCCAGTGACTCAACTCCTTCTTATCCAACTGGATGTAGAGAAAAGTGATAGAAGATGATGTATAACCCCCCAGAATTCTACTTTAATAAAACTTTATATGAAACTCATATGAAAAATCAGTTATGATTTTGAGGTGAAGATTTATAGTCTGTCACTCTAATCCATCTTTGTTTTCTTTATGATTGCTAGCAAGTCAGTGTCTAGACCAAAACTGTCAAACTCATGGCTTGTGGGCCGGATATGTCACACTCTCACCACACTCACACCTGGTTGAGTGAAGGGGGGGAAAGTCACGATACATCATGTCATGACGACGTGACAATGCGAGTTTGACACCCCTGGTCTAGGCACTCCAGTCTAGTAACTGTCCACTGGAATGAGGCAGCCAATATGTTCATGTTTTAATCCTAAATCATTCTCACAAATACTACAGCCAAACCAGGTATCACCTATCTTGTTTCTGCATATATGATTCTTGCTATCCAAACATAGATGTCTACATTTCTCAACTGAATTATACTTTATTGGATAAGGTCCAATATTCAAACCTACTAATAGTCTTCTTAGGTGCTTAGGTGCTCTGCTCAGCTTTGGGTTATGTGCAAACCTGATGAGCATCTATTCTAAACCTCCAGTTAAGTCATTGTTGAAGAAGTTGAAGAACACTAGATCCAAGACACAGGATTTCTCCTGCCATGTGGACACAGAATTATTAAGAACATGTGCTGGATTCATCAGCTGTGACCATCAGATTTGATAAAATTGTTCCAATTTATCGAAGAGGAGGCTATAGTCAAACTTTATCAAACACCTTGAAATCTAAGTAAAGCACGTCTACAGTGTTCCTTTGGTCTACTAACTATATAAAAAAAGAGATAGTTCAGTAAAATTTGTCTTCCATGACCTGTAACAAACCTATGCTGGGTTCGATCAATGACCTTGTTTCTTTCGAACTGTTTGCAAGGATTCTTTTTCCAGGATTTTTTCAGATACTTACCAATCTGCGGTTTTGTTCTTTTGTGTTTTGTTTTGGTTTTGGCTCACTCAGCTTTTTTCTTTTCCTTTTTTGAAGATGGAAACAACTTTAGCTCTTCTCTAATCTTCTGATACTTCTGATTTTCAAATATTACAGTCAGTGATTTTAAGATCATATATTACCAGTCACCTACCAATTTTTTTAGTACCTTTAGTATGAGTATGTTCTCTCTTCAGTTCTTTACCTATGTTGACCTGTATTTCTGTTGTATCCTCTACAATGTCACCTTTCCCAGGTTCGATCACATGTTTTAATGTGAAAAAGCAAGATACAAAATGGAAATTAAGCAGCTCAAGCTTCTCTCTGCTGTTTGTCACCCTTTCACCATATTCTCTAGCCAACAGACTAATTAATATTCACTTGGATAGCAGAAGTATTGCATAAACTGGCCACTGCTACAGAGGCTACCACAAACCAGATGATTATTCTTCGGCTGTTTTATTAGCATGTCAAATATTTCACACTTGCAAAACAGAGTAGTCCAATCCAAACCATAAAGTATCATCTATTGGAAAAGCAAAGAGGGTTTTGTGCTAGCTCTAAATCAAAAAGAGCTGAAATTTTTCAAAACAGTAAAAGCTGAAGAATTAACACAGCTAAGCTATGAATCTCATTAAAGTGTTTTCCTTCCCAAAAAAATCCCTCAAGAAGTATTTGATTTTATTAATTACACATCACCAAATCATCATGTTTTCCTCTATTATTTGAGGCACCATTCCAAAATATGTAAGCCTGGAGATATTTAAAATTCAATTAACTGAAAAAGCAGTTGAAAAAATAACATTTTTTTCCTGATGCCTGTGACTAAGGCAATGTTCTTCAACTTAGTGTCTTCTAGAAATTGAAAATTGAATACATCCAAAAACAACCAAGCTCAGAAAAGTTGTCATTATGTAATCCAAACTAACTCATTTAGGTGTCTTCTAGCACTGATTAGAAATATTGTTCTGAGTAGAAAATGAACCACATATAATTGATTTGATGTTGTGTGGGTTGTTTTGGGTAGAAAATGGACCACATATAATTGATTTGATGTTGTTCTGTTGGTGGAACATTTGTTCCACCAACAGAAGGGAAAAGAACTGTCATATGTTGTTAAGTAACATTATAAAAATATATTGCAAAATAATATGGATTCAATAGAGAACAAAGAAAACATTATATTTTGTTAGCACTGAAAACTCAAATTGTATGTTAGACAAGGGAAATACTTCAACATTTCACTTTGTTGTTCATCGGCATGTCCTTATTAGCTTCAGTAGTTATTTTAGCCTGAGTAATTGTGTGGTTCATTAATAATATTTACTAATCCAAGTAAAACTATTACTTCAGAAAACCACAGGCGAAAAGTGTTATGAGGCAAAATTTCATTGAAAAATCCAAGCAAAAGAAGAACTAGATCCAAAATCAGAATGAATTTCCATATCAACTGTTTTCTCCTTTCTTTAAAAAAATGATATGTAAATGAACATATCAAGCAAAATTAAAACTAAGAGAAATCCAGGTTGAGACCATCCATTTGTGTTTTATTTGCACACAAGAAAACATATCAGGCTAAACGTGGCTACTAGGTGCATACTGGAAGACCTGGAATATTTCAAAATGACATCTGTGAATCTCAGATAAAAGTTTTGAACTTTATATGCAGAGGTGGTATTCAGCCAGTTCTGGCAGGTTCTGGAGAACAGGTAGTGGAAATTTTGAGTAGTTAGGAGAACCGGTAAATACCACCTCTGGTTGGCCCCGCTCCCTATCTATTCTCTGCCTCCCGAGTCCCAGCTGATTGGTTGGATCTTCTTTTGTTTCCTGCCTAGGAGAACGGAGCTGGAAAGCAGGTTAGTGGGATGGCGAGGCAATGGAGAGTTTGCAGTATATTCTTCCCCTGCCATGCCCACCAAGCCATGCCATGCCCACCAAACCACACCCACAGAACTGGTAGTAAAAAAATTTGAATACCACCACTGTTTCTTAAGCAATCTCCAAGTCAATATTCTCTCCTTCCTACTTTTTTCGGGTCTTTTCACTTCTATATCTATTTTTATCAACCTCTTATTGGCAGTGGACATACCACCCTTATTTCCTTCCTGGATTGCTTGGACTGGACCCACCTATCAAATAGTTTGTATGTCAGAGGAAAGAGAAACCAGTTGAAAAATAGGAAAGAAGATACTGGGATTTTTTTTAAAGTTTGCTTAATACTAAATTGAAAATCCAAGCAAATCCATAAAGCCATTAGAAAATTTTATAGTTGACTACTTCAGATTTCCAGTTTGATTCTTCAAGATTCTCCCGAGAATAATAAAATGAAAAAAGGCATTTGCAAGTATAATACCATGCATAAAAACAAAAGGGATACTATAAACCATTTTAATCCACATTCAAGTATGTCTGATTGCTCAGTTACAGGATCAAAGAAAAAAACCATTCCTCCTGCATGGAGCTAAATAAATGGGTCCTAGTGTGTTAAAGCAGACCACATAAAGTGTACCGACGAAATATAAACAAAACAAACTGAAATAGAAAGCATATGTCATAATGCACATTTGACCCCATTCCCTCTTTACTTCCTGGTTTTGGTTTAATCCATCCCACTTTATTAGTGCCTTTGGTTACATAAACTAATACTTATATTGCACGTTGCTATGAGTTTATAAAATTAAGAATATTAGGAAGTTTTTTAAAAACCCTCATTTTTAACAAAATAGTTCTCTCTCTTAATCCTTCAGTATTTCCTCTGTAATTAACAAGAATGAGCAGAGAGCGAAAGAGGTGGTTAATTTTATAAAGTTTGAAAAAAACATCCAGTCAAATCATAATTAATTATAGAAGGCAGCAAAATATAGGAACAATCTATCCCTGACCACAAATGGGCTACAAAAGTATGTCAGCTGACTATTAAATCATATTGCATTAAAAAGCTGTCCAATTAAATCTACAAAACACTATGTAAGTTTTCCTGTTTCTCCAGATGGGTTGGCCTGCGGATCATCCATTTCCAAACCAACAAAGCTATGCAGAAGTATAATAAAATCCATCTGGTGGGCGCCATCTTGGGGAAAGTTGCTGCACATAATAACTTGGAAGCAAGTGTCACTGAATTCATAGTACTTCTGCTCACACGGATATAGATTTGGGCTGTAATATGACTTGCAGTTTACAGGTAGTCCTCAAGTTACGACCACAATTGAGCCCAAAATTTATGGTGCTAAGTGAAACATTTGTTAAGTGAGTCCCCCCTCCCCCATTTTATGACCTTTCTTGCCAAAGTTGTTAAGTGAATCCTTACAGTTGTTAAGTTAGTAACCTGGTTGTTAAGTGAATCTAGATTCCCCATTGACTTTGACTTGGCTTGTCAGAAGGTCGAACACATGGCCCTGGGACATTGGAACTGCCATAAATATGAGTCAGTTGCCAATCATCTGTATTTTGATCAGGTGACCATGGGGATGCTGCAATGGTCATAAGTGTGAAAAATGGTCATAAGTCACTTTTTCAGTGTTGTTGTAACTTTGAACGGTCACTAAATGAAACTGTTGTAAGTCGAGGACTACCTATATTAACAAAACCTGGTCCTACATTACTACAGAACAAGATTCTATGTAGGATGCTTCAAAATTCCATTCCTTTGCTCTACCTCTTCTGATACAGTCTGTGTTTCAGCATATGTGTATTAAAAGAAAAGGAGCCTCAGTGCTTGATTTAAAATAAAGAAATAAAGGAAAACACTCAATATCTCATACTTAAAAAAACTTTAAAAACTCATACTTAAAAAACCATACTCTGAATGGTTTGCCAATTGCACAGTGGCAGATAGGAAAGCAGTCCAAAGGGTTAATGTCATTGCCCAGAAGATCATTGGTTGCCCTCTCTCCTCTTTGGAAGAGCTTTATAGCTCCCGCTGCCTTAAGAAAGTTCAAAACATTCTCAAAGATCCATCTCATCCTGCACACCCTTTTTTTGTTTTTTGAACTATTACCATCTGGCAGACGGTACAGGATAATAAAAACAAGGACAAATAGGCTGAAAAACATCTTCTATCCCAGGGCAGTAGATCTTTTGAATTCTGCTGTATAGGGCAGTGTTGGTGCGGTGTCGGGGGTTTTCGGTTGAATGTGTGGAGGGTGAAGGATGTGTGTTTGTGTTTATTTTCATGGTCATGGTCATGATGTGCACTGAAGATGGTGTTTGATTTCGTTGTACGAGGTGCAATGACAATAAAGTTAACTAACTAACTAACTTAAGTAAGGCCAGCTTTAGTCAGAAGTAAGTGCTTACAATATTCGTTTGAACATTTAAGATCCTTACCTCCTGGGCAGTGTCTCAAGGCCATTTTGCATCTTCTGGACTCTGCAATGGTGGGACATGGTATCGTGTCTTTCGCCGGCTTTTTTACAATTTGCCTCGTTCTCGTTTCCAAGCCCCACTTAAATCCACAGGTCTTGTTATTTGTGCTGCAAACTGCCCACTCACTCCAGGGGCCCACTTGACAACCTTCTGGAAAAAACAACACACACACACACACACACCAGTTAGCATTCTTGTCTTCTAACATTTGCACCCTCCAGAATATAGGACCCTGGGCAGAGGTGGGCTTCAAAAATGTTAGCAAAGAGTTCTCTGCCAGGTTGGCGGGTGGGCGTGACCAAGGTGGGGGTGGCCAGTCAGTCTCCTGCACCACAGCCGGGGGGAGCATTTTTGCCCTCCCCAGGCTCTGGAGGCTTTCCTCGAGCTTCCGGGAAGGCAAACACAGTCTCCCCCGACTCTGGAGGCTCTCTGGAAGCCGGAAACGGGCCCATTTCTGGCCTTCCCAAACTTCCAGGAGGCCTGTTTTTTGCCCTCCCCAAGCCTCCACGCATGCCCTGCACTTCCCTGCATCCAAAATGGGCCCCATGGGGACTCCTGTGAGGGGAGGGGTGGGCAGGGCCAGCCAGGCATGGGATTTGGGGGTTCTCCAAGCTGCACAGAATCTTAGCTAGAGGCTCTCCTGAACTCCTGCAAACCCCCAGCAACCCACCCCTGACCCTGGGGGGGGAAATTAAAACACGGAAACTTTTAATTAGGTTTACTCCCTAGCTCAGGGCTGTGAAACTTGCGGCCCGCAGGCCAGATTTGTCACACACTGGCCACGCCCATGGCTGTTTTAGCAAAGGGGGGAAAGGTTGTGATACATCATGTGACGCCGCTGTGATGATGCGAGTTTGACACCCCTGCCCTAGCTAATGAAGAATCCACGAGAATTTGAAAGCTTATGTTTAATTAATTAATATCTGGATAGGCTTAAAATTGATTGCTTAAAGAAAACAGGAAATACAGCCAAAATATAATTCAAATTATTCAGATTAACTGAAACAACTCATCTTATCATCAGTCATACTTCATGTGAATATTTTAAAGCACTAGGGTGGAAAAATTCTAGAATTAATTGTACTGAGCTATTCTGATTAATTGATTTCCAAGTCTTTACTTGAAAGCCTTGGGAAAAGTTAGGTGCAACTTGTGGAAATTCAAAGAAGGATATAGTTGATGCAAAGATAATTTATATGCCACAATTCTTCTATTTCAAATCTTAGAAAAATAAAAATAAAATTGAACACTAAAGATCTTCATATACTTTGGGCAAACATTAAATTTCAGCCGTGCTTGCTAACTAATGTTAGGTACTAAAGTCTGTTATGTAATTTTCCAATTTTCTCAAAAACTTGCAGCCAAAAAAGGCACTTAATAACCATTATCACCAATAAAATCTAGACAGGATTCAGTTAGTATAGTGAACATTTACATGGAATGAATTAACATATACAAAATACTTTTCTAGCCACCTCTAGATGACTTCCTAATAAAGATTTAATATAGTTTCCTGTTACCACAAATAATAGCTTAATAACAAAGAAGATTACTTTATAGTAACCCATAGTATCTTAAATTGTGAGCCAATTTGTTGTGGTGGTAAAAAGCTCTGGGATATAAACCAGGAGGTGATAAATCCTAGCTTCACCTTAGTGACAACATCAGCTGTGTGACCTTGGCCAGTCACTTCTCCCAGCCTCAAGAAGACAGGAATGGCAAGCCATTTATGAAAAATACTGCCAAGAAAACTGCAGGGAATTGTTGCCAGGAGTCAAAACTGACTTGTTGGACCAAAATATTTCTTAAATTGCACAGTAACCAAAAACAGGAGTGTCCAAAAGTCTTCAGAGCATCCTTATGATTTATTTGGAGAAATGCCATCAGGTTTCAGAAACAGATATTTCCCTGGGACCCATTATTCTAGATTTATTAACAGTCAGATGAATTGCGCTGCTTTAACTTTATTATAGCACATTAGCCATCTCCATTTAGCTTATGCACTGAGCAATAGCCAACATTTTAGTGCAGTGATGTAATGGATAAACTTGTAAACCTACATCAAACTATTAAAAGATAATTATTTTACTTAAATACACAGACAGTTACACATACCAACATGTTTGTCAATAATTCAAATAATGCAAAATAAAAAAATTGTAATTCTGATATCCTTGCCACCACTGCTTGAAGATGATCTACCATTATATCAATGGCTGATGTACTTTGTCTATGCAGCAAACACACAACATGTAACATACTCTAGGATTATATGTGATTACATTTGCAGAGGGAAAGGAAACTAGTAGAGAGTTTATGCACCTAAGACAAATTCCTTGTGTCCAATCACACTTGACCAATAAAGAATTCTATTCTATGCCATGCCACGCCATGCCATGCCATGACATTCTAATATGTAAGTGAAGATGCCCTGCTGGCAGTTGAGAAGGCTGTTCTGAGACTTCTTCTCATGTGAATACTATTTTTATAGTAAACAGATTTATAGAAAATGGGTGATATCAGCTGTGGTCAAAGCAAACATTGATATTTTGCAGATACAGGTAGTCTTTGTTTAATGACGGCCTTAGACAGCAACAATTCACAATTGTGAATGTAACAACAGAGATGAAAAAGTAACTTCACAACCAATGCCTGCATTTACAAGAAGAAGCAGCCTTCAGTATAAAACTGACTAAGATATGGTCAGTTTCATGCAACAGCTGAAATGCAGAAGGGTAGGGGAGAAAGGCATTGTGAGAAAAGTAGCTTGGGAAAAGATATATTGTTTAAGAATTCTCTTTGAGGTGATAAAAAAAAAGGAAAAAAAAATAGCCCGGTACAGAAGTTTATCTGAATGAAACGTAAATAATAAATCATAGTTACAATCATTAATCATAAGTTACAAACAACAACTGATAAATCATAAGAAACCAATAGGAGAAGATAGTAGAGAAGATGAGAAAAGATGAGAAATGAGACAGTGCTGTGGGAATTAAGTGTTCAGCAGAGTGATAGCACAGGGGAAAAAAACTATATTTGCATTTATGTTTTGGCATAATGTAATCCAAGAAGGACAATATAACACAAATCATGTCTAAGTAAGTACTCACCCACACATTCCATAGCTTCATCTAAATGGACAAAACCATCGGGACATTCTCCAAAGCAACGGCCTCGGTAGAGATAAAAGCCAGGTTTGCATTTAGTGCAAAAATCTCGACTAAAACAAGAATCACAGTTCTCTATTCTGCATCCTAAAGAGAAAAAATACATTGCATTTGAGTTTGGTAGCTTATGAAACAATATAATGCCAGAAGGGAGCAAGATGCGAATACTCAGTTGTAGTCCCTCAAATTATAATCATAGGACAATTCTCAGGATCTTCAACTTCAAGCCAGGCCAAAGGGAATTCTGGGATTTAAGAATCCCCAAACATATAGGACAGTGTTTTATCAAACTTGGCAACTTTAAGATGAATGGCCTTCAACTCTCAGAATTCCCTAGTAAGTATGCTAGAGAATTCTGGAAGCTGCTAGCTGTGGAAATCTGAAGTTGAAGTCCATGCTTCTTAAAGTTGCCAAGAAATACTGAGAAATACAGAGCTAGAACATCCGATTGGAGAAGACTGATGGATTGAATGCTTCAGCCAGATTTCCCATTTCCAAATGACTTGAATAACACTGAAGTTTGCCCAACTCATAAGAGGTTACATGACTTTTAAATAAGTGTGGCAGCTCCTCCAGATTTATTTTACCCTAGAATAAATGCACAGATGGTTCACACATTTCAGATCATATGTGTGGAACAAATATCTTATTCCCTTTCTCATAGATAGCCTTCTATAAACATTTCATGCACACCTCGCATGGATGCATGGTTGGTTTTTTTAAAACCCATTAACATCAATAGATCTTTTTAAATCATCCATATGCAGAATATATGTAGGCATTTATAAACAAAGGGGTTGGGAGGAAGAGTTAACCCTTTCCTGCATGCAGTTGTCACAATATGGATCAGGCAACTAGCTCTTAAATATAGGTGAATACACAGTAAATTGTAAGGGATGCGGTGGCTCAGTGGCTAAAATGCTGAGCTTGTCGATCAGAAAGGTCGGCAGTTCGGCAGTCTGAATCCCTAGCATCACATAATGGAGTGAGCTCCCGTTACTTGTCCCAGCTTCTGCCAATCTAGCAGTTCGAAAGCATGTAAAAATAGGGACCATTTTGGTGGAGTTAACAGTGTTCCGTATACCTTTGGCATTTAGTCATGCTGGCCACATGACCACGGAGGTGTCTTCGAACAGCACTGGTTCTTCGGCCTTGTAGGAGACGAGCACCGTCCCCTAGAGCTATGTGCGAGGGAAACCTTTACCTTTACAGTAAGTTGTTGTTTCCTAACCTGTTTTGTTGTTTTAACTTTTGTAATTTGAGAAAGATTTATTGCTCCATGTTGCTATATCCCATTTTAACTTTACTTTTAAAGTGAAGCATATTGCCAAAATTTTGTAGAAACAGGCTCAATGTAAATCAGAAAGGGTTGTCTATAATGTCCATTGTACAAATTATGTACTTTTGCCTTAGTCTGTTGAGGTAAAAATATTTTAAATTTTTAAATTCCATTTTGTTGAATGGGATGAAGAGAATACGGAGGCAAAAACTGATAAAATTTGTAGACTAAATACAGGATTTGCTAGAGGGAGGAGGAGGAGGAGGAGGAGGGGGTGGAGGAGGAGGAGGAGGAGGAGGAGGAGAAGGAGGAGGAGGAGGAGGAGGAGGAGGAGGAGGAGGAGGAGGAGGAAGAGAAGTGTTCCAACCTGATAAACTTTGACAAAAAAAAAAGACAAGAGGTTGGGTTTTGCAGCAAGACTGAAGATCCATGTGTGATGGTGCTTAAAGAAATTCAAATTGAAATATTATATAAGATAAAAGAGTACCTCTTTCTGTTGGTTGGACAGAAAGGACCTCTGGTTTGAAAGAGGGTTCAAAGAGGCCATCTTTGTCAAAATTGAAAAGCCCTCTCTCAACAGAGGGGGAGGAATACGACATCGACATCGTCTATCTTCAGTCTACAACACAGTCCTTTCAACAGTTCCAAAAAGGCTCCATACCCATTTGCACTACTTAGGTGACCCTGAGGATACAGTCCAGGGGGCCTTAATGACTCGCTAAAAGAATGCAGATTACCAGTTTTCTGCAAGGAGAATAATCCTTCCATTCCCCACCATCCAGTCAGAGCTGAAGAAGCTTCTTGGATAAGAAGCAAAGCTTCTTCAAAGAAAAACAAGGAAGTCCAATTGTCTCTTTGAAAAAAGCACCTTTGGGACATCCTTTTTAAGAATAGATATGATTTGGATTTCAAAGAATTTGGCTATTAAGGGGAAATAAAACATAATTATCAACACATTTGGGGTTCATAATCCCATGAGTTTGGTTTATAAAAGAAAATCTAGTTCTTTTAGATGGAGATTAATGAAACGTTACAGGAAAAAAAGCAAAAATGGAAGACTGCAACAAGAAATCAAGATAATTATTTGAAAATAATTTAGATAAAGTTGCTGTTTGAAAAGGGTTTGGAATGTAAGCAAAGTTTTTGCAGAAGTTAGTAATACACACAATAGCAAATTCCCAAAAGAAGATGCAAGAGAAAAAAACAAACTTTTTTCAGATGAGATAAAATTTAAAAAAGAATTAAAGGAATTTTCAGGTAACATACTGTAAGTATTTCTCAGCAAATTAAGGTTATACAATGATGGCTGTTAACAGTAAGAGAAATGGAAATAAAAATGTATTCTGTAACGCAAAAGAAAACTGAGTTTGTACACGAGCCAAAGAAGTGGCAAGCATATAAAATACAAAAAGGAGATGTTATTGAAAGTACAATAGAGAGATGGTGTGCTAATGGATAATGTGGCTATGCAAAAAAGCATTTCAGAAATATTATTCCAATTTGTCTAAAGGACAAGATATTTCTCTGAAGAAATAAAATGAATATTTAAAGAAACAAAATTTACTGAGGATTACAACCATTTTATCTGATAGGTTGAAAATAGTTTGCAAAAATTTATCCCTGAGCAACAACGTAGATTTATTGCCCTCATCACAAGGGGCAATTTATAGACAAGAAATAATACACAAACACAAATAACTAAAAATATCACATTATACTAGAATTTTGCCAAGAGGAATACAAAATAAAATCAAGAGAACAATTGGTGGCAGAAGGATATAGTTACCAATGGTTTTCTTATTTACAGTTACCAGAAAGAATTAAAATAAACAAAAGAGTTTATGGTACTGAACGTGGTAAAACTAAGTTTGAAGTAGAATTGTGTACAAATGATGAACATGTGATTGCTGAAATGTATAAACGTTTACTGAAAAATGAAACAGAAGAACAAGTGAAAGAATGTTTTATAAAGTGGGCTAAAAACTGTGGTTACAAACATAGAGATTGAACAAGGGGAAAACATGTGGCTGAAAGGATTTAAATTTGAACTGTTATCATCTTAAAGAAAACGTTTATCAAATGTTGTACCATTGATATATAGCACCACAGAAATTGTCTAGAATGTATAAAGGCACTTCAAACTGATATTAGAAATGTAAACAAAAAGAGTCATTTCATCATGATTTGTGGAGCTAAACAACTTTGGATGCAAATACAAACATTGATTTAGAAGATTTTAAAGATTAATATGTAATTGAAACCAAAGACTTCCTCTTGAGGCTGATGGACAACAGTTGGGAAAAAGCCATGGAAATTTGTTTTTGTATATAAATACAGCAGTGAGATTATTACATGCGCAAAGATGGAAAAAATTGGCAATAACTACAATGGATAAATGTTTGGTGAAAATGATAGAACTTTCTGGGATGACCAAGCGGGCTTGTCTGATTAGAGAAAAGATAGTATCTATATTTATTGCTAACTGGAAACCTCTTGTGGAGATTTGTATGCATAAAACAGAAAAAAAATGAATGTAAGGTTTTGATAGTTTTTCTTTTACTTTTTCTTTCCTTCTTACATTTATTTTATTTGTTTGTTTGTTTGTCAAACATGTACAAGATAACAAGTATAGGTACTGTATGAACGTAAACATGAACAAAGAAAGTAAATATAGATAAATGGGGACAGTAAGACAGGGACAGTACAGACACTTATGCACGCCCCTTTAAGGACCTTTTAAGAATGGAGTGAGGTCCACGGTAGAAAGTTTGAGGTTGAAGCTGTGAGGGGTTGAGGCTGTAACAACGAAGTCGGGTAGGGTGTTCCAGATGTTGACCACTCTGTTGCTGAAGTCATATTTTCTGCAATCGAGTTTGGAATGGTTTACCTTGAGTTTGTATTTGTTGTTTGCCCATATATTATTGTGATTGAAGCTGAAGAAGTCATTGACGGGCAAGATGTTATAGCAAACAATTTTGTGAACTATGCTTAGATCGGACCGCAGGCGGTGCAGTTCCAGATTGTCCAAGCCCAAAATTTCAAGCCTGGAGGCATAGGGAATACTATTGTGAGTAGAGGAGTAGAGTACTCTTCTCGAGAAATACCTCTGAACCAGCTCAATCGTGTTAATGTCCAATATACAGTGTGGGTTCCAGGCAGACGAGCTGTCTTCAAGAATTGGTCTGGCAAAGGTTCTGTATGCCCTAGTTTGCAATTCAATGTTACCGGAGAAGAAGTTTCATAAAATAAGGTTAACAACTCTTAAAGCCTTTTTGGCAATGCTGTTATAGTGAGCTCTGGGGCTTAGATCATTTGAGATGAGTACTCCTAGGTCCTTGACAGAGTGAGGGTTGCCTACGAGATCATTTCCGCCCAACTTGTATTTGGTGTTCTGGTTTTTATTGCCAATGTGTAGGACAGAGATTTATTAGTTAAAATTTGGAGTTGCCAATTACGTGACCATACTGACACATAGTCAAGGTTTCTTTGCAGGGCAGCAGCATTGTCAGTGGTGTTAAATACTTTTACGTCATCAGCAAAGAGGATGCAGCTGCTTTTAATATGATCGCGTAGGACATTGATGTAAAGCAGAAAGAGTGTGGATCTTAAAACGCTGCCTTGGGGGACACCACTGTGAACTGGTGCTGGATTTGATAGGGCCCTCCCTTTGTTGCCCATTTGACAGGAATGCAGCTGTCCACTTGTGCAGGAATCCGGAAATGCCATAAGAACTTAGTTTCAACAGTAGTTTGTCATGCACTACTGAATCAAAGGCTTTGCAGAAGTCTATGTAGATTGCATCTATTGCTTTACCCTGGTCAAGATGTGTGGTCCAAATGTTTCTGCAGTGTAATAGTTGCAGATTACAGGACAACTTTTTCCTGAAACCAAACTGCTTGTTAGAAATCAGGCTGTTTCTAAGTGGAGGGTTGTTAGTGTTTTGGGGATTAACCCCTAGCAGAGTATTGCAGCAGTAGTCAAACCAGACAGCCAAACGAGAGTGGAAGGGCCCCAGAGTATACACACACTGAACACAAAACACTGTTTGTAGTTTAAATAGTTTTTAATCCATTTAGAGTTTAAAGCATTGTCATTCAGTCCATTAAGTCATTCACAGTATTTCCATCCAGTAAGACTCACTATTACAGTCCAAGTTAAGAGTCCTTGCAATATCTTTATCAGCCGATAAAGATATCTTCTCCTCCTCCGGTGCTCTCTCCAGAGGAACAAACGCTGGATATTCAGCAAGACGCTCAAACAGTAGAACAGTAGAATTACGCAGTAAATCAGCAAACAGTAGCAAACAAGAACAGTTCAGTCACAGGCACTCACAATTAGTCGCAGTAAGACACAGTTAGTCGCAGTAAGCTTTCCAGCTTCTAATGCTTCCTTATATTGTAACTTCTAACCGCACCCTTAATCGGCTAATTGCCTGCAGCATTGTGCTTAAAGTGATAAGCACTTAAACCATGATATCTAAGTTTTATATATTTATTCACCCAAACCATATTTGGTATCAATGTTATACCTAACAAGGGTGATGGATTCATTAATAATTGATTCCATTACTTTATAGGTGATGCAGCATAAAGAGATTGGTCTGTAATTTTCTACTAGACTAGGTTCTCCATTTTTAAAAATAGGTATGACTGTGGCTAATGACCATAAATTGGGCAAGGAGCTCATTCTGAAAGATATCTCATAATTTGTGCATAGACATTCAGCTAGAGTAGCGACAAGCTTTTTCAAGAAGTAGGCACATAATCCATCCATTATCCATGTCTTTCCTTCTTACAGTTTGTGTGTGTGTGTGTGTGTGTGTGTGTGTGTGTGTTCTTTTTTCTTCCTTATTAATTTGTACATATGGACACTAATAAGTTGTGTATATGCAAAAGAATATCAGTAAATGTGTAGATGAATGTTATCAAAATTGATTTTGCATGCTGATTAGGAAATAGGGTTTAAAATGAGGTTTTCCAATTTTTCCATAAACTAATGTCATCAGTGAAGATTTCAGACAGTTATGGAAGGAAGACTGAACAAAGAGCATACAGGCATAGACATAATTATTTGGTTTGTGAATAAACATGATTTATTGATAGGAGGCTATTGCATAAAAACTTGACCATAATTTGTTAGTGCAATCGTATGTAATGGTAACAAAGGTCTCATCCTTTTAAGTTTAATGGGACATATTTCCATGTAGACAGAGGTAGGACTGCAGAACACATTTATTCAAATGGATAACTTTCATAAGACTTGTTTCAGCGTTTAAGGAATTTCATTCAAAATAATCCAAACATTTGACATTATGATACCATATTTATGGGTAATGTTCGAACCAAGATATTCGTACAACTACATATTTGTCACTACGATTTGACAATCTGCCCAATTTACCCAGGAGTTAGCAAACTTAAACTCTTAGACTTTAACTTTCTTGAAATTAATTTATGGTCATATTGCACTATAATGTGGCATTTCTCAGTTTTGTTATATCCTTTTAAATTTGTATTTAAAAATAAAAGCTCATGCCTGGGAAAGGCTTTCATAAGCTACAATTTTAATGAAATGGAAAATGCTTTATTGTATTCATTAGATTCCATGTAGAAAGCATGGACAATGGAAATGATGTAAAAAATAATTCTCCAGATATTCCGGCTGGTTTCAACTATCGGTAATAATATAAGCCAGAACAAATGCTTTTTAATTTAGCTCATGCCAGAAGTAAATAGCCAATTCTTAAAGTTGCTGTTGCCAGTAATAGATTGATTTAAAAAAAAAAAACAGTCTCTAATGTTGTACTTTGCATGTACATTCAAATAATGTATATAAGCATACCTATATCTAGGAATCATTAATTAGTTTAAATACAGAACTCTCCACTTTTAGAGAAGATGTGAGCAATTGTATATGATCAGGGACACTGATTATTGCAGAATGTAAACAAAGGAGATTTACACTCAAACTAGATATGTTCTTTGACCAATTGCCATGACCCTATTATTTATTCAAGGAAAAAAAGAACACTTTCTAATCTAAAGATGATGTATATAGCCCTGGCACATCCATTTTTTTCATAGGAAAAAACTCGTCAGGTAGATCCAGGTGAGAAAGAATGAATGACCTAATAGTATTGTATGTAATAGCACCTGCATGGCAAATATTTTTACCACTGGTTCAGTGGCAAATATTTTTACCACTGGCTAAGTGGGCATGGCTAGGTGGGCATGGTCATGTGACTGGGTGGGCATGGCTTCTTCTTTTTTGCAGCACCCCCTCCCACTCCTTTTTTTGCCTCCTGGGCCTCAGGAAAGCCTCCTGGGAGCCGGTTTTTGCTTCCAGAAGGCTTCCCTGAAGCCCAGGAGGCAAAAAACAGAGCATGCACCCCCCCCCACGGGCCCTCCCTTTTTGCCTCCTGGGCATCAGGGAAGCCTCCTGGGTGAAGCAGTAAGACAGCGAGAGGAATCCCAGCACAGCTGATCATTGGAACAGCTGATCATTGGGAGGAAAAAGGAAAGAAAAAAAGAAAAAAAGAAAATACTGGTTCAGCCGAACGGTAGCATTTTTTTACTACCAGTTTGCCCAAACCGGGCTGAACCGGTAGAATACCACCACTGCTGCAGGGGTATATTAAATGTGGAGAGGAAGAAGGGTTTAACTTTTCAGCTTCTGGTATGAATTATAAATAAATTGTTCCAGTTGGGAAGAAATTAAAAACAAAAAGCAAAACAGCTGAGCCAAGTACCAGTGATTGAGCCTTAAGATCATCTAGGCAGCATCTTGCCACCCTCAGTTAGAAAGTTAAACTGATTAATACTATGATGGAGATATTTGGAAAATCATGATTATACAGTAGATTGGAAAGTCAGAAGTTATCCCAGAATGCAATAACAAACTATTTCAATATATGCAGAACTAAATGGATATGCCCATTTAAGTCTCCAGGAATTGAGCTTGGAAAGCGATTTGTCAGCTAAACCTTCTATGGAGGTGAAGTATGGCTTGGGGTTCCTTCCCAGATGCCTCGATACTCTAAATCAGGGCTGTCAAACTCAAGGCCTGTGGGCCATGCCCCCTCCATGAGTTTGACACTCTCATTCTAAATACTATGCAGTTGCACATACACAATTATCAATGATATATGATAGAGGTAGACAATAGACAATATACAATAGATAGGTGATAGGAGACAGATGGACAGGTAGGTAGGTAGGTAGATGATAGATAAAAAATGGTGCCCCCAACAGGATTGATGTCAAGCTGGCCACGCCCATCCCGGCCACACCCATCCCAGGCCCCCAAGGTCAAACACAACCCTAATGCAGCTCTCAATGAAATCGAGTTTGACACCCCTGCTATATTCTTTAAGCAAATACACTGATAAAAATTCAGTCTTCTATAATCATTAAACAAACCAAAAAAGCCCCTCATCATTTCTGGTGAACAATTTCAAAATTTAAATATTTGACCTGTTCCCTTTTTTTTTTTTTTTTTTTGGTTTTATTTTTTTTTTTTTTTTGTTAGGGAAAAAGGGTAAGGGGCAATTTTTTAAAATTTTTTTTTTCTATTTTTTTTTTTTTTTTTTTTTTTTTTTTTCTTTATTATTATTGATTTTACAAAAAAAAAAAAATTAAACAGTGGAAAGTTTTCCATTCCACCTCACTGATTCAACCTCATGTATCAAACAACTAAATAAAAACCCAGGGAAATCCTTTAATTAGACTCAAATTCTAATAAATATAAATATTAGAAATATTGTTCTATGTTACAATGTCTAAAGTCATACAACAGAAGAAATACAAGATGATTTTATAACTTTAATTAAAGCAGAATTGGGATAAGCTTTGTTGACTTTTTTCCTTCCTTGATAGGTTCCAAGCCCCAACAGAAGTTTGAAGGAAGAAAGAAACTGATTAAAAAGCAAACAAAAAAATAATGTAAGGAAAAGGAGAAAAAATGCAACTAAGAATTTTAGCAACAGAGACAAATAGTAACACAACTTTAAGAAGAATATTTTATTTTTAAAAAATGAAACATTCTGTAATTAGTAGAGAGTGAAAAAAACAACATATATTAAATATCCCCTAAGCTTCCTTTGGCATATACTGTAGGTATCGTCCTGCATTTTCACAAATATAAAATTGTCTTAAATTCCTATATTAAGTCTAAATTGAATCCAGAGAGATTAAAATCAGAGAGATTTCATGGATATTTTACTGACACAATCCAGCAAACTTTCAAGTATTAATAGTTACAGCAAGATATTTAAAAATATATAGTTAGAGAAATGCCAAACACTTGTGGGGTATTTGGCTGAAATCCTATGGACATTTTCTTTGCATTTGAATTAGATGCACTTTACTCTTGTAATAATTTATGAATTTCAGTTTTACATACGCAATCATTTTCAGAATGAAGTCATAAGTGAGTGAATTTTAGACTTCAAAACATTAAGCAGCGAAAACTTACTTGAACATCTGTTCATGTCTGGGGCTCGAAGACCATAATATCCCAATGGGCAGGAATTCAAGCATTCCCCATATTGTCTCATTCCCTCTCTTCGTAGAAAGAAGAACAACTTATGTTGACATCTGATGCATCCATTGTCTTTTGAGCAAGACAAACAACCCTTGCAAATTGGATTTGGCCCATAGTTTGCTGTGATTTTTGTTTCCGGAAAGAGAAAAAGGATGGGAAGAAAAATGATAATATTAAAGCATAATATTAACTATGTAAAGAATAATCATATAACATCATTCATTTTTTTTAACAACAAACAAATAAAGAAACATTGAGCAGAGAGGGTATATTTATTATTAAATATTTTATAAATTTTCTCTTACTGTTTTAATATAACATGGAAGCAACACGTTGCAAATGGGTATTTAGGCTGTCAGATCCAAGTCCCTTTTCAATTAAAACCTCTACAACAAAATTTGATTGATGGAATTCTTTTGTTAAAAACTTCATGCGGAATGTAGTAGAAATATTATTCCCATGATGTATTTATTAAGCCTCAGTTTTCATTAGCCTTTTCTGTAGCAACCTTCTTATATTCAGTTTGCCTTCAACTATTGCTCCAAATCATTGCCCTTCCCACTACTAAATTTATTTATCTTAAAACTTGACACAACTCTCTCTTCCAGTTTGGGTTTCTTCAGCGACAGACCGAAATCCGGGATCGTGCACGGTTTCGATCTGTGCTCGCCGCTGGAGTGCCCTGATCCTTTGGATTCGGGGCTGAAGCCATCCCCTAAAGGTGGTGAAGAGGGGGGAGATTGCTAGCCAAGTGGAGGGAAGCCGCATCTCTCCTCCTTGTCTGGCCTAAACTCCCCTTCCCGAAGGCAGTTGCAGCGGTGGTCAGAAATGGCCACCTCAAAGAAGAACCCGGCTGGATAAGATTGTGCAGGAGGAAGACAAAGAGGAAAGCAGGACCAACTGGGCTAAACAACAGAGAACATCTAAGCAAGGTACCCTGAATCTAAAAGTACTTAGAGGGATACTTCTGAAAGAAGACTTTTAAGCGGCGAAGGAGAGAGAAAAGGAGGTTAAAACCCCCTTTTTAAAAACCTTTATATTGACAATTACAAATGATATGGAAAGAAATCTATATTAATTTACTTTGACACTAATAGGTAACTTTAAGCTGAAATTTAATTGTCAAAAGGTGTCGGGCTTCGTAAAACAACTCTCTCGACAGCATTGGAAGATTAAAGGCTTGAAGGAGATGAAACAAAAACAAACATTCCTACTAGATGACGTCTGCACGCTGACCAGTTTAGATTGATGAGGGGGGAATACAAACACTTCATTACATACCCACAATCAGCGATGCAGCATTAATGAAGAGGAACATCATACTAATAAATTCATAAAGACAGCTTTTGGCAGGGTGGGTAAATAAATAAAGAGAGAGCAACTGCAGGAACGGGAGGAGTAAGGGGTAGTTGGGAATCGTGGCTTAGTTAGTATGTGATGTAGACCATAGAATTATAGTGTTAGTAGGGTACTTGGGACACGAGTGCAGGGCGGAGACAGACAGCGATTAGGTGGGTGGAGTGAAGGGATAAATTACACTGAAAGATGATTGATTTCGGTGCTAACCTTGTTCAGTTTAACTGTGCTTGCCGGTTACTGTACTAGGAACAATAAAAAAAAAAGAATACAAACCTATCTGTTTGCAGTTTCTTACCTAGGATTCATAGAACCACGGCTAAGAAAAGGAAAAGAAAGATTTTTTCCTTGGTCATTTTAAATCCCTAAAAAGGAAAAGAGTGGAGGCAAAAGGGTGGAACTTGGAATAATGGAAAAATGGAGTGCCACCTGGAAAAATAAAGAGGATTAACATTGAAACTTTGAAAAGATTCCTGAGGATACATTGTAACTGAAACCTTATTAAAAGATACAGTAACCCACGGAAAGGAAACGTAAAGGAAAGAAACAAGAAGGAAAAGTCTAGGATCATTTGGTGATATAAAAAAAAAGTCTTTGGCATTGGTCTTTTCTTTCTTCTTCTGTTTTTACTTAAAGTCAATCGGGTGGTTATTCAAAAGTGTTTAAAATGGCATTATTCCTGGGGAATTGAAGATGAGTCTTAAAAAACAGAAAGAAGATGCAGAAAGGGGAGGAAGATCCTTTGGCTTCGTATTTGAATTTCTTGAAATGGAGATCCTGAACTATGAAAAGCAAAAGGAAAAGCTTCAAGAGCAAGAAGGGCGGGACAAAGAAGAAGCCATTTTCAATGATCAAATAATGCAAAGTGTGGTAATAAGGGGGAAAAGGGGGAAAGGAGTTAAAAGTTTGAGAATAAAGGGAACAGCCAAAAAGAAAAATAGTCTGAAAAGGAAGTATAACAGCAAGGAGGAGCAGAAAAGAAAACCACAGAAGGGAAAATTAGAGAGAGAAGGGTATGAAAAAAGGCATGAGAAAAAGGGGGGAAGATAGAAAGGGAAAGAACTCATGAGGGACAAAAGCAGGAAATAAAGAAAAAGGGGAAACGTACTAGGATTAAAGGTATTTGCTCAGCTGGAAAACACAGAGACAATGGCTAAATTAAGTTAAAAGTGAGGATTCTGCAAAGGTACAAAAGATAGTGTTGTGACAGTAGAATACTGTAATGAGTTAGAAATGAAATAAGTAAATAATCTATGAGATAAAACTGTATTGTTATGTATTTATAAAATGAGATAATCATAAAAGAAAATTAAGAGAAGTAAAGGGAGAAATAGTGAGAAGTTGAAAAACGAGTAATATGATATGAAGTTGAATAAGATGAATATGCATATGAAATTGTGTCGTATGGAAATGTGATAACCAGGAACCATGCTGTACTCAAATAAGATGTTTTATTTGTTTTGTTAACACTCAATAAAACTTTATTTAAAAAAAAACTTGACACAACTCTCTTGTTTTCAATTTTATTTTCATAAAATTGTAAACTATCACAGTAGCCTCTAAACACTGGCTAACCATTTCTTCCACTTTTCATTCAAGTCATTAATAAAAATGTCCAAAAGTATAGAACATTTCTATAAGCCGGTCACTATAACTTTTCACATACAACTAAGCCCACTTTTAACTTGCTTTGCTACAAAAGTGTGTGTGTGTGTGTGTGTGTGTGTGTGTGTGTGTGTGTGTGTGTGTGTGTGTAAAGAGACACACAAATAAATGCTCTACTTAAATCTTCAAATTATATAACAAGAACGGATAAAAGACAGATCAAGAATCAATTCAGTGAACTTCAAGCAATCTGTTTAGGTCTCCAATTATATTATTTGAGAAAGGAAAGAGCACATTAACTCCTGTGACCATTATTAAACAGAGCGTTGAAATGTATCATTCTTGGGAGGACATCCTATTAGATCCAGTATTTGTCAAACTTTGAACAGTGCTCTTAATTATCTCTCCGTTAGGTTCAAAGGATATGAAAGATACAACTGAAATTATGTGAAGCTACATTTAATATTCTTGTTAATTTTTTAATTGGACTGTATGCCATCCTATATGCCATTGGACTGACTGTATGCCATTGGACTGCCATCCTTTGGGTTCAATTCTACGAAAATGAGTTACTTGGTAACAAAGTTAAAGGTCAGTTTTTAGTTAAAAGTTAAAGCTCTGATTTTTTACTCTGAAATGGGCTGGTCCTAAAGTCTAAGGACTGGCATGCCTTCAGAAGGTACACTTGATTAGTGTTAAACTTGATAAGAGTTGCTTATAATTTTCCTTTTGTTGGAATGATGTAACTCAGGAGTTGCAACATCAACTCTCATAGTTTTGTTAGGACCTATTTTTGCTGAATGTCACACTATCAACTAAATTCTTAATATAAGTCTGTGATGCTTGCTATATGTTAAAGCGTGTAAGTTCTTCTTGGTTATAATAACCAGTGTTTGGTAGTTCTTAAGATATAAGTAAGGGTATGGGCTATATTACCTGGAAGGAGCAGTCTACACCTGAAATGCAGTACTGGATTAAAAGAGCCATGTTGAATTAATCTTTTTCCAGCAAAGAGGCAAAGAGACAAGTTTGCTCAAAGGTTTTGGAATTGCCTGTTTATGAAATGTAATTTCCAGACCTTTTCTTACTTTTGTAACATAATTTCCAGACCGTTTTTCCATTTTTTAATTGTTATGTTTATCCACGATGAGGTTGCGTCAATTCCTTCTTGCAGTTGTATTTCTACCTCTCTTTTGTTCATTAGTAAAATAAAACAAACTTCTAAGACTAATAGTTTCAAAGACACATTGTTCCCACTTCTTGGAAAAGGAACCAATCAGGAAACAACACTACAAATTTCCTACTAAGCCATCTTATAAATCAACATATCTTATAACCACACCCATGCAGACATTATACCACAGTGAATTAACCACTCTTATAAACTCCTTTATTATCTGATTGTGTTATCCAAAATGTTATTAATTCAACCAGCCTACCTTTCTGTACAGCTTATGTACAGCTTATGATGATATTTTATTCCGGTTCAACTTAGCTAACAAGGGTCAGCTACACCACTGGTGGCAATCCTCTGGTTTTATAGGCGAGACTTTCCTACTATCACATTTTGATTATTATACCTTCTATATGAAACCATGTGTTTTGTTGGTGAATATAAACCTTTTCTTAAAGGCTATTTACTCTTTCCTAAAGCAAGAGGATGTATATAATATAGCAATAGCACTTAGACATATGTATCACTCCATAGCACTTTACAGCACTCTCTAAGTGGTTTACAATGTCAGCATGTTGTCCCCAACCATTTGGGTCCATTTTACAGACCTCGGAAGGATGGAAGCTGAGTCAACCTCAAGCTATTTAGGATCAAACTCCTGGCTGTGGGTAGAGTTCGCCTACAATACTGCATTATAATCAATGTGCCATCACAGCTATCACTCGTACTGCCATCACAAATGATAAGAGTTTCTATTCTACAGAACAGGGAGCTTTCTGTATTTCTACTTTTAATGATTTATCCAAAATGGATAATACATTTGCTGATTAAGTGAATAATGATTTCCATGGTGTATGATATATAAAGTTAGAAGACCCGATGTACAGAGCCTAAAAACAACAACATAAAATGAATAATTAAAAAGCATCTGGCACCTCTGAGATTATCCATCCAGTGGATTGGTGATTATGCCGATTTTGTTTTCTTTCATTTTCTCATTTTTCTGAACCTGCCAAATTTGAGTGATACACCTTCAGTATTTTCTTTTTATAAAACCCTGTACTACAATTTGCATGTAACTTGGTGCCTAACATTCCAAACCAAGGCATTTTATCAATTTTACCTATAAATATATCTTTGCAAAGGAATAAGAAAAAAAATAAATCTATTTATACCACATGTTCACAAATGTTTGAATTCTGTCCCATTTCATGTTTTGCCCTGCTACCTGCTAACTATTTCACAAAGCTGAGACAAATGCACATCATTAGTAATGCACTAAATTGGTTTGTATATTTTTAATACATGTATAAAACAGAAAAAAATGGCATTGAGCCCAAATATCTTACTTTAGCAAAGCTGTACCGTAACATAGTAGTATTTACATATGAAAGACCTTTATGTACAAAAGCAAATCTAAAGATAAGATGTTTTTTTAGAATACTGCTCATATATTTATTTATTTTTTTGCATGTCTGAGTGTGGTGCAAGACAGAGAATACAAATTATGTTTATTTTAATCTGGAAACACTTGCCTTTAGTTGTTCAACTTTTTGAATAAGCAAGACAAGTGGGGAGAGAATCAGATTTATCTCACATACTAGGCAATACCTGTTATCCTAGATTATTAAACCAATGGGGGAAAAACATGGGTTTTCTCAATGTGATTATCAAAAACATTATATCATGATGCCTTTCCCCATACCTGCTCTATTTGGGGGAGGGGAAAAGCCATTATTTCTGCACTTCCCTTTTTTTAATTCCTTCTTAGTTCAAAGTATTTCACCAATATCAAAAGTAAGATAGATGGAAATTACTTTGAAACACCCATCCTTTTCACTACAAGTGTAATTATTATTGCTTTGAAGCCAAATGTTGTGAATCTATAATGTATGTGCTTTCCCCCCGCTTTGGAACCATCTTCCTTTTGAACTCCTTATTTCTCTAGTAGCAGTGTAAGTACAGAATGAGAATAGTCTATAATTACTAAGAAAAGGGAAGGGAAACCCCTTGCAATATTAAACACTCCCCCCACCAAAAAAAGTGTCCTTGAGAACATATGCTATTTACGCTTCACAGTTCAGTTCAAACACGCAGGACTCAAAAGGTTCAAAATTTGAAAAACATGGGCTTTTCAGTACAGGCAAGCTGTTTCCTAAGCACCTATTTCCTAAAGGAAACAAGGGTCATGTCAACTTTATTTATCGTTCCTACAAATGGAACACTCTCTTAAGTCTTAAATCTCTTAAGTTTCATTGCCAGCAATTGACAAAACAAAATTGGCCTTTTCAAAGTTGTTTAAAACTGGAGGCACGATGAAGAATCAGATAACTTCCTTAAGATTACAGGAGTCTTCAAACTTGACAGCTTTAAGACTGGTGGACTTCAATTCCCAGAATTCCTCTTCCAGTTATGTTCAGGAATTCTGGGAGCTCAGGAATTCTGGGAGTTGAAGTCCACAAGTCTTAAACTTATTTATTCATTCATTTATTTCTTTGTTTATTTATTTAGTCAAGTGATTATAAGATAACAGGTATAAGTATAAACATAGTTATGAATATATGAAATGGATACATATAAGAAAAATAAAAAGAAACAATAGAACAGGGACGGTAGGCACATTGGTGCGCTTATGCATGCTCCCTACAGACCTCTTAGGAAAGGGGTGAGGTCAATAGTATAAAGTCTAAGGTTAAAGTTTTTGGGGTTTGAGGAAGAAACCAGAGAGTCAGGTAGAGTATTCCAGACATTGACCACTCTGTTGCTGAAGTCGTATTTCCTGCAATCAAGTTTGGTGCGATTAATCTTGAGTTTGTATCTATTGTTTTCTCTTGTGTTGTTATGGTTGAAGCTGAAGTATTCATTGACAGGTAGGACATTGCAATGTATGATTTTATATACTATACTTAGATCGGACCGAAGGCGGCGTAGTTTTCTAGGTCTAGAATTTCAAGTCTGGTGGCATAAGGTATTCTGCAATGAGTAGAGGAGTGGACAACTCTTCCTGTGAAATATTTCTGGACTTTCTCAACTGTATTAATATCAGATATGTAATGTGGGTTCCAGACTGATGAGCTGTATTCAAGAATTGGTCTAGCAAATGTTTTGTATGCTCTAGTTAGTAGTGTGATATTACCAGAGAAAAAGCTACGCAGGATTAGGTTAACAACTCTTAATGCCTTTTTGGCTATGTAGTTACAGTGGGCTTTAGCACGTAGATCATTAGAGATGAGTACTCCAAGGTCCTTGACAGAGTTTGGATCATCAACAAGGTCTTGACTATTCAGCCTGTATTTTATTTTCTGATTTTTTTTGCCAATATGTAAGACAGAGCATTTATTTGCTGAGATTTGAAGTTGCCATTTGTTTGACCATTCTGATACATAGTCGAGGTCTTTTTGAAGGGTAGCAGTATTGTTGGTGGTGTTGAATAGCTTTACATCATCAGCGAAGAGAATGCAGTTGCTCTTAATATGATCACAGAGGTCACTTATGTAGAGTATGAAGAGAGTTGGTCTTAAAACTTGCCAAGTTTGAAGACCTTGGATTAATACATTGTTTTCTAAACTTTCTTTAATGCACCGACAATCATGTACAGGTAGTCCTCAACTTATAACCATTCATTTAGTGACCATTCAAAGCCACAACAACACTGACAAAAGTAACTCATGAACAATGTTCATACTAACAGCCATTGCAGCATCCCCTTTGTCACGTGATCAAAGTTTGGGCACTTGGCAATCGGCAGGCATTTATTACTGTTGCACTGATGTGATTGCCATTTGTAATCTTTCCAGCTGGCTTTCTACAAACAAAGTCAATAGGGGGAAACCAGATTTGCTTAAGAGACCACTTAAGCTTATGATTCACTTAAAAACTGAAGTCATTCATTTAACACCTGTGGCAGAAACGTTTGTAAAATGGGGTGCAACTCTCTTTAACAATTGCCTTGTAAAATAGAAATTTGGGGCTCAATTGTCATCATACATGGAGAACTACCTGATCATTTAGGGTATTGTGATGACCCAAGGCTGGATACAAAACAAACACAGTCACAGAAAACAGGTGAAGCCCCTTTTATTCCTTCACTTTGCTTCCAAGCTCCGAATATCCTTCCCGGAAGACAAAGAACTCCCACACAAACAGTTACAAGAAGGAGGAAAAAAAACAGCACAAACCAGGCAAGATAAGGGATGGAGGATGTCCACAGATAACAGAACACACAGTGGGAAGGACGCCAAACTCAGAGAGGAACCATAAACTAGAAATATTTCCATGCTTTGTTTCCAGCGCTCGCCTGTACACAGGTCCGTTCTCTTATTCAGTTGTCATAGCTGCAGCCCATGAAGAGGATCAAGGCCCCCTCCTCCTGAGTAGACCACATCTCTCCCTTATCGTCTCCTCTCTGCGTGCCCTAGGATGGAGAGGGGATGGGCCTGGGTCCTCCTCTGACTGCTTAGCTGGCATCTGCCCTTCCCCAGCCTCCTCCACAACCTCTGGAGCCACACTTCCACTCCCTGTCAGTTGTTCCTTCTCTCCCTCAAAGTCAGTCTCCACCAGGGGCATGACAGGTATGGGATGATGAAATTTTTTGTAGAGTATAAACCTTACTATGGAAAATTTGTTTTCCATATTCATAATTCATTTCCAAGGAACACATATATTCTGATCCTGACAATGGGGTCATCCGCGCATAAAGACAATTAATAATCCAATCCCTTCCAAAAACTGAATGCCAGACACAATGTCTGTTTATGGATACAAAACATCATCAGACCAATTATTCTATTTATTCTAATTCATCCATGGAGGCTATAAAGAAGAAATTGTACCACCACTTTATCCAGAATAATATCGGGCCTCCTGTTTGTGCAAGGGGTTAGACAAAAAGACCTTCAAGAACCTTTCCAACTCTGTTAACTCTGTTATTTTATAGTATAGTGAGTTGCCTATAACAGGGGGTCCAACTGCTGGGCCGTGGCCCACTAACGGGCCTTGAGACAATTGGAACTGGGCCACAGAAGTGGTGGACAAGTGTTGTTGTGGTTAGCCAGCAGCAGGTGCGGGTGGCTGAGGAGAGCAAGGACTCAGATGAGGGGCCAGGACCATTAGGGAATGGACTGCTGACAGCAGCGATGAGGAGGTTCCCGAGGAGCCTGTGCCAAGTGTGCGTGTGCTCAGGATTGCTCGCAGGAAAGAGCAGCTACAACAGCATGAGTGACTCGGGAGTAAGGCTGCAAATAATGGCCCCTCCTTCAAGAAGATAAAAGCTAGCTGTGAAGCGAACGCTTTTTGTAGGAAGCAAAGACATTTTGAAACTCAGTCTCGTGGACATTACAGTTGGCATTTGAAGACTCTTGTACTGTAAACTATTTCTTATCTGTTGTTTTTTGGCAGCCTTGCAAAAACTTGGCAAGGCACTTTCTTGTCAGAGCTAATTAGTTGGAAGCAGCCTTTTATCTGTGAAGAAACAGGATTCATAGATGAAACATTAAAAGGTTACACTGCTGCCTTTGTCTTGTGTTTGCTCTCTTGGAAACAAGTTTGGGTCAGAACAAGTGTGCACAAATGCATGCGCATCCCCTCTTGCAAGAGCAATGAGTGAGCCTGTGTGTGCGTGCTCCATTTGCATGAGCAGCGGGTGTGTGTGTCCACTGCTTGCTTGCCCGTTTGAACAGAACTCTCCCCTCTTCCCCTTCCCTTCACCAGAAAGGCAGAAAGTTTGGGGAACTCTGGCTTATAATTGTGAATGTGGTGAGAATGTTGATCATTCAATCCAATTCAGCTACAGTATAGAGTCCCAGGGATGTCAAACTGGCAGCCCACGGGCTGGATGCATTATGTGTAGGCCACATAAACCCCCAGCTCCATAAAGGCAAAAAAACAAAACATTGTGATACATCACGTGACATCAATGTGAAGCACTGAGTTTGGCATCCATGGACTGTAGACTTATAAATAGGTGCAGATCTCCATTGAAAGTAGGTATAAGACTAATAACCAGAGCGGATTCGTGCTGGCATTTCAAATCTATGTTTAAAGAATATTCTAAATCTTACAGATAGATCCAGGTTTCATTTAAAAAAGGTGGAAAAATTCTTAGATATTTTAAAAAAACTCATCTCCTTACAACCTTTCTTTATATTAAGTGAGAATATCTGGCATAGAAATGGGAAACTAATTTTTTTTTGGCTCTTTCATTGCATTAATGTTATATTTCAGTAAATAAACAAGTATATTCTGGTAGCCACCTGGTATTAGGAGAAAAATGCTGCAAATGGCTGAGGAAGAAATGGAGGAATTATTCAAGAGAGCTTTTAAGCACTTTTTCTTTTTTCTCTCCAACTACAGACAATACAGCCAAATTTTATAAACTAGAATTGGACTGAATTGTCACAGAAATACATCCAGAACAACAGCACATTGTGATTGCTGGAAAATACCAAATTGTTTTTCCAAGCTTGAGAGGACTATAGGCATGTACAACAGATGGAAGAGTTACAGTATGTTGACATGATTCAAAACAAGAGATAAAAAATGACTATAATGGAAGAGACAATTATACATGTATTAAAATTGCTGTATTAAAAAAAAACCAGGAAGAAAAACACATTTGGAAGCCAAAATAGTAGATAAGATCACAAAAGTACACCAAGCAGTAGGCTGGGGGGTTGCTTGTTTTACATTATTACATTATTATACATTATGCAGAATGCAAATGATGCCACTGTTTATTGCAGAAAATTTAATTATACACAGTGCAAGGTATATAACCATCAGAGGGGATACAAATTGCCCTTCTTTCTCCCCTCCAATGACTCTATCATATTAGTACAATTTTATGATTTGTACTTTATTAAATTGCAGTTTACAATGTTCTAAAATTACATTAAATAGCCCAATCTACTGCCCTCTCCCACGCTAAGTACACAGAGAGATTTTTGTTTCAACATTTTCTAACTTTTCAGTTGGTATTAGCAATAGCAAAAGCACTTAAACTTATATACTGCTTTACAGTGTTTTACTGCCCTCTTTAAGCAGTTTACCAAGTCAGAATATTAAAGAGAACAATTTTGGATCTCTTTTACCCACTTTGGAAGGCTGAGTTAACCTTGAGCCCGGTGAGATTTGAACTGCCAAATTTCAGGCAGCCGGCAGGCAGCAGAAGTAGCCTGCAGTACTGTACTCTAACCACTGCGCCACTATGACTCATTAGCACGAGTTCCTTCTATCTCTATATCTCTAATTATGATGATGCTTCCACCAGCAGTCTCTCCTTTTTGAATGTGCTCCATGCTTTTTAAGAAAACATGTCTCTTCATCTTTCAAAGAATAAGTAATTTAATTGAACAAACTTTTTTTTTCTAAATGAGATAATGACAGGCAACTTACTACTCAGAGTGATGTTCTGAATATTGGTTCTGCAAAGATCTTCATCTACTTGTTTATATACTTTAAGTATCTTTGAGTCTGATCTTCCCTTAAGACCTTTTCTCATCATTGTAAGGAAACTTTGCAGACTGAATTAGTCTATCTAGAACAGGCTTGTCCAACCTGCGGCCGGGCAGGTGCATACGGCCCAGGTCACCTCGTAATGCGGCCCAACGCCCACCCCAACCTTCGTGAAAGATCCAGCAAGGAGGAGGAGGAGAGGCAGACGCGAGGCGAGCAACAGAAAAGGCGGGCAGCCGCAGCCCAAAAGTCCCACCCCACCACCTCCTGCTGTTGCCGCTGCCGCCGCCACTGCTGCTTCTGCCCCCGCCGCTGCCGCCGCTGCTGCTTCTGTCCCCGCTGCTGCTGCTTCTGCCCCCTGTCCGCTGCCGCATTTGCAGGAGGTGAGGTAGGCGCGAGGCGGGCGAGGTGAGCAACAGAAAAGGCGGGCAGCCGCAGCCAAAAGTCCCACCCGCCACCTCCTGCTGTTGCCCGCCGCTGCTGCTTCTGCCCCCGCCGCCACTGCCGCCACCGCTGCATTTGCAGGAGGAGAGGTAGGCGAGGCGGGCGAGCTTTCTTTCCCCCCTCCCCCGCTAAAATTTGGCCAGAAAATTATAAAATAAAAAATAAATAATTTTTAATAAATAATTAATAATAAATAATAAAATAATTTTATTTTATTTTATTTAATTTTATTTTATTTTATGTGCGGCCCAAACCAAATTTTCATCTTCTAATGTGGCCCAGGGAAGGTGAAAGGTTGGACACCCCTGATCTAGAAAGAGGTAAAGTACACGGTTTACAGATCACAATTGAGTCATGCATAATTCTACTTACTGGTCTTACAGTGTCAGAGTGGAGTTAATGGCACACAATGAACTTACCAATGATAATAATTGCCTGGAATACATAGCATATTCCATGTTACATGTTACCTGTCACATGTTGCGACAGCACTGGGGAAAATGCTAGTAGCCATTGCTCTTACTCAATCTTCCACCATCTTCCAAATGCTTACAGATGGAACATGATGCAATGCATAAAATATAAGCTTAACTTAATATCACAAATAAATTATGATTTATCTTTGTAAGGGAACTACAATTTCCTCATGATGCCATATGTTTCCCATGTAATGCAGCTGGCTGTCAAAACTCATATCTTCCACCTTTGAAGAACACACTAGCACATGAACACACACACTATTCATCATGAATAGTGCAAGAATCATTGTAGCTCAGCCTATTAGAAACCAGAATGGAAAGAGTGGGAGAGATCTATTGGGTGTCGAAGCAAAAGTACTTGACAGCCATTGGGTAAGAGGCGGAGCAGTTCACAGGCTTGTATCCCTTTCCCCATATTTTGGGGAAGCAAAAAAAATGGGGTGGGGGGAGAGATCTTATTTTATGTTTGGATATTTCATGAATTATTACCAGAATGAATACACAGGGGAGGGAAGGAAGTGATGTTGTCTGCCCAAATTGTAATTTTTGCAATACTTCTGGATGGAGTAATAAATGCAGGGTGACTTCCATTGGCTAAATTTGTGTTTACAACAATAAGACCCACTGCATGTACTGTAAGAGTCCACGGAGATTCTCAAACATCCAAGTCATGGTTGTCCCAAAGAGGATTTTTCAAGAGGTAATTGGACTTTCTTTGTTTTTCCTTGAAGACATTTTGCTTCTCATCCAAGAAGCTTCTTCAGTTCTCACTGAATGGTGGAGAATGGAAGAATTTATACACCTTGCAAACAGCTGGTCATTAGCACTCTCTGAGACTCATTGAGGCCACTTGGAGCTTTATCTCTGCCCTCAGGATCACAGATCCAGTTCCAAGAAGGTTCCGCATCCATTTGCATTTTTCAGTCCAGTTGCTTCTTGAAAAAGCACCTTTGGGACTGCATGTAAAAATTTACCACTTGAACAACTAACAACAATGTCAACAACACTTATCATTATCAGTTCAGATCCTTACACAAACCTTCCTGAAACCTACTATATGATAGCAACATGTTGGAGAAGATCACTTTATCAATCAGCCTGCAAAAGAAGGAGACCAGATAATTCAACACTGAAGTAAGCTTAATTGCTGCTAATGGGGAGAAACATCTTGATCACAGCTGTTCAGGAAGAGATAGGTTCTGCCTATTTTAAGAATGAAAACAAAACATATTGTACTGTAGTTCTTTCAGATCTAAAGCTTTGCTTTTAAAGCTATGCATCAACCTTCCCCAAACTGGTGCCTTCCAGATGCATGGAACACCATTTCTCATCATCCTCAGCCAATAGCCTTGTACGATGGGCAGAGTAGACCTCTTAGATGAATACATCTGGAAAGCACTAACTTGGTGATGGCTGATTATAGATCATACAAACATTCCCAAGGGCCTGGTTTCTCAGTTCTAGTCAGTATTATTATTTTGACCAACAATTTATGGCATTTTGAAGGTCAACAGATGATTTACTGTACAAACACATGCACATACACACACACACAAAACCCCACACTTCAGACTATACAGTCTGTACAGTCTATTATTCTCCAGATAAATTCTTTCAACATGTAGCAAATACCAGAAAGTATACTCTATTCCAATTGAAATTTCAAAAGAAAACTTCAGCTTGCAAAGGGTCTAATACTGTAGACTTAATTGTCTATCAAGTGTCATTAATCCATCTATTTCATACCTCAGTACTGGGAGTCTCATTAATTTTGTTGCTTGTTATAAATCCAACATATTTATCTTTTATTGCTAAAATATTAACAATAGCAACTATCATATAACAATATTTTTTACTCACCAAAGAATAATATGGTATAAAGAACAAACTAAGTAATACACAATGTTCTTTGTAAATTCCCAGAATCTAGGAATAATCCAAGCAATGTCTTAAGATATAAAAATTGGAGGCAGGGATTTCTTCAATTATTATAGCCAAAATATTTAGCTCTTGTAAAAAAAATATTTAATATGTTTTTTATTCTGCTTAACAGACCAATAATTATAAGTAAGAACTTTTTCATAATTTATCCACTTCAATAGTTAGATCTCTCTAGTTTGTTGTTGTTTTTTTCTCTCAATTCTTTTTCCTTGGTTCTGCTGCCCCTGGATATTGTCACATCTATCAAATTTACTTTCAATTTTTGTTATATCAGGTATTCGGTGTTCTGTTTATGATCATACTACACTCAGGAAACTTGGAAACCATCATCCCCTAAACTTTTTTTCCCCATCTCTATAGCTACTCCAATAGAAGCGAAGTCTCATTTCTGATTTCTATAATTTTAAGAAAATCCTTCTACTATGTAAACTATTCAGGGATTTCAGCAGTCCAGCTAAGAAGAAAATGAGTAACATGTTCATTATCTTTTTTTTTTCCTTACAGTTTTCATGCACCCAGATTAGACGCAGGGAGGGGACAAAGCCAAAATTTTCAGTCCGACTTTATAAATAAATTAAAAAGGGCATCAGTCATGCCAAATTTCAAAAGCAATTTTCATTTCATAAGCAATAACAAGCTTTTTATAAGCAGTCCAAGCAGCCCTGCTCTCTAAAAATTGTTCCCTGCTAATATTATATTGATAAACAAAGGAAAACCTGGCAGTGCTTCTTCTATTTAAAAGAAGGAAAGAGAAAAATAATGTTTCTTTTTTGCTATTTTTCACCCTAAATATATATGTAAAAAAGATGGGGAAAATATGGATGAAAACCCTCAATCGTTTTATGGTTTCTCTGAAATCTAGAGTTCTGCATTCTGTATTAGTTGAAATTTCCAGATGAGACACAAAAACAATCTCATATCAATACATTAAAATAGCTGAGCGTGAAACCTATAAACATATATACAGTACTTCTATATACTTCGGATCAAAAGCCTAATGAAATTTGGGTAAATATGCAGAAGGTGAACCCTCTCAGATTACTATTATCTAGGACAGGGGTCTCCAACCTGGGCAACTTTAAGATTTTTGGACTTCAATTTTCACAATTCAGAATTCTGAAGCCAGCTAAGGAATTCTGGGAGTTGAAATCCACGGGTCTTAAAGTTGCCAAGGTTGGAGACCCCTGATCTAGGAGTAGCTCTCATCCTCCCTTTTATGCCTTCCTGGCCTAAGGGTGCCCCTTTTTCCATTATTTAAAAGCTCAGATGCAGACTTTCAATAGTATTAACCATTTCTCAGCTCTAAAGGAGTCTCATCCTTCAAAAAGGCTCAGGGAATTCCTATCAGCAACCTGGAACTAAGGAATCACTTGATTTTTTTTTTAAAAAGATCTCAGTTGAGCATAGGCAGGTATAGGAGTAACAGCTCTTGCACAGAGAGAGCTAACATAGTTTATGGACTACTGCACTGAGCTCTCCGAAGTCCTGACACTGATCTGTTCTGCCAGAGCTTTGTTCATTCAGTGTGGATACTGATTCCATGTTATTTCCTGGAACTAAAGTGAAGGAGGAAAGGATATAACCTGCATATCATCCAAAGTTGATAGAGGTAACCCATCTATCACTCCTAGTAATCAATCTGGGAAACAATTAATCAATTGAACTTTTGTCTCCCAGAGTTGTGGGCGCTCCATCACCCGAGATTTTCAAGAATAGACTGGACAGCCATTTGACTGGGATGGTATAAGGTTTCTTGTCTTGACCAAGAGGTTGGACTAGAAGACCTCCAAGGTCCCTTCCAGCACTATTATTTATTCTATATTCTAATGAGACAGATATCCAGTCCAGAAGAACCTCCAAATTGCATTCGAGATTCTTTTGGGAGAATGTAATGCCATTCAGAAGAGGACGTATCATTGTTTCTCTGAACTTCTGCTCATTCATATATGATAATTGCCATTTTTATTATTCCTTATCTAGCCCATTGAATGACTTTGTGCAGATCTGTAAATCCACATTATCTAAGCCCTAAATCCAGGTGAATAAAATTTACAGCCCCACTATTCATATAACATGACAAACATATAAATAAATAATGTCCCGTGTCAACGTGATGGCCTGGTTCACCACATACTGATAAGCTCTTATAGATCACTGAATCACAAACCCTTAACGTGTTTTAGCCCCACATGACTTTTCATCAGGATTATTCACACGGAACAATATTTGGATAGAAAAATAAAATAAAATCATGTTTAACACAGACAAATGCACAAAAATATAAGGACAACTGGCTTCACAGTAATAGGAATGATAGTTGATCACAAAGTAAATTTAAAGTATCCATATCATATCAAAATAAACACAGGTATACCTCCTAAAGCAGATGAAGTAAAAAAAATCTATTATATTATTCTTTCGTCAGACCCCTCTTTTATGTCCAGTTCTGGACACCACATGTTTATAAGGATTTAGAGCAACTGAAACAAACCATGAGACCAGAGGTAGTATTCAGCAGGTTCTGACCAGTTCTGGAGAACCAGCAGCAGAAATTTTGAGTAGTTCAGAGAACTGGCAAATACCACCTCTGACTGGCCCTGCCCCCATCTATTCTCTGCCTCTTGAATCCCAGCTGATTGGCTGGGTCTTCTTTTGTTGCCCTTCACAGGAGAACGGAGCTGGAAAGCAGGTTAGTGGGGTGGGGAGGGAATGGGGATTTTGCAGTAACCTTCCCCTGCCACGCCCACCAAGACACACCCACCAAGACATGCACACCACACCATGCACGCTACGCCATACCCACAGAACCGGTAGTAAAAATTTTGAATGAGACAAGCAATAAAGATGATCAGAGAATTGGAAATGAAGCAGTATTTAAAAAATGTAAAGGAACTGGAAATAATTAACTTTGAGAAAACAAAATACACTTAGCTTATGATCGCATTATTCAAATGCCTAAAAAGGACATCACATAGAAGAATCATATGAACTGAAGCTGCCAGGTGGAAACTACAGATTCTCGGGCCAGACAGGGTAATTATGTAAACATGGAAAAGAGGTTTCCAACATTCAAGTCTTCGGAAAAGACAGATGAATGTCCATTGAATCAAATATGTAGGAAGATATCCTTGAAGGGGCCACTTCTTAACAGGTGATGAGCCTTCTCCCCAGATGCATCTGAGCAAACCATAGATAGCCCTATGCCAAGGATGCCTTAATTGGATTCATACATGATCAAGAAGTTGAATCCAAAAGCTTAAATGGCCAATTCTAGGCTTCCACAATGATTTACAAGTCCTTATACCAAAATATAAAATATATTATTTTGATTTTGTAGTAACCAGAGCAAAGGCATTAATTTAGTTCAGGGGTCAGCAACCTTAAATAGTCAAAAGACCCATGAAGATCCTAACTGGAAGCCCCCCATTCAATTCTGGAGCCGACCAGAATCTATGGCGGTTCTCCCAGCATAGAGACTCCTCCTAGCATGGCGTCCTTTTTCCTCTACCTGTCCTAACCAAAAGCCCTATCAATTGTGGAGCTGACCGGCAACAGGGAGCCACAGCAGAGGGATGAAAGAGCCACATGCGGCTCCAGAGCTGCAGGTTGCTGCCTCCTGGTTTAGTTAATCAAGCATATACATTTGCCAAAAAAAAAAAAAAAATAGATGACATTCATCTGTGGGAATTGTACTTTTCACTGGTAATATTGCAAATAATATTGAAAACAGTTCACTTCTGTAAGGAAGAATATGTGAATTCTACATTCTCCAACTTTACAAGCATAAAAATTGCCATAAGGTGTGGGGGTTTTTTCCAGATACTCAGTCACAAAGAATTAAATTGACCTCTGAATGAATTTATATATTTTCTGTTATTGACATCATTAATAACATTGTTATAAAGAAGGACTGCCCAGCATTAAATTAATGAAAAACTGAAAATGTTTCAATTATTTCAACTAAAATACTATCACTAGGTACCTATGGTACAACTGGGGAAGCCATTCTTGGCTATGGGCTTCATATTTGTGCATATGTGTAAAGCTTGTATTTGTGCCCATGCAGTTGATACAATTTGTGACTTGCATTTTTGTGTTGTAAAAGCTGATTACATGAGCTCTAAACAGGAAGAAGGAATGTTCGAGTCATTGAATGGGTACTATCGATGGCTGGCACACATTAAGATTTCACTTGGTAGCATGATCCTACTTTGATCAGACACATTTCAGTTATAGGGATCAGGCTACTGTAGACTTAAGAGCTTTTTCTTCTAAAATTTAATTTCCTGGCTTTCTGATGACATAAGTGGGTCCCTATGTGTTCAGTTTTTCCGTGCGATCACATATGCATTACCAGTTACTTTACTCTGCCTTTACTCTAGGAAATAAGATGCTCTCACTTCCAAAACACCAGCTTCTCGTTAAATTCCATGAAGGCACAAACAAGCGCGTCTTTGTCGCAGAAGGCCAAGTTCAAATGCACAAGGATCAGATAAAGTTTTTTTTTCTTCAAAAATATGTGTATAAAGAAACGTGCTTTCACTTAGATAAGAAGCAATTACAAAAAAGAAACAAAAAACCCCACTATATCTAAATCAGATGCTGAGAAACTAAAATAAGCCCAAGAAATAAATATTTTGAAGCACTCTCTGCCATTAAACTATTACATTCATTTTTACATGAAATACCAAAAAAGCAGTCATCAGAGAAAACAGAACTGAGACAAAAGCGTAGTTTGAAATAATGCTATCCATTCCTGAATCTTATATTCTTAAGAATGTAACTATAGCTCCCCTTGTTACCTTATCTATTTGAATTATTGTGCCATAAAGTAGTGCAATCAAAACACTGGTAAACTGAATGGCTAAGCTCAGCTTTTTGAGCGGCTGATCACCTCAATTCTGGATGAAATTCATCATAATAATAATTACAAACAACTGCTGAATTCATTCATTTCCATCAACCCTACTTTTGAACAGCAGAGAACTGGTATGATAAAATATTAACCTATCCAAAATTTCTCTTAAATATAAGAAATGTGACTCAATTAAATTACAGAAATCAAAATAATTACAGAACTGGCATAAGTGAGAACAGAATAAAATCAATCACTTTCAATAATTGTACTTATAAGGCTAGAACTTTGATTTCTTTTAATGAAAGGAGAGTTGAAGAAATTTAGGAGCTCGGCAGACAGAAAATTTACTGCCCCAAATCCTTGCATTCTACGGGCTGAATATGTTAACAGGAAGTGGTCAACTGTCAGAGGAATGTGTAACTATGTCTAAATTATAGCTGTAAAATCCAGCTACCCAAATGCTTAAAGAACTCCTAGTTAGAACTTACTCAGATTACACAACGATAATAAAAGGGAATTAAGCTTGCAAGGGAAGGAGTTCCTTTGCCTACACATTAAACATGAACCTAATTACCACCGTCCCATGCAATGGATTTTAGTCAGCCACACTGTTTCATAACAAAGGAAGTATATTCCGTAACATTCTACTATTCTACACACTATCAATAGAATAGAACAGAATAGAATTCTTTATTAGCCAAGAGTAATTGGACACACAAGGCATTGTCTTCAGTGCATAAGCTCTCAGTGTACATAAAAGCTACAAGTGATAAATCATGATCATAGTCATCATAAAGATACATTCACTTTCAATCATAAGATCATCATCATCATCACCATCAATCACTTAGTGATAGTCCTAAGATACTAAATAAGCAATCAACATAAATCATACTAGGAAACTAAATAAAACAATGTAAATCTTAAAGATACAAGCAACAAAGTTATAGTCATAAGCAGAAAAGGAGATAAGTAAAAGGAAAAATGAGAAGAATAATAGTAATACAGTCTTACTAAATAGTTTAACAGTTGTGGGAATCAGTTGTTTAGCAGAGTTATGGCAATGGGGGGGACTGTTCTTGTGTCTAGTGTTCTGACATACAGTGCCCTATAGCATCATCAAGAGTAGAAGTTGAAACAATTTATGTCCAGGATGTGATGGGTCTGTAGATATTTCTGAATGTCATAAAATGAATGCCATCAATTGGCATGGCATGAAAACTGCTGAGTCCTTCATTCGTGGAAAGACATTCTGGTCAACCGTGGCCAAATCACTTTGTGCCACACCATGCCTTCCACTCTGGAGATTCCCCCCCCACCCCATTTGCATCTATGTTAAACTCAATCCTCTACAGAATGAAAACTAAGGGAAACAAGATGTTTACTCATTTAAAACATTTATAGCCATTCCTTATTGTTAAAAATCCAAAATTGGCTTATGTGCAGTTTACCTACAATAAATAAATAATACATTTTACAGACATATTGATGAAAGTGGTTGTGAAAACATTAGATTTGCCAATATTCAACTCTCTCTCTCTCTCTCTCCCTCCCTCCCTCTCTCTCTCTCTCACACACACACACATACACACACACACAGACACACACAAAGTTACTGTCTCATTGTTGGACTAATGAATTCACTATTTGGGTCCTATAAAATTTGACTGGATATGAGGTCAGACAGGCCCAATTCAAATAACAATGATTGTATCAAGTGTCCTTTAACCATGCATAATATTGAACCATCAAAGAAATAAATGAAAAAATATACAAATGTTAAAATTTGCAGCCCAGACGTATTACAGAGCAGCATCCCTTTGAGTGCCTGAATCATTAGAGTCCTTTAGAGATCTATTTATTCATGAATTTATATCCTGCCTTTATTATTTTCACAAATAACTCAAGGCAATGAACATATCCAATATGCCTTCCTTTTCCTATTCTCCTCACAAAAACTTAGCAAGTTAGGCTAAGAGAGAGTGACTGGCCCAAGGTCACCCAGATGGCTTTCATGGCTAAGGCGGGACTTGAACTCCTGGTCTTTCACACCTGGTGCCTTAAGCACTAGACCGAACTGATTCAAGATATGTGTAGGCTGAACTGTAAAATCTCAACCTTCTACAAAAATCCTTGTAGGAAAATCTCACAGTAAACATTTAATAAGTGAACACATTAACAACAGTAATTCATCAAGAATATACCTTATACAAATGTAGATGTGAAAGAAATTTCCTGGATCTACAATTCTAAGCTTTATGAGTACAGAGAAGTGAATATTGCTTTAGAAAACACTAAGCCAAAATTAGGGGGTAAAGGTTCAAATTTGTTCCAACTATAGTTTCCTCATGCTGTCTGGATGGAAGGAATATAAATCCTTCCATTCCCCACCATCTAGTCAGAGCTGAAGAAGCTTCTTGGATGAGAAGCGAAACGTCTTCAAAGAAAGCAGCAGTACAGAATGCGAAGGAAATTTTAAAAAAAAGCTGAAGACTGAAAAAATGCTTTCTACTTCTTTTCAGATCATTTCCTAGAACTTTAAATGCTGTCTCCAACATTGGTAAGAGGGGCAACATTTCATAAATTAATACATTAAACTTATTTTGAAAGTATAAATAATTTAAAGGTTTTTATTTAATTCCATTAACATTGGACTCATTGGCATTTTTTCCCTTATTTTAATAGTAGGAAATTACAAAATATTTAAAATTAGTTAGATCCAGCTTTGTCCCCTGGTCCATAGGTGGTCTGGGTAGTTTACACAACCAGTAAAACTGCTTGACACTAGCTTTTATATCTACTTCTAGCTTACTTTAAAGAGCAGAGAGGAAAGAGGAGACTACTATAAAAGCAATCCATCAACCTGCAGGAATTTTAGTTAAGTATCAGGCTGACAAAGAACAAAGAGGTTGCGTATACGCAAACACTCCACTTATCATCCTACATTAGTTATTTAGACCTTATTTAAGTGAATGAGTATTTCCCCCTTCCTAATCCAAAATGTATATACAAATGTAGTTTCCCCTCAAAATAAAAGGGTAATAATCATTAAGGAAAAAATGGTACCCATCTGCTTGAATGGACTTTTTAGTCCAGAAAAAGAAGTCTGTTTCTTTAATAGCAAATGACAGACAAAATTGTCCTTTCTATGCTCCAACTTGACAGCATTCAGTCAGTTTGAAAACTCTGACATCTTCTGGGTATTAACCTGTAAATTTTATGTTCCCCGCTGTCTTCTAGGTTTTAAAAAGCAAGAAAAGAAAAGTATTAGTAAGCAAACTAAATTCTAGTCTGAGTAATATCTTAGTCTGGGGAAAAGACAGAAAGCTGGAGGCAGTGCTTAAGTGTCCTCAGATCTCTTATCAGTCTTGTGGTATTTTCCAAAGTAAATAATGTTTTATTTTGGAAAAATCCTTCTTTAAGACTCTTAACCACTGATTTATTACTGAAGAATATTTCAAATCTTTATTCCAAATAACTAATTTTAAAAATATTATATCAGGGTATGCTGTAGATTTGGAAAAATCTAAAACAGATTTCAATGCTGATCCAAATTGTGAAATCAGAAGATATTTTAATTGAATATGTTGCCATGTTGCAGTTTTAAACAATCCGTTTCCCTCTTGCAATAACTGAAATTAAAGTCTTGATTGCCAAAAGATGATTGAAAGTTTTAAGACATCTACTTGTCCATAAATTCTAAACTACCATTTTCAAACTGAGATTATCTCACAGCATCAATATTATCTTTCCATTCCAAATAAAGCACAGAGCATTTAATGGTAGAAATATTATTGATTTTGTATTTTGAAGGGTGAAAAAAGATACCATTTGCTGTCAAGGTATCTTTGGGGTCATATTTTCTAATTTTGTCTATAGTGGTTTTTGGACTTGATCATTTGGATTCCATGAAGAAATAAATGTCAAAGAATATATCTCTGGAAAATCAAAGATTAGAATGGCCCTAACCTTGTTAGCCCTTCTTTCATAAGCTCCTAAAATCCTGGCTATATTCTCATGCCTGGGATGCTGAATGTGTTAAGCAGGGGTGGGATGCTACCGGTTCGGCCCGGTTCTATAGAACCGGTAGCTCTGTAGAGCAGGTGACACCGAACTGGTTCGCTGCGACAACTTTCTGGTCGTCTGTTTGGCCTGCCTGCCCGGGCTCTTGGCTGTCCTTAATTTCCTGCTTTTTCAACCTCAGGTGCTTTGTGTGACACAGCTGAGGTGGAAAAAGCAGGAAAGAACAGGATTTTCAAACACTGCACACCCGCACGCAGCTCTTGTCAGCTGTCCAGGCGGCACAGCTGATTTTTCACAAAATGCACTCTCACCAAACTGGTTGTAACACCGGTTGAATCCCACTCCTGGTGTTAAGGGCCCCATTTTCCAGGCTCTATTGTTAACTAGCCACGTATATTGCTTCTATGTATATTGAACTGGATATTTTAGTGCTTTTATTGTTTTAAAATATTTTTAGCATTTTTAATTGTAATGTATTTTTTTAATTGTAAACTGTGCAGAGTCATTAACTGGGATGGGCAGCAACAGAAATTGGATAGCTAGGTAGCTAGGTAAGTAGATACAGACAGACAGACAGACAGACAGACAGATATATAGATAGACAGAAAGACAGACAGAAAGACAGAAGGAGATAGATAGATGAAGGAAGAAGGAAGGAAGGAAGGAAGGAGGGAGGGAGGGAAGGAAGGAGGGAGGGAGGGAGGGAGGGAGGGAGGGAAGGAAGGGAGGAAGGAAGGAAGGAGGGAGGGAGGGAGGGAAGGAAGGAAGGAAGGAAGGAAGGAAGGTGTCCAATGATAAAACTGTAAATCAGGAAAGTTAAAACACCATAATCATCCAAAAGCTTTAATTATTTAAATGTAGTTATTTTTTCCTTCCAACAAGATTTTCTTAATAGCATCTGTGCCAATAGGAACTTAAATTTCATGTGTCATCCTTCTCCAGATTTTGAGACCCAGTCTCAATTAACTAGCACTGATGTTCCCTAATTTGAATAATTAAATCTCTGCAAGAAAATAACCAAGCTCAAAGATCACCAAGAACTTCTCACAATCCTCTATTCAAAAACTATTATACTTTTTAAATAAAATATTATTTTAAAAGTAATCATTTAAGAAATTATTTCTAATAATGTAACTCAGCAATAATGGAGTCATTATTTAGTATTAGAGTGCAAATTGCTGTTTAACTTAATTTCTTACAGTTCAGAGTCTGCCCAATTTCTCAGAGCTTCTGATCATTATCTGCTATAGCTTATTTCTTCTTATTATGTGAAGTTTATTTTTAATATATGCCTGTTGAAATGTTTAAAAGAAGTTTTTAGAATCTTTTAGCTGAGTTTTAATAATAGTTAATAGTTTCTTAATCATTTAATATTGCATATGAATATTTATCTCTTCAGCCATTGATTAAATTACCCAGTTTATGTTTTAAGACAAATAAAATGTCATATTAATACAAAAACTAATATGGAATGGAGCAAGGTGATAAATGAGTATATACAAAATGAAAATGGACCAGAATTAGCCTCCTTCCGCCATGATTCTTCAGTCTGCAAAATGCAAATAAGATGTTATGTGTTTCAACACAATCAAATAAAGTTCCCAGACTTGACACCATAACCTAATGAAGCATTCATAATGCCAAATTCAAAGAATATTTTTATTCCTTGTTGATCAGTCATCATATGCAAAAGCTTCCCTTAGAATTGGCTTTACATTCAGAGGCATTCCAACCAACTTTGTCCAAGCACAGTTAATAATAATCACATTTGAGGGTAACATTTTTCTTGCTTCTTTGAAGAGCTAATTCCTTCAGGAGTTATGAGCTGTTCATTTCAGTTGCACAAGGCAATTGATATCTGCCTACTAGCTGCTGGCTTAAATCTTGAGTAAATTAATCTTGGATAGAAGGGTGTCTATAAAAGAAGGCACTTAAAAGCCCCTAAAGATGTTATAGCACTCATGGTTTACCATTATGTGGTACAGCAAAATTTTATCCTGCCATTACTAAGAGCATACATATGGAGACTATTAAATCTCTTCCTTTCTTGTGGTACAATCCTGAAAGGCTGCATTATGCCACTATTTTTTTTTTAAATGTAACCTTCACCAGCAGTAGAGAGGAGGAAAAATGTTCTACACAGTTTGAGCACATCACAGAAAAGCACAAGAAGTTTAATCAGCAGTAAAGAAGAGCAAGCCAGTATTTTTTTTTACCTTTTCTTTACATCCATCCAAACGTATGGGTATGACTGAGAAAATTAATAAACCTTATTTGCTCATTGTATTATCAACATTCTAGGTGACTAATGTTAATAGCAAATGCACTTAAACATGTATGGTGGAATGTGTATGTATTTGCCATAAATACTTTGGGTTTAAACTATACAATGACATAAATTTAATAATAGGTATTGAAGAATTAGTGTAATTATATATTACATATTAAATAATTATGTGTATATGTATGTATGTATAATTTATAATATGTATATGTACTATAATTCTAATTATTATAATAATGAGGAGATGGATAAAAATGCCAAATCCAGTCTAAATATATGGCTGACTATGCAATGTACCATAATAATTATTATATATTAATTAATTCATATGAATTAACTTATATAAAAAGAAGAAAGTGCGGATAATTGATGTGGCAATGCCAGGGAATAGTGGAATAGAAGTCAAAGAACTGGATAAGATCATGAAGTATCAAATCTGAAAACTGCAATTGAAAGATTATCGCTTAAATCCATGATGGTGATCCTAGTGATTATAAGCACTCTGGATACCCTACCAAAAAATGTTGGCCAGTGCTTCAAAAATCTGCCAACTGACAAAATTTCCATCAGTCAGTTGCAAAAGGTCACACTGCTTGGATGGCATATATACTAATCTAATCCATTACAGACATTTCAGATTCTTAGAAAGAATTTGATGTGGATGAACTCCAACACCAGCTGAAGAACTGGCAGTTATGATTTCACATTGTTGTGCATATAATTATTATTATTTCAGTATAAGAATGTGCAAATGTCACACACAAACACTCAAACACAAATCACTTCCTTCATAAAAGCGTCTCCAGATACAGTGCAACATTAATTCATTAAAAGCAGTATACAATGATAGAAAGATGTCAAGAAATGCAAGATAATCAGCACGGAATATCAAATGCAGAAATTAATAGATGCGTTTTCAGTTATGTAACTGAACTGGAACAACATTAGCACATGTTCTGTTTCTGCTGGAGAATGTGCAACAACAAAGGTCTTCATAGCTAATTCCAAATAAATAACTACAAGATGTGACATTTTCAAGGAAACGTCTGATGACTGCAATGACTAAGTGGTTCTGCCTGGAATATGACATTATCTAAGACTTACTGTTTCCAATCTCTTTAAGCCTTAAACCGTGCTTCACAGCAAAACAGTTCCTCAGTCATTCAGTAGCTATTAAATGGCAGTAGTCAGGCATGCTAGACCAAAATCTTGCCACTACTTTTACATAAACTTATCCCAGATATAGCATAAACAAAACAGACTAGAGCAAGGGTGTCAAACTCAAGGCCTAGGGGCTGAATCTGGCCCATGGGGTGCTTAAATCTGCCCTCCGGGGTCACCCTGGAAACAGCAAAGGACTGGCCTGCTGTGCCTCTGCCAGCAAAAATGGAGCTTAGGAGGTCCGCAGCTCTCCCAAGCTCCATTTTCAGTGGCAGAAGGTTGCAGGAGGCCTTCGCAGCCAAAAATGGAGCTCAGGAGAGCTGCTGGCAGCCCTCCCAAGCTTCATTTTCACTGGTAGAGGGTTGCAGGAGGCCATCATAGCCGAAAACAGGGCTCAGGAGTCCATTTTCTCTGGTAGAGCACTTGAGCCATCACAGGCACCCCAAATATGAGTGATGTCAAGCTGGCCATGCCTGCCCTGACCACAACTACTCCAGCCCTCCGAGGTCAAACACAACCCTGATACAACCCTCGATGAAATTGCGTTTGACACCTCTGGACTACAGCATTCTTGTAAACAGGTTATGAGCAAAATCAATGAAAGTGGCATCTTACACAGAGAGGTCTTCTACAACAGGGATACCTCACCCCCCGAACTGTGGACCAGAACCAGTCTGTGGCCTGTTAGGAACTGAGACACACATCTTGAGATGAGCAGTAAGTGAGCAAAACTGCATATGCATGGGATCTAGGCCGTGCGCTCCTTCTCCATTGAAAAGTTGTATTCCACAAAAGTGGTCCTTGGTGCAAAAAAGGTTGGAGACCGCTGTTCTACAAGACCACCGGCCATGCTATATCTTTGGCATGCTTGCCAATGAAACATCCATCAATCCCACAGGGCTAGTATACCTCAATCCAGAAAAACTCCTTGCAGATCATCTTAAGGAAAGGATTTTGTCATTTTTCTTCCTATCACATTCTAAGGTTTCTGGTTGAATTCAGTCATTGCTGCAAGCAACCATTTTAAACATGGTTTGTTGATTTAGTCATAGTTCCTGTGTTTTTATATTCCGCACAGTAAAAACCAAACAAAAAAACCACACTATAGCAATATAGTAGTACAATATGAATCAGACTAGCTATGCAAGCGTCCTCCTGTTGGCAATTCTGTTTTTCAGCTAAAAAGCAAAGCTGCTGCTTTCAATTTCACAATGCAGTGATGCAACCTTATTTTTCTTCTTCCTCCAGAAGGACATATAATGAGAAATAATCCACAAAAAGCACTCTAAATTGGCATTCAGTAGCAGAAAACTTTAATAACTATGAACAGTTTTATTTATTCTCTTGGTTTCAGCCGGATACAAATTAGATGCGACTTAAAGGGTATAATTGTTCAATTGCTAAGTCATGTCTGCTAAGTCATGTTTGTGACCCCATGGACCAGAGAATGCTAGCCTCCCCCCCCCCATTCTCCATTGTCTCCCAAGTTTGCTAAATTCATGTTCACTGTATCAATGACACTATCTAACTGTCCCCTTCTCCTTTTGCCTTCAATCTTTTCCAACATCAGGGTCTTTTCCAGTGAGTCCTCTCTTCTCATTAGGTGGCCAAAATATTTTAGCTTCAGTATTTGTCCTTCCAAAGAACGGTCAGGGTTGATTTCCTTTAGGATAGACTTATTTGATCTCCTTGCCGTCCAAGGGATTCTCAAGAGTCTTCACCAACACCACAATTTGAAAACATCAATTCTTCAGCTCTCAGCCTTCTTTGTGGTCCAACTCTCACAACCATACATTACTACTGAGAAAGAAGGGCATAGTAGTGTCTTCTATAGGTTTTCCTAATTTTTGTCCTGGCCGCTACTATTTGGTCCAAGGTGAAAGTTGCCAATGGCATCAATTGGCCTACATCTTAAATGTAGATAATCTTGTTGAGACAACGAAGAGTTTCAAAATGTTGAGCTTTCACCATTAAGTGATTATACCAGTAGTACACATATAATTTTGAAAAAAAATAATTCTATCAGAAGGCAAACTGATGAGGATAATTACCTCTCTATCCCATTATCTCTAATCATACAGGATGCCAATTTATTTATTTTAATATTTCTGTTCTGCTTCCCATTATTGGAATTCTCAACTTACAACAAATAGTGAAAATTACAGTCATTAAAATAATTTTAAAAATGAAATAATAAAGAAAAAAAATAACAGCAGTCATTATTTAAAACATTATAGGTCACAGTAGCATTAAAAGTTTAGTAAAAAAAAGAGAGAATCCCCATATTTCTTAGCTCAGGAAATGTCAGAGAATGCCAAGCCAGAGGTAGGAGTTAAGCAGGGAATTAATTTGGAATCTTTACGTAGATATAAGAGGGCAAAATCCAACCCTACTTGAATAGTATTGAGGCTTATCTAATCTGGTCCAACTGCAGACTACAGGAAGAAAAATTCCTGTGAAATAGGCATGAGCAATGAAGTAGCTAACTGAACTCTTCAAGTGTGGATCTGGTTGTTTACATCTAACAGGAAATCAGAATGTCTCCAAAGGCAACAAATGCAATGGGATGACCTACACATAAGTAGGTTATCTGAGAAACAAATGGATATATTTTGATGAATACACATAGACTTTGAGTGGTAGCATCAACGGGATACAGTAAACTGTAGGAAGAATACATTTCTACAGAATGGCACAGGAATCCAAAGATGGCACTGTGACAGTGCAAGTATGGATTGCCTTAAAAATCCAATCCCTTCCTAGTTGAAGTCAGTAGTGAAGTCACTACTGGAACAAAGCCAAGATGAAATACATCAACAGGGCTTATGACCAACCAGTCCCAGGAGAGGTTTTAGCAATGGTACCAGCTGCAGTACCATAAGGAAGTGAATAATAGCAAACTTTTGTATCTAGGAATAATCAAACTAGTCCAAATAGATAGAAGGGGACACTTTCAATCAGGAAAATTTAAAATACTTTATTTAGAGAATGAAATGTAGAAAATACCGAGCTACAATTATCATTCCCAAAATTACTACTTGAATGCATAACACATGCAACACTATCATGATGAATAATTTCCCTCAGGATTCAAGCCTGCCCAATGAATCTCATGATTTTACAGGCACATGCACCAATAGTTGAAAAAGTAGGTGATTAATTTTATGGAAAATTATACCCAGCAGATCACACATCAAAGAAGGTTATTCTAAAGATGTTTGGCAACTTTAATGCAAAAATTGAAGAAGAGCCTAGCTTAAAATTCAGACTAGAAAACTTCTGTGATGGAGTAGCATGGCTGACAGACTTCTGCGTAGAATATGGGCTGATCCTTTTTAATATATTACTTAATATATTACTTGAGCAACATAAACAATGCCCCTCATCCCTGGACAAAAGCATAATCAAATGGATTACATCTTACATAGGAACTGATGGAAAACTTCCCTGCTAAATTGAAAAATACCGCAGGTGCTGATCAGGGATCTGACCCATCAGATACTAGTCACAGAAATACATTTTACACTGGAAAAAACTGAGAAGGATCCAATCTCAAGTAAGAACTAGGGGTGACATGATAGTAGTGCTCCAATATTTGAGGGGCTGTTACAAAGAAGAGGGGGTCAACCTATTTTCCAAAGCACAAGAAGGCAGGACAAGAAACAATGGGTGGAAACTAATCAAGGAGAAAACCAACCTAGATCTAAGAAGAAAATTCCTGATAGAATAATTAACCAGTGGAATGGCTTGCCTTCAGAAGTTGTGGGTATTCCATCATTGGAGACCTTTAAGAAGAGACTGGATAGTCACTTGTCTGGAATGGTATATGCTCTCCTGCTTGTGCAGGGGGTTGGAGTAGAAGACTTCCAAAGTCCCTTCCTACTCTGTTATTCTAATACAACTTCAATTCTTATTCATGAGCAATATAAGTAAGAAAAAGAATAAAAAACCTGGATCTTGTGGACAGAAAATTTGAGGAATTGTGGAAAGACATGAAAATGACTTAAGAGAGGAAGGAAAGAAGCATATAGGAGTCCAAAAGAAACAAAGATCACACCAGCCACATAAAGAGCTAAAGAAAGAAGACTGGCAAAGGTCCAAAGGATCTTAGGAAAATGAAAGAGGTAGATGAGGATTTCCAATGACAGGTAAGAAGGAAAAAATCAGAAAAATTCAGGAAATCACAAGCACTTTACAAGATTGCATTAATAGCATTAGAAGCAAGCACAGAAAGAATGTAATAATGGTATGTGGTGTTTTTAAAAAGAGGAAAGGAATATAAAGAAAACCTGTACAAAAATATAAAGAAAACCTGTACAACTCTCTGCTAAGAAAACATCTGAAACAAAACAATATGAGGAGGAACCAGGAAAACTTCAGGAGACAGTCAGGTGGTGTAAAGAGTAATTTATTTATTTATTTTTTATTTTTGTCAATTGCTTACAAGATAATAGATATAAGTAAAAAAACATAGTTATGAACACTTGGATACGTATAAGAAAAACAAAAAAATATAAAAGAAACAATAGGACAGGGACGGTAGGCAGCGCATAGTGCCAGGAAGTTCTTTCTGAACCTATTTCCTTGTACATTCAATCCATTGGTTCTGGTCCTTTCCTCTAAAGCAACTCAAAATAAATCTATTTCTTTTTTTTTTAATTTATTTAATTTATTTATTTTTCTCAATTGCTTACAAGATAATAGATATAAGTAAAAACATAGTTATGAATACATGGATACATATAAGAAAAATAAAAAATAAAAGAAACAATAGGACAGGGATGGTAGGCACATTGGTGCGCTTATGCACGCCCCCTACACATCTCTTAGGAAAGGGGTGAGGTCAATACTAGACAGTCTAAGGTTAAAGTTTTTGGGGTTTGGGGAAAAAAACACAGAGTCAGGTAGAGTATTCCAGACATTGACCACTCTGTTGCTGAAGGCATATTTCCTGCAATCAAGCTTGGTGCAATTAACCTTGAGTTTGTATCCATCATTTGCTCTTGTGTTGTTATGGTTGAAGCTGAAGTATTCATTGACAGGTAGGACATTGTAATGTATGTTTTTATATACTAAGATCGGACGTAGTTTTCTAGGTCTAGAATTTCAAGTCTGGTGGCATAAGGTATTCTGCAACGAGTAGAAGAGTGGAGAACTCTTCTTGTGAAATATTTCTGGACTTTCTCAACTGTGTTAATATCAGATACATAATGTGGGTTCCAGACTGATGAACTGTATTCGAGTATTGGTCTAGCAAATGTTTTGTATGCGCTAGTCAGTAGTGTGATATTACCAGAGAAAAGGGTATGTAGAATTAGGTTAACAACTCTTAACGCCTTTTTGGCTATGTAGTTACAGTGGGCTCTAGCACTTAGATCATTAGAGATGAGTACTCCAAGATCCTTGACAGAGTTTGGATCATCAACAAGGTCTTGACTATTCAACCTGTATTTTATTTTCTGATTTATTTTTTTTGCCAATATGTAGGACAGAGCATTTATTTGTTGAGATTTGAAGTTGCCATTTGTTTGACCATTCTGATACATAGTCAATGTCTTTTTGAAGGGTAGTAGTATTGTCTGTGGTGTTGAATAGCTTTACATCATCAGCGAAGAGAACGCAGTTGCTCTTAATATGATTTATTTTATTTATTTATTTATTTATTTATTTATTTATTTGATTTGCCAATTGTTTACAAGATAATAAGTATAAATGTATACATAGTTGTGAATACATGAAATGGGTACATATAAGAAAAATAAAAGAATAAGAGAAACAATAGGACAGGGACGGTAGGCACGTTGGTGCGCTTATGCACGCCCCCTACAGGCCTCTTAGGAAAGGGGTGAGGTCAACAGTAGACAGTCTAAGGTTAAAGTTTTTGGGGTTTGGGGAAGAAACTACAGAGTCGGGTAGAGTATTCCATGATCCCAGAGGTCATTTATGTAGAGTATGAAAAGAGTTGGTCCTAGAACACTCCCTTGGGGGACACCACTGTTGACAGGTACAGAATTTGATAGGACATTCCCAATTTTGACCATTTGTTGTCTGTTTGACATGAATGCTTCTATCCAGTTATGCAGGTGTCCAGAGATACCATAAGATTTTAGTTTTAGGAGTAGTTTGTTGTGTACCACTGAATCAAAGGCTTTACAGAAGTCTATGTAGATTGCGTCTATTGCTTTGCCCTGATCGAGTTGTATAGTCCATAAGTTTTTGCAGTGTAAGAGTTGCACATTACATGATAGTTTTTTCATGAAACCAAATTGTTTATTAGAGAGTAGGTTGTTTGTTTCTAAGTGGAGGAGGATGGATTGGTTAATAATTGATTCCATGACTTTACAGGTGATGCAGCATAAAGAGATTGGTCTGTAATTTTCAACTAGGCTGGGGTCTCCCTTTTTGAAGATGGGGATGACCGTGGCTTGTGACCATAGTTTTGACAAAGAGCTAGTCCTGAAAGATTTTTCAAAGATTATGCTTAGAGGTACAGCTATGGCAGTGGGTAGCTTTTTTAAGAAGTAGGCATATATTCCATCCGGTCCAATAGATAGAGATGGTTTTAGATTGCGTAGTGCTTTTTCAATATTGTCTTCTGTAAAATCGATATGCATTAGCTCATTGTAGTTGTCTGTGGTTCGACTAGGAAATACTGGGCATGATCCAAATACTGAGCCAAAGAATGTGTTAAAGAGTTTGGCTTTAATGGTGTCATCATTGCAGAATTTACCATTAGGTCCTTTCAGGGTGGGATGGACCTTGAGTCTTTCAGTTTGTTGTTTACAAAATTGTAGAAAGCGCGGGTGGAATTGGTGCATAGAAGGTTTTTCTCTTGTTTAATGTGATAATTGGTGCATTCAGTCTTTATCTGGTGGCATAAATTTTTGTATCGGCTTTTGAAGTTGGCAAAGTGATTTCTTTTTGGATTGAAACTTCCTTATTGTTATGGGTAATTTGTTTTTTCTGGTTTTGGGAGTTGTTATTGGTAGATATTGTTTGATGATTCTTTTGACTTCAAGTAAAAATATGTTGTAATGGTCTTCTACAGTATTGCATCCAGTGAATAGAAATTGCCAATCAAGGGATGAGAGATTGTTGTTTATAAGATCATAGTTGCCTTTTTTGAAATTATAATTGGGGATTCCATCATTGTGATGATTTTTGTGTGGACGTATGTTGAGACAAAAGTAAATCTTGTTGTGGTCACTGTTGGAAAAGGGTTCTTTAATTTGTGTTCCGTAAATTGAATTCAAACTATTGCAGAAGTTGAGATCAAGGCAGTTCTTAAGTCTAGTGTTGTTGGTTACTAGTTGTTCTAGTCCCAGATTTGTTACTGTATTGTAAAAAGTTGCATGTGTGGGTTCAGTTGTACATTCGTTAAGGGTCCAGTTAATATGAGGTAGATTGAAGTCACCAAGAAAGATAAAATCGTGTGGATAGGATGCTGCCCATATTAGTAGTGTATTTAGCTTGTTTGCATGTTCGATGTCATAATCAGGGGCTCTGTAACATAATAAGAACCGAAATGTGATATTTAAGGACAGTTCACAGATGATGGTGTCAGGAATAGCAAGCTCCTGGGTAACTTGGATGTTTTTTAGACTTTTTATAGAAGATAAAACACCACCTCATCTACGAATTTCACGATCTGATCGGTAAACATGATAGTCTATTACTGAGGTAATGGAGTCAGGGAGATGCGTTGAGCCATGTTTCACAGACAAAAATTTTGTAATCTATATCCTTTCAATGTCTCAAAACAAGCATGTGTAAAAAATATTGTTGCTCTTCTAAAAGGCCGCATAAGAAAGAAATAGAGGGGTGGGGAAGTGTTGCACTGACCAAGAGATTAGCTGCAACTTGCTGTTTTAAAATCTATGACAATCCTTTTATTGGACTACCTAAACGATCAGTCCAACTATCTAGCCAATATCTAAGCTCTTTTCTTTGCCATCCTCCTCATCCCCCACTTTTTAGAGTCAAGTCTTTTATAGTGTAATCATATCTTAGTAAATATATTTTACTAAGTCTCTTTTCATGAAACAGTAAGTAAGGAAATACCTTAAACAAGGCAAAACAACTTGATGATTGTCATTCATAATGATAGTCCTTAATGAACTGCATATTTTAAATATGCTTTGGCTCATTCCATATCTCTGGCATGGATCTAATTTCATACTGAATGACTTACATAAAATTCTTGGAGTGCCACATTGGGCAATATCCATATTTCTGTTTTGATGGAAGGTCTTAAAAGGTCTCGCCTTGGGAAAAAAAATCCCAATATCCATGCCAGTATTTGCTCCAGAGAACAACCTAGTTTGCTGAAGAAGTGAGAAAGGGAAAGGGAATATACAGTCTATTTTGAACTGTCACTTCCAAATCTAAAGCTCCAAAAAAAGTGAGATCTAAGATGTCTGATGATGTTCAAAAGTTCATGACTTATCCTCACTGGTTTGAAAGTAATGGTTCAGATTTATGGATCCTGATAAACACCTTTATTGGGGAGTTATATGAGAACATTGGAAAAACCATTGGAAAACATTAGGAAATAACTTTTCCAATTTGATATTTTCCAGGTGTGCTGAGAACGCAAATTGAGTAAGTTCTGGTCATCTTCAACCCTATTGCCTGAGTTCTGCTTACATATTTAGAAGACACTAAATTGGCTTAGTAACACTAGCAACTCTTTTCCTAAGCTTAGCCAAAGTGTTTTCCAATCCTTGCAAACCTTTTATTAGAGGTACTGGGATATTGAAACCAAAATGTTTTTATGCAAAACAAACGTGCTACTTTTGATCTATGAAGTTTTAGTCTGTGAAAAGTTCTGCTTTCTTTTAGCCTCTTTTCCTTGTCTTCAATATTGTGTCTCCTTATTCCTTGAACAAATACCACAACATTGATGATGGTTCACTTGATCTTGAGTAAGAATAAACCTTACACAACAATCCTTTGTTCTGCATGATGCTCTTGGCAAATACAAAAATTGTCATCCCTGATCAGGTCTGGATTGTCTACATTTCACAACCAGATAGAGTGTTTGTCGCTGCCAGACCAATCACACTTAAATAAAGATCTACACAATAGGCCCAAACATACAACAAACCCAAGCTGACAGTTGAACCAAACAAACCATTTCTCTTGAGTATCTATATATGGTATTTAACGACTATTCTGCAACCATAAATCTTTCACACAGGAATCATATAATTCATAAGTGACAACCACATGTTTAACATACTCAAATGTTCTCATGAGTCACCACCATTTTGTGTGCATGTTTTTGTTGTTGTCGTTCTTAATTTGTGGGATTCATCAAGAACATAATCATTCTAATTATAAGACTGAGTATAGAATACTGAAATTGTTACATCTGCAGGAACATTTGGAGAGAACTTCTCATTCAGTCCCAGAGCCCTAACAATCAAATTGAAATAAAGATTATGTTTGGTTTTTATTTCTGTTCTATTTTCTCAAATGCAAACATGCTCTTACCAAATTCTATCCCTGCATATTAAAGAAACCAATTTTATTCATAACTTCCGGAGCAAATTATTAGTTTTTTTTCAAGCTTCTAAAATATGCTGGGAAATGGAAGTTTAGTTTTTCATCTATGTTCTTATTCCAAACAGAAGAACCACCTACTTTTCCACACCTTTGTTACTATTATTCTATGTTTATTGTCATCAATCATAGAACTTTAAATTATCCCATATACCTTACAACTTTAAACATGTTAAAACTGATTTCAAAAGGGAAAATGGCTTGGTATCATTTTATTTACAATTTCTGTGTATGTGCAAAGTGACTGTATTCGTAGAACAATTGATTTCTTCTCAAATGATTGCCAATCATAACTGGTCTAACAAAAGTATTTTGTTATAACTATAGTATTTACTTGAAAGACAATCCTGAATTTAAAGTTATCTTTTCCCCTAAGGAATTAGTAGGCAGAACATGCATATAAATATAGATAAAATTGTCTGCAAAGCCAACTACAGTTGTTACCAAACCCAGGGATTTCCCCTCCAATTAATATGTGACATGAGTGTGTGTGTGTGTGTGTGTGTGTGTTAGATAGAGACAGAGATAAAGATAGAGATAAAGATGGAGAGAGGGAGAGAGACAGAGACAGATGTGAGAGAGAGAAAAAGAGACAGAGAGAGATTAGAGATAGAAATGATAGAGATAGAGATTTGATATGAGATAAAGGTGAGAGAGATGAAAGAGATATAGAGATATCTACCTACCTGCCAGAAGCAGTCTTCCAAAAAAGGCAGAGTGAGGACAAAAAATGTGTATGAGAGTGGACAGAAAGTTGCTGCTCCATTCCTTCCACCCTCCTAAAAAGAGGACCTTGACAAGGTTGTGTGGAGTTCACCGGAGAAAGAAAAATTTGGGCAACGGAAAAAAGAGACTTGAATTAGACTGGTGGTATAAATAAGAACAAAAGGGTTCAACAAGAAGAAAAGAAGAGGAACCAGATTGAACAAGAAAAAGTAAGAAACTTAGAAAATTAGCGGAGCACTCATAAGCTGCCCAAAGTGGCTACAGAAACCAAAGGTCCTGACAATTTCCAAGCAGATCAGATTAAATGAATGGTCAGAAAGAATTTCTAGAAGAGGTTGAGCAATCCAGTGATAGTCCAATGTAATAACGGGTGGAAGATGGATTTGGGAGTTACCAAGCAGCTGCCATGCAAGACTACACTAAGTTCAAAAGTAGTAGGAGGTATATGCAGGTAACTTGAGCTAGGGGAAGGGAATGGAGAAGAAAATGAATGTCTTATTTCCACACACATAGAGCTATACAGAAGCCATTCAGTTAAGTTTCTAACAGCCATCAGCCATCTCAGAGAAAAGAAGCAAAGAACTAAGCCAAAATGAGCCAGATCAAGGGTACCGGCAGAATCCAAGTTCATGCTGGAGAAAACAGGTCAGAATTTTCGTGGGCAGCCTTAAAGAAGACCTGGAGAGACATCATAGGCATGAACTCGGAAGGAAGCTGTAGTTGGCCTAAAGAAAATGAAATGAGAGATGCCTCATAAGCCTAAGAGGTGCATCGTATGAGCCATGGTGGTGTGCAGTGGTTAGAATACAATACTGCAGGTTACTTCTGCTGACTATTGGCTGCCTGCAGTTTGGCAGTTCGATTCTCACCAGCTCAAGGCTGACTCAGCCTTCCATCCATCAGAGGTTGGTAAAATGAGGGCCCACATTGTTGTGGGCAATATGCTAACTCTGCAAATTGCTTAGAGAGGGCTGTAAAGCACAGTGAAGTGGTATATAAGTCTAAGTGTTATTGCTGTCACTAGCAACATAAGCTAAAAGAGCTGGAACATAATGACCCAAAGACCATAAGAAGAAGTGGCAGAGTAGCAGTCAGCACTAGAAAGCAGCATTATCTAAAGAAATCCTAGTAAAGAAAAGGGGATAGGGTGACTGGCCAGCGTGGTAGCTTCAAGACTAGGCAACACTCACATTGCATGAGTCAGAGAAAGCAAATATGAGGCAGCTATAAAGAAATGATATGGCTTTAACCAATGTGAACTACAAACCTTACACTAATGTACAAAGTTGATTGGGGCTGGCAGAAAGGAGGAGAGTCAATAAAAAGATAGAAACCAAAGGCTGGGAGTTAAGACTTAGAGCTCTAAAATGGAATTAAAAACCTACAAAGAAAATAATATAAATTTATAAAGAACAACAGAGAGAGGACATAGGTAAAACAGCAGAAAAATAAAGGATAGCAATAAACGATTTAAAAAAGGATATATACATTAGTATGGAGTAAATGAGATAGATGTATGCTAAATGAGAACTAAAGAAAAAGGATGCCATATCACTGTTTATTATAGAACATTATCTATTTGCTTTTCTTTATTTGAATATATAAATTGACTAACTCCACTGGACAGTATAAACAGTATATTTTTGTAAGGTCTCTTTTTTGTTTAAAAAAATAGTTGGCCTTTGTCTTCCCTGAATCAGTATAAACCCTGAGCCTTTGACAGTAAATCCATTGGATTAATAATAAAACAAGGCTGATTTCCCATTTGGAATACACTAACTATTTTTCCCTCTCACTCACAAATTGCTCTTCTGACAAACATCATCCATTTATGCCCATACACTTCTGTTCATTTTTCAGTAGAAACAGTAGCAAGAGAGGAAGAAACCAGATGAATATGCTTTAAGGAAGAATGAATAAGGAAGACAGGAATAAAAACAAAACTACAATTTAGGATTTTAAAAAATAGTTAAATTTATCAGGTGAACATTTATTCCCAAACAACGGCAATATTTTAGTCTAATTTTTAACAATATCTCTGTTTCTCATCAGCAAAATCTGCCAGCAATGTCAGCAGCCATTTACATTTTCATCCATTCATTTGTTCTCCACCATCCTCCAGTCTTCTTAGCAAATGCCAGATGACTGCCACATGTTCACTTGACTGTTTTTTTATTGACTTCAGTTCTTGTTGTTATTCATTTGATATTTCACCTAGCTAGAACTCCCACACAACTATATTTTAACCACACCACCAGCCAATATGGTCAGATGCTCAGGATCCAAATTCTCAGAATTTGCATGAAGTATTTTTACATTGATGAAGCAAGTTGTATGCATGGATACAATAGCTGGAGAAGAATTCCTTTTTTATCTGTCAAATGGGAGACAAGCTGAGTAACTTGCCAGGCAGGCCATGCTAAAGTTAGATGGCCCATTTGCTCCTAAGACTAGAGGTTTGTTTGTTTGTTTGTTCATTTGTTTGTTTGTTTGTTTGTTCATTCATTCAGTCTGTCAGTCATCCATCCATCCATCCATCCATCTATCTCATTTCTAGGTCACCCAACACTAGCACATCTCGGGGTCTAACTCAGAACTTACAAAATATTTCTGACAGTGGTTACTGTTATTATTGTCTCAAAATGCTATAGCAATCCACTTTTCTGGAAATAAAAGAGCACAGAAACTTCAGGAAGCATCTCAAAGATAAAAATAATCACCACATCTAATCAAGATTTAAAACTATAGCAATAAGTCTATTCATCAAATCCAGTTAGCATAAATTGAGGTGCTATTTAATCTACTGAATATTAGAACTCAGCATCTAACATTTGTTTATTGTTGAAGGCACAACTGAAATTTATTAAGTACCTTTCAAAGAACGGGTTGACCGTTATGTAAACCTATGGAGTCCTACGACCTAAATATAATTTTTAACACAATGGAGAGATAAATTCTGCTAAACCACTTCAAATGTGAGAATGTCTCACACAGGCAGTTTCTACATTTATGATGCAGAATTTAGATGACTCTCCAATCCCACAGGATAAATTACAAAATGCCAGTTAGAAAAGATCTGATCCATTTTGTCTTTCCTTATCACAATGTATTTCATCATTTCTAGCAAATAAAGGAATTAAAACCCTAAATGCATACTGGGGTTCTTGAAAGCAGGCAATCTACAGTGTTAAAGACAGGTAAAAATCTCACAAGGTGTAATACCATATATGGCCTAAAAATCTACCAAACCTTTAATAAGGAAACAGAAGCAAACACATCTTTCACTTAATGCTAAAGTGAATAGAACAGCAGCATCTAAAGAGTGATGAAGTTGGTGGAGAACTAGATTGGGGCATCACTACTTACTGTATCCAGTTTTAGTAAACATCCATTCCTTAGACAGGAGTATTACAAAAGCCGTAAATGGTATAAAAAGAGGGCTAGATTTGTAATACATAAGATAATATTGTAGATAATTTGGCCCCAGACATTCTGTCACTTTATAAATCAAAAATATATCTGCTTTCTGTTGAATATTGCATGATACTATGCCTGCATATTTATCAAAGAACCTTTTCAGGTGTTGTGTTAGCCTAAAATGTGATTTGGTTTGAGTGAACAAGACTAAACCAAACCAATTCTTTTTTTTTTTTTTTGTAAATTTTATTTGAGTTTTCACAAAGAAAAAAATACAAATAAAACATCTTTTTTGAAAGTAGCGTAATCCCGGGTTACATTTCTTCGTACAGACACAAATTCAGGTTCATGCTCATTTTTATATTCTATTCCATATCTTATTACTATTTTACATTTTCTGCATAGCTTCTCCCCTCTTTTAATTTTCTCAGTTTTATTTTAATTATCTCATCTCAATTCAAATCATTGTATTTATATTTTTTGTCTGTCCTGTTTCAATTATCTATTATCTTTTCTCATTAAACAAAATTTATCCTGTAGTTACTGATTGGAGTATGACGCCTTTATATCTTTTAAGTTTATCCATTTAACTCTTATTTAGGCTTCAATATATACCCTAAAGTTATAACATTCAATATAATACATAACTTCCATTCGGATTCTGCTTGGTACATTCTTAAAATACACACTATATTCTTAAGAAAAGAACAAAAATATAAATGTATGTAATTAAAACAACACATTCCATTCCAATTCAATTCTATCATTAATATTAATATTCATTAAAATCTTAACTTCTTTAACATTACTTTTCAATTAAATATCATACTTCTATGGGAACAATTATAAGCTTTCCATAGTTAATTCCCCCCTTCACTTATATTTTATAAAACATTAACTAATTAAAATGTTCCCGTTCCTTCCTAATTCAATTGTCTCATTTATTTTATTTCGCTTATTTTATTCACAAACATTTCACTAAATTACACTAACTACTTTATCCCTCATTTTAATCATACGTTGTTTCCAATTTTCTAAAGTTATTTCTATTACTAATATAACAATATAACCTTATGTACCTTTACAGAATCCCTTTTTCAGTTAGATTTTCACCCATTATCTCTAAATAGGTCCTGTTTCTCTATGTCTTGCTCCGGTCCTTTGTAACTTCTTTTCCTTTCCTTCTTCCCTCTCTTCTTCTCTCTCCCCTTTTTACCCCCTTGTCTCTCTACTCTATTTCTCTCTTCTGTATTCCCCTTTTCTGTTGCTTTCCAGTATTATACTTATTTTTCAAATTATTTTTCTTTTCTTTGGTTGTTTTTTTAAGTCTTAAATTCTCCATTCTCTTTCCCCCTTTCCTTTTTCTTCCCCACATAAAATTACTTGTTCATTACAGATGGCTTCTTCTTTGTCCCAATCTTCTTGTTTTGCAGACATTTCTTGTTGTTTCTCATAGTTCCAAATCTCCATTTCTAAGAATTGAAAAACGAAGCCAAAAGAACCCTTCCCTTCTTGTGCATCTTCTTTGTACTTTTTAAGTTCCATTTTCAATTCATCCAGAAGAGGTGCCATTGTATAAATTTTTAAACAACCACCCGATTAATTTTAGTCATTCAAATGTAATAACCAAGAATCCAAAGATCACCAAATAATCCAAATACACACAAGCTGTTTCTTTTTGCTCTTTTTCTTCACTTTCTCTTCCTGGGGTTACTGTTTAGTTACAAAGTTTCAATTAAAATGTATCTTTTAGAAGTCTTGTTGAGGTTTTACTGTAGATTCTTTTTAATTCCAGGCAGTCTCCTCACTCTTCCAGATCCTGCCCTTATTCTTTTTCTCTCCCTTCCTGCTTATGGAAAAAAAAAATTAGTGTCCAGAAATCTTTATTATCCCTTTGACATTTTGTTTTATTTTCAGCTTAATTGCCTGTTGTTGTCAAAGCGGATTTTTCCGATTTCTTATTTAAGTCTCTTTAAGTCTCCAGCGGTGAGCCCAGACCAAAACCGCGCACGATCGCGGATTTCTGTCTGTCGCCGAAGAGACTTCAAACCAGAAGCCAAACCAATTCTTGATTATTCAGGAGGCTCCGGTTCAATGGAGTTACTTAGTGTAGCCTATCTTGGGCTTTTCTGGCAGCACAAAGAATCAGGACCATTCATAAAGTTACAATGTAGATGATTTATTCATAGCTAACCACAAGAAACTGATTAACTGATTGTCAGCATTAAATTAGCGCTAGAAAGGGTCAATGGAATTCAAGGGCAACTAGACTTGGATCTCCTGTGGCAACACAAGGACTCTAAACTTTTGATGTGTTTAACTCTGCCTTCCAGCTCTGCCTGCTCTTCTACACATATTCCTGATAGTATTGCAACCTCTGCAGTTCTTGCTATGGTATAACTATCCCGTCTTGAGAAAAGTTATTTCTTTTATGATGTTAACACTAATCTTTTTATTAGGGCAAAGCAAATAAAAGCAAAGCAAATGGTATTGTAAGAAAATGATGGTTTTAAACATACTCCAAAGGTTTACTCAATGATAGCTCTCTTAACAGTATTCAAATTATATTGTTTTTGTTTTGTATTCTGTTTACATTGGATAGTTTGTTTTTTAAAAAAGAACAATTGTGTTCCTTCTCAACAAGCTATGAGCAGATAGGATAGGGTAGGGTAAGGTAGGGTAGGGTAGGATAGATACATACATATCTATCCTATCTTATCCTATCCTTCATATGGATATTATACATATGGATCACTCCAGAATTACAAACAAAAACACAATTTAAAAAACAAGATAAAAATTACAATTGGTGGCAGGTTTTCTGATGGATAATTAAAGTCTGCTAAATTTTACAGGCATATAACAAGATTTCACTATGTTCAAGGAGATAGAATTATACTAACCTGATAACAACTGTACATAAAAAAGTAGACCAGACTAAGTAATTAATGCCACATAGGTCAGGTTACATTTAATCACTATAGTTATAAAGCTATGGTTATTACTTTTATAATCACTACAGCAGTAGAATTTTGCAAGCCTGAATATATTTCCCTCACATTACCTTCGGGTGAACTGTAACAATAGCAGTAGCAATAGCACTTAGACTTATATACAACCCCATAGTGTTTCACAGCACTCTCTGGGTTATTTACAAGTCAGCATATGTTCCTAACAATTTGGGTCCTCATTTTACCAATCTCAGAAGGATGGGCAGTTGAGTCAACCTTGAGCATCAAATTCCTGGCTGTGGCCAGAGTTTACATGCAATATTGCATACTGACCACTGCAACACCAGAACTAGGAGGAGGCATATTTGAAGACATTTTCTCAAGATATTTTCTTGGCCTGGGCTCAAGCTCCTGGTCAGCTCATATATATATGAGCCAACGTCTTCACTAAACTATTCACTATAATTTTTTTCTTGGTTACTTAGAAATTGTTCGGATCCCATCACTGTATACATAAAATGAGTGGATTTTTTTTCCCTTTGATTGGTCTTGGAAACTGTATCGTCACAGACTTGGTCCATGCTCACAAAAAAAACAGCACAATTCATGAGCCAGCACATTGCCAACCCGTATTAATTTTTATTCCTCTTAGGATAGTCACCAACTATTCCAAGCCTTCAGAATATTCAAAGGCTTTAAATTTCTCGGTACCAGATGTCAATGTGCAAATACATAGAAAGAATTTGTTTCTGAACATTTGGTATTGCATAACCATATGTCTGAACAGAAATGGAACAGCTCCAGTTCCTCCTGGAGAAGCCACTGTGATACTATCTTCTGTGGGAAGTGACAGTGGTGACGTATACAATCTCGTATGTCAGAATCACCCTTACAGATATTTTCTTCCTTTGGATCTAATTTAATAGACCTGTTGGTTAGTGATATAGTACGATCAGGGGACAACATTTCTTCTACCAGTCTTTAGAAATATAGATCCGATATTTCAAATGACTCTGTCCTTGTGGTGCGCAGCCAGGAATATTGTGAAAGGTATGGCAACTGCCAATGACAATGCAAGCTGAAATTCACAGGGAGAAAATTCATTTCCATCAAAAGACAGCCAGTTTGATCTTGTGGTTAAGGCTGATGGAGTGGTTAAGGTACCAGGCTAGAAATCAGGAAATGGTGAGTTCTAGTCCCATCTTAGTCATGAAAGCTGGCTTGGTGCCTTTGGGCCAGTCAGTCTCTCTCAGCCCATGATGTCAGGCTCAGGCGATAAGTTGGTCAGTCAATTTTTGCCTCAACCAAATGAATCAACACTTAGTCAACTCAAAAAAAGTGAACGCTGCATTTGGAAGATTTTTTAAAAATCTGTCCCTGTCAATGAATGGTCTCTACTGAATGCTTCATTGCTATGTGACCAGTTGTGTTGCCCTGAAATTGATTTGCAAATGTCTGTTGTACTGCAGACAGTGATTATTGTTGATATGGAAGACAATCCCACAGTCTAAGATCTGTTTATTGAGTCATGATAAGCAGCAGCAAGCAACACTGAATACTAAAACTTCAAGTTTTTTTTTCTTTCAGACTCCAGAATAAAATGAACAACAGATGATCCTTGTCAACAATTTGCTAGTTGCCTACTACATTCTGACTACCACATTACAAAATGCACACTCTATATCTGGATAGTATTAGAGTATCTAATGAAGAACATATTTGCATCCTGTATTTTTCCAACTCCAATGCACTGCATTATACAATTAATGAGTCCCGAGTTCACATCAGGAGTCAAATTGTTCTAATAAAATATAAAGCGGTGCTTATCTACTAAGAAGCTGCAAGGGACACAGTTCACATGGCAATGATACTCTAAAGTACATTTCTAAATCGGAGGAAAATTCAAACAAGATGACATATGATACAGCACATTTCCTCCAGTACAATTTGGTTCTGAAAGCTAAACAACCAGGGACAGGTTGGGTAAGGATTCCAAGTGTTAATCATGTTTTTAAAATGCACTTGGATTCTTGTCATGTAAAGACAATGTGTGTCTCACAGTTTAAAGGCCAACTGACTGAAATGTAACACAATCAACAGGCAAGCGGGAGTGATGTCCTACAGGGATTGGTGCCTCTTTGTCACTCAGCATACACCAGCATACAGCTAGCTTAGAGATGTATGCTTATGTAGCCATTGCACCGCTAAAAAATAATACGAGTTTTACTACGTTGCTGTTGGTTATATCTCTTAACCCACCAAATTATTGTATGTGGAGATTCTCAATCAATAGAGAACTGAAGAAGCTTGTTAGATGACAAATGGAACATTTTCAAAGAAAAACCAGGAAAGTTCAATTGCCTTTTGACTAGCATCTTTGGAATCACCAAATTGTTATTATTGTTTTTTGGTGCAGAATAGAGGAAGGCTCATTTGCTGATCACTTTTTGAGGTACACTAGTTAAGAAGCACTAACTACAAGAATTAACACTATCTTTATTGTCAGGTTATAGTAACATAATCTTGCAAGATTGAAAAGTTATCTCCCCCCCACTCATCTTTACAGTCCAAGAAACTAGGGAGGGTCCCTTTTGAGACAACTGCCACATCCCCATTCTTTTTGAAAGCTAAGTCCCCTCTTAATTGCCTAGTATGCCATTCCTCCTCCTCCTCCTCCTGGCTCTCCACAACATTCTCAGACTTTTTCACCTGACATCCTACTTTCCATCTCTATTCTGCTACCATTATATCCAAAAGGAGTTTTAAGTTTGGAGTAACCACAGACTACTCCCTTTGTAATTGTCCATGTTGGTTACCCTCAGTATCATTTCCAATTATTTCTGGAAAGTTCTTTATTCTTTGATAAAAGACATATAGATGTAAATTGTTGTGTCATATAGGCCTAAATTGTTCATGTCTTTCTCCCTTCTTTTGTCAACCTTTTGTCCAAATTATCTGTCAACTGTGGTGGTGGGGTTTTAAATTTTTTTTACTGATGTTCATTTTTTTTAAAAAAAGCTACATTATTTGGTGGATGAACTGAGTGGTGTTGTGGTTTGGCTATAGGGATTTATTGGAAGTATGCTGGATGCAAATTAAACTGAACATTAGACACAATAATTTCCCAACACAAGAATTTTTAGCTTAGCACTCAGAAGCACCCCCATATCACCCATATCACAAAATATCTCAATTTATTTGTCAAGGAACCAGCACCTGAAGACCATATAAAGTAGATATAAGACTTAAACATCTTAAATGAGGATTCCCAATTATCAAAAATGGCAGTGATATCAGAATGAGAAAATCCTTGAAGATGGAAAATAATAACTATACCAAAAATAAGCCATAGTTTGGTTTTTATGTGTGTGCCCAATATAAGCCCTACCTCCAAAATAAGCTCTACTTAAGATACCCACTCTGTTGCACCTGGTTGCACGAGGTGGTGCAAGGCACATAGGTAAAAATCAAGCTAGGGTAGGAATGGGGGGTTGGAGCTACCTCACGTGCCCTGCACATGCTTGCTTACCTTAGGACAGTTACAGCCATGCCTTCCACATCCCAACACCTGCCTCACCTTGCCGGCCCACTTTTTCTGCCACAGCTTGCCACCGCTTATGCGCGTCACCCCTGGTCTTAGTCACACCATCAGAAGCCTTCAGGAAAGGCCTCTGCAGATGAGAAATGAGTTCTCGATTGACATGCAAAATGGAGACTGGGGCAGTGGCGTTATTCAGCCGGTTCGCACCGGTTCATGTGAACCAGTAGCAAGGATTTGGCGTGGGTCGCCGAACTGTTAGTAAGTTCTGCTGGCCATGCCCCCGACCCAGTCGCCTGATCACCACTGGCTCGTTTGCCCTGCCCCCTGACGCTCGCCCCTTAAGGTATTTCTTTTTTTTTTTTCTTCCCCTCCTGACAATCAGCTGTTCATACAATCAGCTGTGCCGGGATTCCCCTTGCTGAGGCCCAGGAATGCAAAAAATGGAGGGAGTGATGCAGCCTCCCCTCCATTTTTTGCCTTCCTGAGTCCCAGGGGAGCCTTCTGGGAGCAAAAACGCACTCCCAGGAAACTTGCCTGAGGCCCAAAGACCTCAAAACAGAACAAGGGGGGTCCTGTGTGCCCCTCCTATTTCATTTTTTCTTCCTGAGCCCCAGGGAGCCTTCTGGGAGCAAAACACCCCCCAGGAGGCTTGCCTGAGGTCCAGAAGGCCCAAAAACCGGGTGGGAGAATGGCTGCAAAAAAGGAAAAAAAAGCATACCCACCCAGTCACATGGCCACACCCACCAAGTCACGCCCACAGAACCAGTAGTAAAAAAATTTAAATCCCACCACTGGGCTGGGGGCACCACGTGCGCGTCAATCTAGAGCTCATCTCTTGTCTGCAGAGGCCTTTCCTGAAGGCCTCCGATGCTGAAACAGAGGCTGGAGGGGTGCCACACATGAGTGGCAACAAGTGGCCGCAGAAGTGGGCCAGCAATGGCCACACAGGCTCCTGCTGGCGGAGCTGTCAGTGCTCCTGCCATGAGACAGTGAAAAAGACATCCCCCCAAAATAAGAGCTAATGTCTCTTTTTTGGGGGAAAAAAATAACACCGGGTCTTATTTTCAGGGCAGCACGGTACATCATTTGAACATGAAAATGGAGACACTGGTTGAAAACAATTGATGACAAATCAGCCATCAATAGACACACAGATGTTAATAACATCTATAGACTATGCAAAAGAGGAACAAAAAAGGAACAAAAAGACCCCAAGCATGTCTCCACCAGCAATCAGCATCCACATCAGCATGGGTTAACTCCAAGGTTAACATCAGACCAAGAATCAAATAAACAATACCCCAAACAAGGAACTGCCAAAGAAGCCAACAGCAAACCGCCCAACTAAAGAATCTCTAAGACCATCCCCATCAACACTAGCAGGCAAGCCACTAGAATATAAATTGACAGCAAACTGCACTCCTTACTAGCACTGATGATGTTACCTAGTTTGGATAATGAAATGTCTGCAAGAAAACAAGCAAGCTCAGAGCACCAAGGACGCCTCATGTCAACCCTGAGCTACAAATATTCTCCTTTATAAAATTATAAATAGAGTTAATCAAATGTCATGGTGAGTTTTCCCTTGAAAATGTAATTGCCAAACTGGAGGCATACCAGCATGATTTGAATGATGCAGCTCCAGGAAATTCTCTAAAGAAGATAAAAGAAAGCAATGCGGTCTGTCATTACTGCAGTAGAAGACAACATATTAAAAGAAAACACAGACTTTATATCACTAAGACTCATACAACAGAGAGATAATGAGATCAAATATCCTAAAAGTCATCCCTTCACAATAATAAAGTACTCACAAAGAAACTGTATTTACGTTAGCAAATAAAAGCTTACTGGAAATTGAACAGGATTCTGAATTTGGGGAAAAAAACAGATCTTCACACAACAGTAGTGCAGTATGTCTGAAACAAAGATGTATTTATAACCTTGGTGAATCTTGCTGAGGAAAAGTTAATCTAGCAAATGGAATATCCATAGATGCATGCAGAAAAAGCAGTATTGAACTGAAATGCTTGACAAACTTAATGAAAGCATGAATATAATATTTCAAAAAGCATTTTATATACCTGAATTGGCTGGAAATTACATAAGTCTATTTAATCTTACGGAACATAGTTGTTTAAAAATGGACTTTGTGCCCTGGTACAAAAAACCCCCCACTAATGTACCAAGTTTTGTTAATTGGAAAGCACAGTTAATTTAATTTGCTGGAACTTACGCAACCTAAAGCAAATAGAGAAGATGGAATGCATAATGGGGAGGGGGGAGAGACCTGGTCACAGAGATGAGTCTGACATTAAGAAAATAAGGATGAGGATTTAGCAATTGGATTGAAAGTTTGCCTTTGCAAAAAAAACAAGAGGAGTCAAAATGTGTGATTTAATAAAAATGTGTGATTTAATAAAAACAAAAACAAAAAATGTTTTTCCAGAGTTAAATACAAATCATTGTAATAATTCAGCCAGCTATTGGGTAATCTTTTGAGATATTTGTGGTTCCATATCAGTCAAAAAAGGATGCAAAAGTATTCTGTAATGTTCATGGAAAGTTACTCAGAATATACTTGTACCTATTACTTAATTTATAAGATTGAAGTATTTGATAAATTCAGCCTTTATTATGCTTACATAGAAAAATTAAGTTGTGATAATAAAGAATAATGTTACAACCAGAAATTTCAAAAATACTTGAACAAAAAGACATAAAACAGAAAAGAAATATTCCTAAACAAAGAGAATTGAAGCACACAGTGCCTATAAGATATATTCTGCAAATTTAACAGTTACTTATCTGCAAAACCACTTACTAATAAAAGTACAAATAATTCCACAGTTATGTTATACAACTGGAGCAAACTCAATCTGTGACAACCAAGACCTGGATGCAAAGCTTATGCATATATTTCTAAAGAAAAATGAATACATTAAGTTGCAGAATGCAATTACGAAAGGTGGCCTATCAGATACGAGAAAGAGGCTATACAGGCTTCTGGACTTAAAACTGGAAAAGCAAACAACACAATGAAGAATAAAGTATAATACCTGAAAATAAGAACAACAACATTAAAAATGACACCCTCAGAAGGGAGTAATGAAACAGTCTGAGGAAGTTGAAATGAAATCTGATTCAAGAAGCATTGAAGATAAGAGGTATTCCTCGTTTAATGACAGTTTGCAGACAAAAAAGTAACTTTGCAACCAGTTCTTGCATTTACAACTGTCACAGGCATATGAAACAAAGGAAAACTGAAGATCATAAATCATCACAGTCATGGTCATGTGACTTAGTGACCATTTAGTTACCATTTTTCATTTAATGATCATGTTGCTTAGTCCCAGTTGTAATTGTTAAACAAAGACTAAAGGTAAAGATTCCCCTCACACATATGTGCTAGTTGTTTCCAACTCTAGGGGGCGGTGCTCATCTCCGTTACAAAGCCAAAGAGCCAGCACTGTCCGAAGACATCTCCGTGGTCACGTGACTGGCATGTTTTGATTACATGATTATTGTACCCTATGACTATTAAGTGTTGTACCTTATGATTCTTGACTCTTGACAAATGTATCTTTTCTTTTATGTACACAGAATGCTGTTACCTTCTCACCAAAGTGATCCCTATTTTTCTACTTGCATTTTTTGCTTTCGAACTGCTAGGTTAGCAGAAGCTGGGACAAGTAACGGGAGCTCAATCTGTTACATGGTGCTAGGGATTTGAACCACTGAACTGCCGACCTTTCTGATCGACAAGCTCAGTATCTTAGCCACTGAGCCACCTCATCCCTTAAAAAAAGACTACCTGTACACAATCAAAGCTGTACCAAGGCTAGAATTAAGATCTCAAAAATCTAATAAGGAAATCCCATTTGAAAGAATCTATTGCACAGCTGGAGCAAAGGATGTGTCTGATCCCCAACTTATGGGGCTGAGTATAGAGACTGTCAAAAGCGGAAGCAAAGATACAGAAGGAAGCTGCCTGGGAAGAAATGAAATCCTTGCCCAAAACCTAAGCATGGATTTTAACATAACTACCCAAGGACAAGAAAGCCATGGGATCAAAGTGGGTTTTCAAAGTAATAGAGGATGTTCATCAACATGTACAATACCATAAAAGCAAAAGAATAAAATAAAACTATGATGAGGATTGTGACATTTTTGCACCAGTAATTAAACATGCAAGCACCAGACCACCAAGTCTCAAATGCATTTAGAAAATTGCATGTAAAACACTCACAAATGAAGTCAGCGATTCTGCACGTAAATCTGAAAGACGAGATTTGCTGCACTCGCCAGCAGGGTGGGAAGAGCCGGGGAAAAGAAAACTGGTGGGTAAATTACAAAAATTCAAATGTGGGGTAACATAAGTAGCCAAAGCATGGCCAGCTAAATTAAACCAAATGTTCCAAAATTGGGCTGTGACCAGAGAAATGGTGATCCATGCTTATGTACAAAACAAAGACACACACATAAATTGGCTATTATGTAGATGATTTGATTCGGCAGAGGACAAAAGAAACATTTTGAACTTAGTGAACAATGGGAATAAAGAACCAGAAGTTAAACATCTTGGGATATTAGCCACTATTTTAGAACTGAACAACAAAAGACAAAAAACGAAGGGTAATCGTTCCCCCTTGAACATATCTGTAATTCGTTTTTGAAAAACAATAGACACAAACGGAAGGTTTCTTTCAAATTAGGCCTCTGAAATGCAGCATGGACAAAATGCAGGACAAAAACCTTGAATTGCCAAGGACTATGGAACTCAGTCCTAGTCTTGAGTATACATTTTTGACCACATCTAGTTGATCTCTTCAAATATTTTCCTTCCTCTCCTCCTTCATCTTTCCAGAGTGTGTTTAAGTAGCATGGCCTAATGTTATTTTATCCAAAGAGCCTCAGATTACAGCTGGCTGAAACACGGCCCAGGCTTCACTTACTGGCTGCTTGTAAGAGCTATTAAAAGGGAACATCCTTAGATCAGAACCCATCATTGGATTCAAGTTGAGTAAATGGAAAACTGTCCTTTCTCCCCTGTTAATGTTTCAATAATTAGTCAAATAAAGATGGGTAATCCCTTCTCCTCTTCCCTCTTCTGAAAATCGTTGATGGAAAGGAACAACAAACAAGAGTGCCAAAATATCATTTTCAAGAGGCAGGGAAAAAAAGATCACCTATTATCATCATTATTATTAGAATGTTGAAGAAAGTGATCTGAGAAAAGGAGTTCCCGGTATATAGATACAATTATTTTTGCTGGTACTGCTGCAGCTGTTCCAAAATACAGCAGCAAATTTCTGAAATGTTGATGTCCACTAGCTGCCAATTTGCTTCCAAGTACATTTCAAAATGTCTGATTACCTTAAAACCTCTTGATGGCAACATGAGATAATCTTCCCAGCAGTTGTCCCAACATTATGGAACATCATCCCATTAAAGTACAGTTCATTCTCTCTTTGGCTGTTTTTAGCCAGTGGTATATAGTACACATTTATTTTCTGGCAGCCATTTTTCTGCTGTTTTCTGGACAGATTACGGCAGATCTGCTGCTTTCCCGTCTTGTTATACTTTTATTAAAATTTAATGTGCTTACAGGTCCTGCTAGTTTAAAATCATTCTAAGCTGCTCTGAGTAGTACCACGGGAACCCCAACTTCCGGTCCATAGACCGGCACCAGTCCACAGCATTCCAGAGAACCAGGTCATGCAAACAAGCAAAGCCCCATCCAAGTGATGCAGGCAGCACACAAAACCATGCCCCCTCCGATCCACGGAAAAACTTGACTCCATGGAACCAGTCCCTAGTGGCCAGAAGGTTGGGGGCCCTGTAGCACAATACTATAAAGGATGGTTTTAAAAAATACATTATTTAAATCAGGAGTATGTGGCTTTCTCGAACCTGAAGGCCACGCCCAGGATGAGTGGAGTTGCTCTCTAAACATAGGTAAAGGTGTCCACTCATATCTGACTTTAGGGGGCAGTGCTCGTGTCCATTTCTTAGCCAAGAGAGCCAGCGTTATCCGAAGTCCCTTGGTCATGCGGCCAGCATAAGTATATGACAAGTCACATGGAACGCTATTACCTTCCCACCAAAGTGATACCTATTTATCTACTTGCATTCGTGTGCTTTTGATCAGTTAGGTGGGCAGGAACTAGGGTAAGTAACGGAAGCTCATCCCATTGTGGGGGCTCGGGTCTTGAACTCAAGCTGACAACTTTCCAACTGACAAGCTCAGCATCTTTTAGCCATCACACCGTCCCTCTCTAAAACATAACCAAAAGCTAAACTTGACTTCTGAATCAACTTCATTTATACTTAAATCTCATTAAAATAAACACAGTGAATTGCATTACTTGTTGGCTATGTTAAATGCTACCCTACATTAAAAATTACAATTTGGCAGCAATGTTCTCCAAAGGAACGGAACCAAGAATGGTAGGATTTCAAGTTAGGTGGCTCAGATTAAAATAAATAAGTGGTCTAATTCCATCCTGGAACTAGAGGTGATATATGTCATTTCCAGGTGTCCCTGATAAAAAATAAAGAGCTGTCATTCCTTCTGAGGTAGGCAAGGACAAAAAATAGCAGTGGCCAGTAATCTTAGAATGGACTTTGATGCAGTTAAGAGATATTTATTTAGTTAGTTAGTTTAGTTTAGTTTGTCAAGCATGTATGAGAAAACAAGTATAAACATGAACATAATATATAAGCATATTAGTATAAACTAGTATAAGTATATACATAATAAATGAGTACGAATAAATGAGTAGGATAGGGACAGTAGGCACGCTGGTGTGCAACCATGTTTTGAAAAGCTTATCCAAGCCTCTTTCTACATTAATTTACGCTTGGCACCAACAACATGGAAATGTCTGGGTTTCTTTTGCACGCTTACTCCTTTCGTAATACTTAGTTATATTTTTTTCTTTATTAACTCATTTCCCTCCCCTTTCTCTAGTCAACTCAGCTGTTTCCGCTGTCAAGTCCATCCCCCACCCCCTCCTGGGCCAGGCGTTAAGGTGATGGATAATTCTACAGTGTAATATTTAGATGAAGTTGCAGTGCTCCCCACTACACCTCACTGTTGCCCAGCAACAACAATTAGAGAGACTGAGGTGACTAGGAGCAAGGAGTCATCTTCCTGGAGATTGTGGTCTAGCAAGTCTGGAGGAAATACAGGGTGACAAGGCTTGTGGGTTTGTTTCAGATAGAACTAGTAGACAAGCATGAATATCCATGGCTGAATATCCTCTATTATTTGCCAGCATCACTCTGACTCAGAATAGTTCTCCCCAAGTATCAAATATTCAAGGTTACTCCTTCTGCCACTAGAATCCAAATGACACTCTGCCTTGAATTCCTCTTCAACATTTAGGTGAACTGGTGGGGTAGAAAAGTGCAACAGAAACAGGGAGGCAATGCAATAAGGAACAGGGAGGCCCCTCCCACACAAGGTGGAACTCCAGATGTACTTTCACTGAGGTAGGCAATTGCAAAGCAGAGGCCATTGGGCTGATCTGATCTAATCTGTTTACTGGCAGGGAAGCATCTGCTGTAGCTTTGTATGCAGCCTTGGCCACGATAACTGTTCTCAAAGGAACTGTGCTACCTATCTTTCCTGCAGAAAATTAAACTTTTGAGCAACTTTACAGGTAGGACTTTTAGAGGGCAAACAGCAGGGATTATAGCAAAGGTCTTCAAACTTGGCAAGTTTAAGACTTGTGGACTTCAACTCCCAGAATTTCTGAGCTAACATGACTGGAGGAGAAATTCTGGGAGTTGAAGTCCACAAGTCTTAAACTTGCCAAGTTCGAAGGCCCCTGGATTATAGGCTTAAACTGCCTGAAATGGGGACATTCTGATCTAGAAATACAGAGCAATTGTTAAACACAAATTCTGCAAATGACAACAGGCCAATTGTCCTGCGGATAGGAAACACAGCAAACCAAATATCCAGCATAGTCTTCTCTGATTACTCTTCCTATTCCAGGTAATGAGGCCATGGAAAAGTAATACAATTCTCAAGCAAGCAGAAGAGGACTTTCTGAACGTTGACGTAAACTGAGAGCCACAATCCAAAAATGAGGTGATTGACTAACTCTTAATATCAAAAAACGTGATGTGAACAGACTTTTGTGTAGCCTCCAGAATAGATGGTAGGCTTCACAAATGGAAAAAATGACCTATCTTGGTAAACAGATCCTCTACCCTCAAGTGACCATGTATCCTTGCACATCTGGAATTTGGTAATAAAACCCAAGAGATCTGTGTCACATAAGCCTGGGGAGAGAGGAGTGGTTAAAGCAAATCAGCCAACTTAGCAATGGCAGCCTTGGTGTGATGACAGACATGACAGAATGACACATAATCTTTGACATCTGCTTTGAACCTTGGCCACCAACAGTCTGAGTAAAAGATGCAATGTTTTGAACATTCACTTACATTCAATAGCCAGTTGTTTATATTCCTCTTGGATAACTCGGAGCATCCATACTATAGTATCTGTTTGTTGAGCAAGGAGGTTTTCCTCAGAGGCATGAATGTGACGGTGATGCATCCATTCCTCAAGAGGTCTTTGCTGGGTCCAACTATACTGGACAATTTTTGTTCAGTCCCCAACTTTCTTTTCTAGGGAAGACTGTTGAGAAGGTGATTTGACTGCAACTGTAGAGGATCCTGGATGAAAGTGATAATCTGGACTATTTTAAATCAGATTTCACACTTAGACATAGTACTGAGATAGCATTTGTTGTGCTTGCTGGTGACATTTGGTGGATCTCAGATAATATAACCACCTCACCTAGCTGATGTATGTTAGGGCTTTCCAAATTGTTTAATATGAAATAATAATGGGGTAAAATTTCATATCATTTCACCAAAAGCACTATCATTCTTCACTGGGAATTGTGCAAGTCAAAGGTGCAAGAGAACTAGTTTTGTCTAGTAGTTAAGGCAATGGGCTAAAGAGCAGGAGACTATGAGTTCTAGACCCACCTTAGCCATGAAAGCCAGCTGGGTGACATCGGGCTAGTCATTCTTTCTCAGCCCAATTCACTTCAGGATTGTTGTTGTGGACACAATAGAAAGAGGATGGTGTGTTGGGTATGTTCACCACCTTGAGTTATTTGTATTTGTATTATTTATATTCTCAGTTGGAAAGATAGTACATCTGATAATTCTATATTAATTTTGCCACAGCTTCAATTTGTTTTTTTCCTGCAAGATCTGAAAATCCAGAAGAATCTCCAAATTGCAAATCTTTTCTGAGTTAGCATAATCTCAGTTCTGTTCTGACTTCAGTTGTAAAACTCAACTCATTAATTTATATTGTTTGGGTTGAATCTCAAACTGTTTTGTTCCATCTAGACTTTTACAGACTTCAGATATTAGGTTAAATCTTTTACTATCAATCTTGATTGGTCTGGGGTAGAGTAACTGTTACAGTTGATACTGTAACTGAGTATCAACTGAATTCAGCCATTATAGTTTGAAGAGTAGGACTTCTGGCTTAATATATTGGTCAATCCCCTAGTTGGAGTTTATTCTATAAATCAACTATGACTTATTATTTATAAAAACCATAAGGAGACAGAGACTTATTATTATTCCACATGCAGTTGATTCAGGATAAGCTACATCAACTGAATGTACAAGGTGTACTAAAAGTCACCCATATGGGCCGAAAGATGCTTTTTCAAAAAGCAACTGGACTTCACTTCTCATCCAAGAAGCTTCTGCAGAACTGAAGAAACTTCTTGGATGAGAATGAAACATCTTCAAACAAAAACAAAGAAATTCCAATTGCCTTTTGAAAAAGCACCTTTGGGACAACCGTGACCAGGAAGACTGAGAATCTCCATGGACATTCACCCATAGGGAATTTATCATATGTACTGCATGAAATGTCTGAATGGTTGCCATTGTCTTCTAAACATTTTTTTACTTATTTAAAGCATAATATTTGAACATGCCTAGGTATGGTACATTTTTCTCTAAAAATAGTCATAATTATTAATTAAACATATTTGGTTGGCCTATGAGGCCTGATGTTTGGTACACCCTTTTACGTAATAATTATAAATTCATTGACACATCAGAAAGGAGGCTATATCCCCAGAAAAAACAATTACTACCAACCTGCCTTCAATCAAGGACCTGTATTACTGCACAAGTCAAAAAGAGGGCTGTGAAAATATTCACAGAGCTCCCATTACTTGTCCCAGCTTCTGCCAACCTAGCAGTTCAAAAGCATGTAAAAATGCAAGTAGAAAAATAGGACTTCCGGTTTGTCGGCTTCGCGAGCGGCAGGGATTCGCGAAGCTGCGCGATCCCTGCTGCGCTAGCCGCTTTTGGTGCTCCGATCCGGACGGGTCCGAGCTAGGCCTGCCTGCAGGGGCAGCTGAAGATAGGGGATCCAGAGAGGGGTTTGGGGGTGTTGCAGACCCCCTCCCGGCCGGCAGAACCCCCTTTTCCCAAGACGGTGCAGCGGCGGTCCGCAATGGCCGCCACAAAGAAGCTGGCAGCCGGGTAAGAATGCGCAGGAGGAAGTGGAGAAAGTTTTTGAAAAGAGAAAGTTTTCTTGGTTCCCAGGACTCTAAGACATATTTAACAAAACTCCTGAAAATTATGACTTTCTGAATGATACCTTCTAGAAGAGGAAAAAAGCGGCAGTTTGGTGGTGCTGAAAGGAAAGTTTACTCTCCTTCCCGACGGAATTAATAAGTGGACATTGAGAAACCTGTTTTTTTCAGGTAAAACTAGCTTTATGGGATAAGTCGGAAGGGAGAGCACAAAAAATATATTCATCTGGTTTGATTTTGTTGGAGGAGATGCCTTAAGGATTGAAGACAGAAATAGAACTCCAATAAGGCTTCAAAATACAGATGTGGACTTTCTTTTTTCCTTTGTCTGATACTACCCCTGGAAGAGAAAGGGAGAATTTTGTCTTGGCTTGGATTGATTGAGGATTGTGGATTTTGGGATTGTTTTACTTTTTTTTGAAATATCTTTGGTTGGTGTAAGAAGAAAGAGGGAAAAAAGAAAAGAAAAGAAAAGATCTATAATGGCTTTTTCTTTTGAGGAACTGAGGGAAGAATATGAGCAAACAAAAGCAGCCGGTAAAGATGGTATGGAAAAAGCCTTCCTATTTTTAGAAATGGCGCTGGTTAACTATCAACAAACAATATAACAGATGGAAGCAGAAGAACAAGAAAAAGAAGAAGATGAAGACGCCATCTTTAATGAATTCCAAAATTTAACTAAGAAAGAAGGAAGGAAGAAAGCGAGGAAAATGAAGGACTTAAGATCTAAAAAAACATTTAAGAAAGAGAAAAATAAGATGCAAAATAAATATAATGATAGTAAACAAAAGAAAAAGGGAACACAACAGAGAAGGGATGCCAGCAAGGCAGAGGCTAGAAGAAGGGGGGTAGGAAGATTTGGTGGGGAATAAAGAAAGGGAAAGGCGGAGAAAAGCCACAAAGTTTTGAAATTAGATGGGAAAAGAGGAATTTTTTTTAGGGACAAAGAGTAAAGTACAATTTCCTTAAAAAAGATTTTGCAAGGTACATAAGATGGTATTGTAACATCTGTATTAGAAATAGAAAATTAGAATGGCTTAAGAGTTAATAAGAAATTAAAATGTTGAAATGTTTAACAATGATTGATTTTAAAATGTAATAAAATATTAAAGGGAAAGGCAATGGGAATGTTATAAGATTTAATATTTAGATTTATTATTTAACTATGTATTTAATCATTTTGGATTTATCACTCTGTTTTTATTGTTATTAAAAGAAAAAAATTAGTAGATAGAATGTACCAAGCAGAATCAGATTGGGTATTAGGTGTTATTTTAAATATTAATCTAATTAATTTAGGGGGAGGATAGAAAGGCATCATACTCTGATTAGTGATTTCAGGAGAAATTCTTTTTTTTTTATAAGGAATGAGATAGAGGGATAATAAAGAATGGGCAAAAGATACAAATATAATGATTTAAATTAAGATGGATTAAATAAGATAGAATTATGAAGAGTGAAATGTGTGGAGAAGTTTATATAGAAGATATAGAATGGTAAACAAAATAGGTAATGATATGTAAGATGAGCATGAATATAATTGAAGCCCATATAAAGAGAGGTACCTGGGGCCAAGTTACTTTCCTAAAAGATTTTTTATATGTTTGTTTGTTGTGTGTTTATGTTTTTGAGAGTATTAATAAAACCTTGTAGAAATACAGAATGAGAATAATGGTAATCAAGTCAGAAAGAAATAGATGAAATAATAATAGTGAAATTGAATAATAGTAAAGAGAAGTAAAGAGAAATTGGATAAGAGGTATTTTTATGCTCATATGGAAATGGCTTAAAATAGAATTGTAGTGTATAAAATAAGGTTTTATCTGACTTGTAAAATTTATAATGGAAAAAGGTTCAAATATGTAATGGTTGATGATGATTTGTTTGTCTTTGAAATTAATAAAATTTGCTTGAAAAAAAAAAAGAAAATATTTACAGAGTCCTCACATCCCAAAAACAAACTGTTTCAACTCCTTCCCACAAAACGATGCTATAGAGCACTGCACACCAAAACAACTAGACACAAGAACAGCTTTTTCCCCAAAAGTCATCACTCTGCTAAACAAATAATTCCCTCAACACTGTTCAACTATTACAAAGTCTGCGCTACTATTACTGTTAATCTTCTCATCACTCCTTATCACCCATCCCCTCCCACTTGTGAGTGTATGACTGTAACTTTGTCGCTTGTATCCAAGCGACTTGTGAGTGTATGACTGTAACTTTGTCGCTTGTGGGATTCTACCAGTTTGCACCTATTCGCTAGAACCGGTTGTTAACATTCTAAGCAGTTCGGAGAACCAGTTGTTAGAAGAAATTACTGGCCTATTCCTGTAAGGAAGGCAGGAAGGAAACATTCTGAAACTGCCTCTCCGTTAACCCTTATTACATTCTTGGCAGGACAAGACTTCCTGTCTCAGGAACATCTCTGGAGTTTTTTTCTCCTCCTCTGCTGGTACTTTGCTTGTGTGGAGTGTCCATTTAAAGTTACAATGGCACTGAAAAAAGTGACTTATGACTATTTTTCACACGTACAACTGTTGCAGCATCCCCACAGTCATGAGAAGCCAGGCGAGGAGATGCGTGCCTCGATGTGAGCTATATTGAGTTGGCCACACCCAGCCAATAACATGACCACCAAGCCATGTCCACCCAGTCACATGACCACCATGACCCAGTCATATGCCCACTATCTAAACCACACCCACAGAACCGGTTGTTAAAAATTTGAAATCCACCCCTGCTTGTATCCTTATGATTTATATTGACTGTTTCCTAGTATGATTTGATTGCTTGTTCTACCGTATGACTTTCATTAAGTGTTGTACCTTAATGTACCTTGACTCTTGACAAATTTATCTTTTCTTTTATGTATAGAGTATTTGCACTAAGACAAATTCCTTGTGTGTCCAACCACACTTGTCCAATAAAGAATTCTGTTCTGTTCTATTCTATTCTATTCTATTCTATTCTATTCTATTCTATTCTATTCTATTCTATTCTTTACTTAATTTGGCTTTCAGTGACTAGATATGCACTAGTACTTAACTGTTATTGGTTCAGACCAGTTTGCTGAAGAAGCAAGCCACAATAGCTTACTTCACATATAATGGCAAACCCACTTTTCCCAGTTTGGGCAGACTTCTCATATAGGAGTCTCAACTCCCCAACAACAATCATTGATCAACCCCATGTTAAGATATAAAGCATTGTTCCTAAACCACAAGAGCTGAGTTTACACTGTCAAAACTAAATAGAAATTAAGCCAGGGTTTTAAAACTATGATTTAGTGAATAAACTGTAGTGGGATAATTCATGGGTAATGCTAAACCACGGAACATGACTTATAAACTGTAACGGTTGGGTTTGCACATTGAGTGAAGTCAAAATTAAGCAAACTATATTATGGTTTGGAAACATATGCAAAACCATCCAGTATTTCTGGATTCATATCTGCAGCCCAAGAGATCACTTTCAATGATAGCTCTTCAAAGAATAATTTTTTGCCTCAGCAAGGAGCTCATTGCTACCACACCTTTGATATAGTTTATCTATAGATACAGAAACCAAATCTACTATTGTTCTGATTTCATGTCACAGGCGGATAAAGAAGCAGCAGTTTAAAGCTCTTGAAAGTATTGGTTGAACTGCAGCCAGATATGTCAATCAGAAGGCTGCAAATTCCCCAAGACCACAAAATGATTCAGCTGACCCTCATCCAATAATGCATTAGGAGTACATAAAGACATCCGTGCATTAACCAATTTGGAAAATAAGCATTGAGAAGTGCTATCAAAATAGAGTAGAGTCAGGGGATGGCTTTTCTCCATAATTGGTCTGCTGGCTTTCAACCCATATAGATCTTGAAATCCTTGCACTAGCTTGGGGGAGAAGAGCTACATTTCCTGGCCAACATTCCCACCTGCAATGCTAGTAATATTGAACTAAAACACTGGTGTAGTAATGATCTTATACATGACACCTACAGGAATGGACAGCAGGGTCTTTGACAACTAATGGAAGTCAAACAAAAATGAAACTCTCACATAAGCACTTAACACAGTCCCCGTGGCCAAAGTCTTGCTTATTCAAAAGTAAATCCTATCAGCGAAACTTCCCAACATTAATTGAAGATTTTTTTTTCTTACAGGTTCTGCCTGTTTTCTTTGATGGTGTGATCAAGTGTTACACTGGGGGTGGGAGGTTACGGGGATTTGTTGCTTCCTGTGAAATCTCTCTTAATCACTCCAGTGTCACCTTCCTTTCCCGAAAGAGGGAACTCTACCCTAAAAATGAACTCTCAATTTACGACCATTTGTTTAGCAATCACTTGAAGTTGTAAAAGTGCTGAAAAAAGCAATTTTTGACTAGACCTCACACATTTGAGCATTGCAGTAACCCACAGGCACATAATCACAATTCAGGCACTTGGCAACCAGCATATATTTATAATAGTTGCAGCATCCTGGTGTCATCTGATTGCCATTTGAGACCTTCATGGCAAAAAAGGTCCTAAAACAGTGGTGGCTAACCTTTTTGGGCTCCCGTGCCGAAAATTGCTAGCACCCAGAAGGCAATGTGTGTGGGTCCCCCCATGACCTCTGTGCATGCACACACCCCTGCACGTCTCTGCACATGCATGCGCAGTCCCGTGTGACGCACATCTCTGCACATGTGCATGAGTCCCCCATGCGTCTCTGCACATGCGCGCAAGACCCATCCATGTACCCTGTGCATCTCTGTGCATGCGCGCGCACCTCACCCCCTGTGCATGTGTGCCAGATACCTGACAAGCAGCTGGCGGGTGGGCGGCACATGCACATGCGCAGTGGGGCTCTTCTGGGCAACCTCTCGCGTGCTGGCAAAGTGGCTCTGCGTGCTACTTCCGGCAGGTGTGCCATAGGTTCGCCATCACGATCCTAAAACAAGATGCAGTCATGGGATGACTCACCTAACAATCACACTGCTTAGCAATGAAAATCCAAATCCCAACTGGGGCCTTAAGTTTTCCTTGTTACCTTTTGGGAGGAAGCTTCGTGGTATCTGAAGCAGAACATTTATTTACAAGTTCTGGAGGCAAGTTGTTCCACTGATTAATTGTTCTAACCGTCAGAAAACTTCTTCTTAGTTCTAAGTTAGATTCTAAGTAAATCTAAAACATCCAGATTCAGTCAGTTTTGTTCCATTCAGTGAACAAAACCTTGTAAATGCACAAGCTTCCTCTTTCCGCCATGTATTCAAGGTTTATATTTATATGTATTTATAGGTATGAGTGTGTGTGTGTGTGTGTGTGGTGTGTGTATATATATATGCATGCATGTATACAGTATGTCTATATGTGGTTATGTATGTGTACAGTTTTAAGAGCATGCAATAGATTTTCATTTTTAATGTGTGCCCACTGTAAAAAAAATGCAATAAAGGTTATCTATCTAAGTCAAGGATTACCTGAAGATAAATTGTAGTCTCATAGGGTTGGAAATGACCTTGAAGGCCTTGTAGTCCAATGCATTGCCCAAGTCAGGAATCCTCAGACCATCCCAGTCAAATGGCTGTCCAACGTTTGTTTGAATATCTCTAGTGACTGAGCACTCTCCACTGCTTAAAAGGTCTAGAAATCCCTCATTTTAAGTTTGGATCTCCCTCTGTAAAACTTAGTGATCCCTTTATGAAACACAAACTGACATTTCCATTCCTAAAGGGGAAAAAAAACTATTTTATATATATTTTTTATTTTATCATTTTTAACTGTAAACAGTTCAAAAGTCTTTTCAGAAAGGCATAATGAAAGCAAGCAAAGATGAAAGCTTGGACAAAGAGATCCCTTGGAGGAAGAGATTCTCGCTTCTCAATCAAAATAGGCAGAATGCCTTCTCATCATTAAAACTACATTGGACTCCATCAAGAGGCAGTCACTTAGTCCACTTTGGCAAGAGACATTCAAGAAACAGGACCTCTTAAGAACATCAGTTATGCTTTGCTTGTTCACTGTACAGAGTCTGATGTTGTTGCAATTGTGTTTAACAAAAAAAAAGAGGTGTGTGTTAGTTTGTAATGGTGGCAGTAGGGTAAATGGAACATTGGAATAGATTAGCAGTAAAGATCAGTTCTCTTAAAAGGCATGCAGACAAATCTAGAGGGTTAGGAATCTGAGTCTGTAGACTTCATCGCTACATCTGTCCTATATATTCATCTAATGTCTGGTGATTATACGCATATGAACACAGGAATAATCTTTATTAAGGCTTATTTGCAGGTGAGTAAGCATAGAATACTATCTATAATTAATGTGGCTGTTTTTCCATCTCTGCATGCCAAACAGACTAGTCAAAATTCACTTCCAGCACCAAAATGTCTCCCTTTATAGTCCTTGTATTCCACTTTGTATTTTAAAAGCCAAACCACAGAGCTCTTGTATTGACACATGAAATGAGTGTGGCTTCTAATTGCCATACAATATTTTTTTAACAGAAAAACCAATTTCAGTGCAGTAAGGATGCCAAATTTATTTGTCAGTTCTGAAAGATTCAGCAAAATCCTAGAAGTTTTGTTCCATAGTTGTTGGGTGCAGCTAACCATGACACCATCTTCCATGTACTATTCCTCTTATTTTCTTTTCTTTTTCCTTGCTGGAAACAGGATTTTATTTAATCACCAGCCCGTTATAAAACTAATTTTACGGGGGGAGAAATTGCTCAGACTGCTTCAGTGGTATGGAGATCGGTATATGTAAAACCTCTGGAGAAATCAAGAAATGTTAGTTAAAGAAACTCCATACATGATCCAAAATCCACAGAGCCAAAACTTACATTAGGCCAATTGACATTTTACAAAATAGCTGAAACATTTCAGTTTCCAAAAATCTTTCAACAGGCTAGATGGTGAGAAAAAATTGGAGCACGGTTCACCGATCAGCCACTTTTCCCCCCTTCTTCCCCCCAAACCCTTTATTTTTCCTGGCTTCTAACCACCAAGACTGAAGAAGAGTCCTTCGAAATGCAAACATTTTCAACTGTTTTATAAAATTGAAGTTAGCCCTGTAATCGTATTCTTTCTAGATTTAAATGTTTTATTTTGGTGTTCCATGGCAAGCGTGTTTCCTATTGTTTTGGTTAAAACTATATGTTGATCCAAAGCATAACATGTTGAAGAAGCCTTCTTCAACATGATGCCCTCCAGTTCTCTTTATTTATTTACGAAAATTTATATGACCACCCATATCATTCTCAGTGATTCTGGGATTAAAGCCCAATACAAGGATTAAAGCCCAATACAAGGATTAAAGCCCAATACAAAAACATTTTTTTTAAAGTTATAACCTTCCACTCTCCTGGCAACAACAATGAACTGAGCCACTTGATGTGTTCCATCCCACTATGGGGTTCCCAGGCCTGTTAGTAAATCCATGTCTTCATGGCTTTGGGAAAAAACATCAAAGTGAGGGGCAATCTTCCCTTAATGAGGATGATTAATGGAGGAAGCCATCATCTTTTTGGTTCTATTAAGATCAGTGGTGGAATTCCAATTTTTTTACTACCAGTTCTCTGGGCGTGGCTTAGTGGGCATAATTGGCTTGGTGGGCATGGCAGGGGAAGGATACTGTAAAATCTCCATTGCCTCCCCACACCAACTAACCTGCTTTCCAGTTCCGTTCTCCTGTGCAGGGCAACAAAAGAAGACCCAGCTGATCAGCTGGGACTCGAGAGGCAGAGAATAGATGGGGGCGGGGCCAGTCAGAGGTGGTATTTACCGGTTCTCCCAACTACTCAAAATTTCCATTACCAGTTCTCCAGAACTAGTTAGAACCTGCTGAATACCACTTCTGACTAAGATGGGCCTCCTTAGGAGAGGGGACATATAATGTTCCCTGTCTGTCTTTGTTTGTTACATTCCCCTTTCCTCTAGGAGTCAGGTAATGATATACTTTTCCCCTGTGAATTGTGCACTGGGTTAAAAGAGTATGTCTGGCCTGAATTCACCCTATGAGCTTCCACACTTGAAGATCTCTACAATTCTAGTCCATGCCTTACCAAACTAGAACTGTACTTCACCCAAAACCAAAGAGCTGATCATCATACTATAAATAGTGTAATGTGTAAAAGATCTAAGGGGTACCTATATTTTGCTAATGCAAGGGTCCCCAAATGCTTCATCTCATCCACCTGTTCATGAAGTTGCAGATTGTGTATCAACCTTCCACCTATTATATGAAAATAATGTAATACTACTTTCACAAAAAATACTAACCACGACAACAAATGGTAAGTGAATAGAGAACAACCGATAGTCCCATCAACCCTTGACCAATTTGGAGAACACTACCCTAACGTATGGGAAAGAGTCTTGCCTTTTTTTAAAAAGGAAAAAAAAGATGCTTTTCAAAGGACAGGAGAACACTTAACCTTTTGTTCTCATGCTGTTTTTCTACAAATTAAAAAAATGTTTGAAATCCTGTTCAGAAGAAAATCTATGATGGGATTAGCAAGTTTTAAAACAGCAGTGAGAAAGCAGGAAAACCTTAAATGGGGAAAGCACTATCACAAATTTCACCTTCCCAAAATAACTTTCTTCTACCCAGATTTGAACTAGAATCTTTGGCTGTGATGCAGCCAAGCATAAAAAATATAACATGTATGTGAACCCTCCATATAACTATATCTTAACACGTTGTACAAATTCAATAAAGTCCCTCCAACATATGGCTGAGAGCACAAACAAAAAGGATTGTTTGCAGAACTTGTACATCATGAAACCACCATTAACTAGTTGGAATAATATTTAAAAAACCACTTGCCTTGTACATACATACCAGTTCATTCATATTCCAATATTTGTGTTTTTAAATAAACAGATGCTTTTAAAGAGCCTTAATTCAAAAAGAAATGATACACTTGTCCTTCTGAATTGGGTGAGACATGTTCAAGGAGCTACACTATGCCAGGAAGGCTATTTTGTTTAGAAAATGTCATTATGGACTATCTGAAAATAAGGCCCAGTGGTATGCCAGGGTAGATTTAACTCCCAGTACGCACTATGCACGCCCTTCTTAGCAGATGGAGCATCTGTATATATGCACATAAGTGTAAAGGATCTTTTTTCCACAGGAACTCCTTCATTTTAGCATTTGCACACAGTTCCAGTTATATGCTCAAATTAGCCCTGAAGATCCTCAAGCACATTGCTCTAAATGCATCACATTTTAACATAATTCAATGTAACAAATGCCCAGACTGACACTATAAAGAGACACCAGATAAATCAATTGTTAACACCAATTCTAATTGGCCAACTGCTAAACATCCAACAAGGAGCTAAGTTAGATACAATTGCTTTTAGACTAGCTTTTCATCCAGAAGCACAACTGCTCATCTAATATCAACCAGGGAACATGGCATCAATTAAAATCAGCTTATGGTGATTTTTTTTTTCAAGCGAGATGGAAGGAAGGAGGGGGATAATTTGCACAACATGGGTTAGATGTCTATTCATTTCAGTTTTCTTGAAACATGGTCCTTAAACCTGCTTGTAAAATGCAGATTTTTTGAATTGTCTAGCCTGAGGTCTACAATAGTTCCACATTTAATAAAAGCGCATATGGATTTCTTTTTAAGAACAGCTCATTAAAGGAAAAAAATGTATAACTGCTGTCATTTGCAATAAAATAAAACATTGAATAACTTTAGTTTGGAATTGGGATTGGGGAGATGGAAAGAAAGAAAAGCATTTTAAAGGGGGGGGGAACCCTGCATAATTTACATCTCATTGACTATGTTAGAGATGATGAAAGTCACACTCCAATAAACCTTGAGGACATCAAATTTGGGATATTTTTGTTAAACAAAACAACAACCTGGTTTGAAAATTGTTCTGTCAAGCTTTGAAAATACCCTAAGAAAGAGAAATATTGGTGGACTATATGTCCACTATATTTTCATGAAGATTTCCTTTATGAAGTAACAAGTTGAATATATAGTCTCTACAAACTTTTCCCAAGATCAGCTGAAATAAAAAGTAATTGCAGTCTTAATGTTCAGCCAGTTCCACCAGCTGCAGTATTTTGTTGACATATCAATGGCATTGTGCCGTAAGATTAGCTTGCTTCTATGAATATATGTTTTAAACTGAACTCTGAACTCTTCCCACTGTTGAGTAATGTAGTTCTAGCAAAACAGCATTTAAGTCATCTTATGTCATTCTCAGTGTCCCAGTATGCTGCTAAGGTTTATTTGAACAAATGCAAGCCTTGTTCAAGCCATCTAAACAGAACAACACAGTCTCGCTACAACTTCACATATAAAGTCCCAGAAACTAACCAGACACATTTTTTTCTACTTCATACTAATGTAGCATCCAATAATCAAGAATAGCTTGAGCTAAGAAGATCATGAGCTCAACTTTGTGGCTAATCTTTCCTCATCTAAACTAGCCCATAGCTTTGTAACCATGATAGTTCCAAAGCAATTGGTCCCATTCTCAAAACTTGGCAGAAAACAACTGAATTAATAAAGAATTGACCATGATTTAAAACAGGCTTTCATGGCATTTACCCTCTAATTTAATCAAAGTCAAAAAACGTCATTATGTCAAAGGCCATAACACTATTGGGCTCAAAATTAATCAAGGCTTGGAATACATGATTTCCATTTCCAGTGACACACCAAATGAAAATGTCAAGTGCCCAGTTGAGATTAAAGTGTTGTGTATGAGCGCTATGTCCTCTTCTAGAATATTGCAAAGGAACAAATTTATCTTCTACTGCCTTCAGCAGGAAGGACCATTCAAACAGTCTAATGTCAACAACAACAAATAATCTCATCAATTGGACAACTCATAGAAAGGGCTGCGATACGATGGCTTTTATCGTCTTAGAAATATAACCCTATAATCTTGGATGTGTTTAAGCAGAAATAAGTTTACTGAATTGTCTGAAACTTGATTCCATGAAAAATACAAATGTAGTAGACTCCCATTTCTGGTGTATTTCAAGTATAGAGTACTTTCAGTTCCTCCTGCTGAGTCAATCTGAAAATTATGGGCTGAGAATTCCAATATAGCAGCTATCTTAAGGGGAAAAGGCAAGACATTGCAGCCTATATAGCTATTACTGCAGGTCTTCAAAGGCAGTTGATAAATAACCCACATGAATATCCTGGGACAGAAGGACTTTGTTAAGCATCCATCATATCCCATCATAAAGTAGCTTGCACTATTACGAATACTGTGAATGATTTAAAGGACACAGCAAGCTTAAAAAACCCATACTTTCTGTTTCACATTTTGCAACATATCCGCTGAGACTTCTTTCTTGTGAAAAGATGTAGGTTTCCTATTCTAAGAGAAGCTAACACATCTGTCCATGAAGAAACCCAAACCCATAAGCAATTCAACACTTGCTTTCCTCTCCTGAAGTCTAAACAGCAAGAAACAAAAGCAATTTTTAGGCAAAGATACTTTCATAGAACTATTTGTATTTAATGATATACTACAATCTGCCTTACATTTTTTTAAAGAACCCTTCCTGCACCATGAAAAGAAATTTCTGTTTTCTTATCCAAGTTTTAAGATATTTGAGAACTCTTTTCCAAGAGATCTTGCTGGTGTGTTTGAGCCTATCTGACTGTGGAACTTGGTAGATGGGGCTACTGCAGTTTCCCTGTTGCACATCACTTGAAGTCTGTTTATGTATCTTCTCTTCCCACCCCACCCCCACCTCACAGGAATTGAACTGAAGTGCAAGAACTGACAGGGAAGTTGCAGGGTATCAGTGAGAGACTTGTACTACACAAACAGTCTATATTCACACATGTGCTTGGACCAACTTACATTCATTCAGTGCAAAAACATCACCTATTCCATGAAAATGTTCCCAACGTTCTTTTCTCTTTTAGAATGAGATTTTGATACAAAATTCTCTTTCAGGAAATAGAAAGGGGAGGTGGAATTTTGTTTCTGCAGTGGTCCAATGTCATTGCTGTTTTTAACATCCACTTGCACATGGTCATCTATTCACGTTCAGAACTACTCCCAGACAACTACATGGATGAGGATGAAAGGAACCATTACAGAGAAGTTGCCTGCCAGTTTTATTGTCTGCCTCTTACCGTAACATAAAGGACTTATTTGAATTGTTAGTAGATATTCCCTTCACTCCAGTTGATTTAGTAAAACAAGCCTAATAGTTTGGGGAAGTGGGTCAAACCCTAGGATGCTCTGTAAGGAGGTAGGGAAATGGTAAAGTAATAAACTTCTGGTTAGCCAGTCCTGAAGGAAAAGTGACATCATGGATAGAAAGTACTTAGTTCTTCAGCAATAATAATAAAACAGCAGCAGAACAACGTAACAGTGAATACACATTAAACCTGGATTCAACAAATGAAGATATTAGTCACTAGTTTATAGATAAGGTCAATAGTAAATTTTGTATCTAACTAGCTGGCTAGTTTGACTGGAGTCTTCAAAGTTTAATAGGAAATCATAGAGAAGCAAAGTGCAAAAACCAACACACAGCACATTCAGTTGCAACATCTACAGCCACTAGTTCTACCATCTACAGATTTGCTTTCTTTCTCTGTTCAGGATTTTGACTCTCAAGTCAAATACCAATTTGACCATCTTCTGCTTGCACAACCCAGAAGCAAACTATCAACAGGACCTTAAAAAAAAGATCCCAGGTCTGCTTTTAACAGCGCAATTAAAATAAAATGATGCTCAGTATTTCAAATGCACTCTCAAAATATCACCAATTAGTTCCTCATGGAGAAAATACCCTATAATGGTATTTTCATAGGTAAAGCCTTCTATTTCTTACAGGTGTACACAGACACAGAACATTTTACATTTTAATCCAAGATTCTCACCGACTTTGTCCTTTGTCAGATCTCCCAACAGAAAGTGGGAATAGAGAACTAAGTACAGGTTGGGCAAAATCATTATCAGCAGTGAGCTTCCACTGCCTCTGCACTTCCTTCGTGGTCATGCAAATTTACGAATTCTCGTCACCCCATAATTCCACGGGTCCCACCAGCCTCAGAAAGATTATTCTACATTTTCTGTTTGCAACACACATCAAAAGGATCAAGAAGCATCAAAGGGAAGTGGGGTGGGAGAACAATTGTTTTACATGTCCCCAATTGCAACAGGTCATATGCAGAGGTTGATCATTCTATTGCAACCATACGCTAGTACTGATGATGTTACCTCGTTCCGGTAATGAAACCTCTGCCAAAAAACAACCAAGATCCCCTCATTTCAATTGTGAGCTACAAATATTCTACTTTATTGGCATACATCTTTAACAATTTTTTGGAGATCCCAATTTGGGGGGGGGGCAAAGGGAGAGGGAGCAAAGCTGTAAAGGCTCTATGGCACCTGCTTGGCTATTTGCTTGGCTCATATTCCCTAGTAGTGTTTGCTTCATTTGCACAGGAGCAAACTGTATATGATTCAGCCGGAGATTAGGGTTGCGGTATTGAAATCAGACGGATCAAAAGCAATTAAGGACATTTAGAGAATACATTTTCTCAACACACGGTGGATGTTAACTTTTCCCAGGTGCATACAGCAGTATCTCCTGTATCTTTTTGTGGCTGAGCCACAGAGGATCTTAAAACAGTGTTAATAGTAGACAAGCAGAATGTGTTGCACCAACCCTACCTATGCGGGAGTCTCTCTCTTTTGTGGTGGAAGCTTTCAGAGGGTGTGGAGGGAAGGGTCTCCTTCTCCTTGAAAGAGAAAAGCTTAAAAAGCAGAAGCCACCTATTCCAGTTAAAAGGATTCCCGCAGGGGAGATAAACAGGAGGAGAAAAGAAGGAAGGAAGGAAGGAAGGAAGGAAGGAAGGAAGGAAGGAAGGAAGGAAGGAAGGAAGGAAGGAAGGAGAGGAAGGAAGGAAGGAAAGGAAGGAAGGAAGGAAGGAAGGAAGGAAGGAAGGAAGGAAGGAAGGAAGGAAGGAAGGAAGGAAGGAAGGAAGGAAGGAAGGAAAGGAGAGGAGGGAAGGAAGGAAGGAAGGAAGGAGGGAGGGAAGGAAGGAAGGAAGGAAGGAAAGGAGGGAAGGAAGGAAGGAAGGAAAGGAAGGAAAGGAAGGAAGGAAGGAAGGAAGGAAGGAAGGAAGGAAGGAAGGAAGGAAGGAAGGAAGGAAGGAAGGAAAGGAGAGGAGGGAAGGAAGGAAGGAAGGAAGGAAGGAGGGAGGGAAGGAAGGAAGGAAGGAAAGGAGGGAAGGAAGGAAGGAAAGGAAGGAAGGAAGGAAGGAAGGAAGGAAGGAAGGAAGGAAGGAAGGAAGGAAGGAAGGAAGGAAAGGAGGGAAGGAAGGAAGGGAAGGAAGGAAGGAAGGAAAGGAGGGAAGGAAGGAAGGAATGGAAGGAAGGAAGGGAAGGAAGGAAGGAAGGAAGGAAGGAAGGAAGGAAGGAAGGAAAGGAGGGAAGGAGGAAGGAAGGAAGGAAAGGAGGGAAGGAAGGAAGGAAGGAAGGAAGGAAGGAAGGAAGGAAGGAAGGAAGGAAGGAAGGAAAGAAGGAAGGAAAGAAGGAAAGAAAGGAAGGAAGGAAGGAAAGGAAGGAAAGGAAAGGAAAGGAAAGGAAAGGAAGGAAGGAAGGAAGGAAGGAAGGAAGGAAAGAAAGGAGGGAAGGAAGGAAGGAAAGGAAGGAAAAGAAGGAAAGGAAAGAAAGGAAAGAAAGGAAGGAAAGGAAGGAAGAAAGGAAGGAAGGGGAAGGAAGGAAGGAAGGAAGGAAGGACTGGGGAAAGGTGGAGGAGGAAGAGGTAGCTCACCTCTCTTGCCGCGTCTCAACCGACCGCCTTGACAGTGACTGTAATCCATACAGTTGAGGACGATCAAAGCAAAGGAGAAGAGGCGAAACTGCATCCTTCGGCTCCGGGAACTGGGGATTCACCAGGCAGAGAAAAAAGCCGGAGGTTCAGCCGCAGGTAGCGGCGCTGGGTGGGGCGGGGGTCACGGTCCGCCCTCCTTCCCCTCCCTCGAGACGGCGAGGTGACGGGCGAAAAGAGAGAGGGCGCCCTCCAGGCAGAAGCAACGGCTACCCCGGGAGCCGCTCAGATTTGCACGCCGGCCGAGCTTCTTGGCCGCGCCCGGCCACCTCCGAGCATCTCTTAGCCGATCTGGAAGCGCAAGAGAGGGTTTGAAAACACAACATTCACACAGACTTTGTTGCTTTAAGACGGCAACTCCCGGACTGACTGGCCGGAGGATCAATCAACCCCACGAGTCGACCGGAGTTACTTCCGAGGAGGCCAAAAGCACTTTGGGATGGAGCCGCCTCCAATCCGGCTGCCCGGCGTCCTTTTAGAGTCTCCAACCTTGGCCACTTTTAACTTCAACTCCCAGAATTCCCCAGCCAGCCAGCCAGCCGCGTCTCTTTCTTTTTCTCTTAGCCAGCTAAAGTGTGAGATAGATTGCAGAGGAAGGGATTGCAAGAGAGTAAACTGCTGGCTGAGGCATTCTGAGAGTTGAAAGTCGGCCAGGCTTCCAAGTTGCCATGGTTGGGGGAGCCCCTGCTTTTCCAGGCTCGGAGCTCGACCCGAGCTGCTCAGAAGCCCCGCGAGTTACAGCCCCAGGTAGGGCAACTAAGCGTCGGCGGGGACGTCTGCGTTTCGCTCCGCAGATCGGCCCGGCCGGAGGGCAGGCAGGCCCCGCGCGCTCCCCAATCCCGGGGAAGCCGCCCGCGCTTTCCCAAAGCAGCGGTAATCCCCTGGGCACGTGGACGCGGCACAAGCCCCTTGCCGGCTTGAAGGAAGGTTACTCTCGGGCTAAGAAGCTCCGAGGGGCTCGAATAAACCACCGACGCCCCGTCCGAGAAGCGCTGGAAATAGCGGACCTGCAAAAAGCTGCCGCAGCCCGAAAGGAGATGCCGCCGCCGCCGCCTCCGGGCTTGGAACCGAGGAGGTCCCCAACGCGGCTCCTCTCCTTCCCGGGCCAGGTCTTCCTCTCCGTCCACTAGTCCCGCGGGGCTGCTCCAGCCGCCGCAGGTCAAGGCGAGCGCTCCGCTGCAGTCAAGCGACCCGGCTGGGGGGAACCACGTGGAGCGAAAGAGGGGCCGGTGCCGAGGCTTCGCGGTCGCCCTTTGCCGCCCCCTCGGAGGAAGGGAGCCAGGTGGAGGGCGAGGAGCGGAGCGGAGCGCGGCTGCCGCGGGCGAGGCGAGGTGAGTTGCGGGCTGGTTCTTCGCGCCCTCTTCTCTTATAGGAGCTGGGCGAGGAGCGCCACTCACGCGGGGCTGCTGTTGCTGTTGTTGCGGCGACGGAACGTAGGGGGCGCTGTGCTCTACCGCATCTGTCCGCGGAGAGGCCGTCTGCTTCTCCGCCTCCGAACCGGGTCGCTGCCGGAGGTGGGCGAAGGGTAGCCAGGATCTGCCGGGAACTCAGCCCGCGGAGCCAACTCTCCTTGCCCTTCTCGGCCGTGGTGGGGGGGGGGGAGGAGAGCGGGCGGGCGGGCGGCGCGATCCTACCCGGCTTTGCGCCGGCTTTGAGCATCTCGAAGCAGCGCAAAAAGCGTGGTGGAAGCAAGCGCAGAAAGGAGGACCAAAGGCAGCGAAGGCTCGCTTATTTATTTATTTTATTTTATTTTATTTGTCAAGCAAGTATTAGGTAACAGGTATAAGTATAAGCGTGGTTATGAATACATGAAATGGATACGAATAAATAAAAAAAATAAACAATAGGACAGGGACGGTAGGCAAGTTGGCATCCGCGAGAGGTTCAAGAGCGCAGACTCCTTTAATGCGATAGTTCCTCGAGGGCGCCGTCGTCGTTTAATGCGATATTTAATGCGGTATTTCCTCGAGGGCTGTGCTCCTGCGGAGCCGGCACGGATGGCTTTGAGGAGGCCTGGCTCGGTTCCTGGAGAATCAGGCTAACCGTGGCTACTGTTATTGATGGCCAGCCAGTCCTAATAGGAGCGAACAGGAAGCGTTGTTGAGTTGACCCACGCAGTTCGCCTCTGCAGATCCGTGGAGTGGCTGAAGGGAGGCCTCTTAGGAAGGGAGCAGGATGCCTTTTAGTCAAATGCGGACTTCTTCGGGTTTGGGTCTGCCATAAGTGGACCCTGCTTTTCTCCTACAGCGTCTCCAGCGTCTTTGGGTCTCCAAGGGCTGATCGGGTTATTAGCTCGTTTAAAATAAAGGTTGCTGGAAGGTGCATATGGCTCTCCAGTTTAGATTTGTGAGCTACTGGGCGACAGGGTGCTCAAGTAGATGAGTGGAAGGTCATCTTCAGCTCTTAAGTTCTAGTCGCCTTAGATGGCCAAAAAGGAGCCAAAAAACTAAAGTCCTACAAGTAGTAACTCTGTATTATAGGCTGTAGTAATTCTTCTTTGCTTGTTATTGCATTTACATTTATATCTCACAGAAACACATAGAACAATCAATAGAAACCACAAATGCATTTACTAATTTGTATATTTTATTTAAAATACATATTTTATAGCCAAAGGAGGTCAGCTGTATTAATTATTGCAGCTGAGTACTTCTTTCTTTCTTTCTTTCTTTCTTTCTTTCTTTCTTTCTTTCTTTCTTTCTTTCTTTCTTTCTTTCTTTCTTTCTTTCTTTCTTTCTTTCTGTTATCCATTTCTACAACATGTGAATTTTAGAGTTAGCTGTGTGCTTTATAAAACTGTTAGTGATTAATCAGAACTGGAACATTACTGATAATGTAATGATCTGGGGAAAAACATCCTAACAGTCCTGAATGCAGTTCTGCTTATCCTGAAGTAAGATTGACAAGCCAATAAATTTTCTAAATAAATAAACTGCCAACAAGCTTTTGGAAAATTTGGAAAAAAAGAGATGCAATGAAGTTGATCAAAGAACTGGAATATATTCCTGGTGAAGAAATGAATATTTGGAATTTTGAAACTTAGAATGAAAGTGAGGAAGGAGAACATAATGGAAATATAACACAGATATAGGGAAACTTAAGACTTCCTCACGTAAAGCTTAGCTTCTGGTTGTCTATGTACTGTAGATTCTCAGTCAATAAGGTCATGATTGTCCCAAAGGTGCTTTTACAAAAGGCAACTAGACTTCCATTTTTTTTTCCTAGAAGAGGTTTCACTTCTCAAACAAGGAAAGTCCAGTTGCCTTTTGAAAAGTCACATTTTCAACTTAGCTTTGACTTTTCAAATGGCAGTCGCCATCTGAGGACTAGCCAGGTTTGATCTTGCTTAGCTTTTTAAAGATCAACCAAATTCAACAAAGTACAACAAATGCTAGTACCCAGAATCACCGAAGTAATATTGATGGTGAAGAATTTGGGACAGATAAGGAAAGGTATGTCAGGGAAGGTAGGAGCACCTGTGGAATTCCTTTCTATAAGAACTATATCAACTTGATGTCCACCAAACAGGATAATTTGCAAAGGAACTTGGACAAATAGAAGTGAAATAAAGCTATTTATATTGAGCTGTAGTATATCATGTCATGATTAAGTTCCTACACTATGCTAAGTGATACTGTGTGTTCTATTTACTGCAGTGTGTTGAGTAGTCTATGGATGAAAATTGTGGTTTGGCAAGGTACGAATCCAGCTTACATAATCCCTCAACAGAAATAATAGAATTTCAGATGCCAGTGGTTGTTGACAGTGAAACAAAGATGCTCAAATTTTTGCCCTGCCTATAGGCTTCTCAGGAGGTTCTGATTAGACACAGAAGAACAGCATTCTGGATTAGATAAATATTTTGGTTTAATATGGCAGTGTTGTTTTTTTAAAATACAAGGAGAGACAATTCTACAGATTATCCCAGTAAAATACTTTTTAAAATTTATTACATTTATATCTCACTTACTTCTAGAAGTTTGTGGACTTCGTCTTTCCTAATTTTGTCCTCTACCTATGAGAATGGCTGGGCTGAGAAAAAGTAATTGGTTCAGAGTTCATGGTAAACTTACAGCTAGAATCTAGGCTCCCTAAGCCGGATGAACAATTTCACCATATAATTTGAGCTAAATTTGATAATTTATCTCTTAAGAATTTATTAAGTTTCTCATTTTATTGTCAGATGAGAATGGCTGATAGCTAACTACAGTAAACTGTAATGTTAGATTTTTTCCCCCCTTGTTCAAGGCCCTGATTATTTATGCAATGTTCAATAGGAGGAAGAATAAATAATAACAAAGAACATAATGCAGAATAAGAGGAAGATAAGCCTTAGGTATGCTATTAATAGTGCCATCCATCTGGTAAACTCGCAAGATTCGTTCCTCTCACCATGTACATGTATACATCTGAACTAGACTGTATTGTTTCTCTGTGTCATATATGTGGGTATATGCATAAGTTAGTATTTATTTACTTTGTCATGCATATGTAGTATATATTGGAGGTGGTAACCTTTTGAGAGCTATATGCAACGAAATTTAATTTTAACATATGCTGTTTAGTACACACTCAAATAAAGTGATTCTATAAAGTTATTCTAAGTTATTCTACTTCTACTTTCCAAGATGGATCTTTACATAACCAAAAATAGCTCTACAATCACTAACTCAACAGTGCAAAAAATATATACTATTTGGGTATTTTGGGAGCTTAAGTGTCCAAGTAAGCTTTTTATTTTTAAAAACGCTGAAAAACTCCATTAAAAAGGAGTGAGGGGAAAAAAGAGGCTCAGGAAATTTCATTCCACTAAAGTCTTCAAAAAGCAAAGATGAAAATTTTCATCTTGCCCAAGCTAATGATATTCCTTAGTAATTTTTCTGTTGTTGGTGGTGTTTGTTTGTTTGTTTGGGGGGGAGGACCATGATTATTTTTTCAGAAGAGAGCACTGTGATGCTGAAAAATGTCTGACAAGACCATGATATCTGTGATTTAAAAAAAAGTTACATCTGGGGGGGATGATTATTACAACCATTCAAATAACGTATTTAAACTAGAAATAATAAAATTAAAGCAATCAATTAACATGGAATTTAAAAGATGAAAAAATAAGTTATTTTTTTAATTTGAGGAAAAAAAGATGCACAAGTCATGCAATGGGGAATTTGATGCAAAGTGTAAGTCTAGATTTAAACATCGTGTTAATCCATGATTTGTCAAACATCCATAAAGGTCTGGATAATAAACTAGAATGTTTGGGATTCAGTGGTGGTATTCTACTGGTTCGGCCTAGTTCTAGCGTACCAGTAGCGCTGACGATCAGCTGGCAGAGAATCAGTTTGCTCCAAGCCTCTCCTACACTCTGCAGTTGGGCCCACCATCCCACCCCTGCTCCTAGGTCCTTTTTAACCTCTCAGCTGTTTGGCGTAGCACAGCGAATGCTGTGCTAAACAGCTGAGAGGTGCAGTAGCTTAATTTTTACTGTTTTAATGTGTGTGCAAAGCACACGTTTGGTGCGATTGCGTGAGCCACGTGATCCCATCCCTGCAACCATGCCCACCAAACCACACCCACAGAACCAGCGGTGGGAACTTTTGAATCCCACCACTGATGGGATTGCACTGATACAAAACCAAATAAACATCATTGTGGTTTACTGTGATTTAACCAATATTTATATGGCAGAAAAAAATATGGGGATATCAAATGAATCCCTAGATACATTTCTAGTCACTCACACAGAGAAGAACCCCAAGCTGGTACCATTCAGAAGGGTAGCCTTGCTGGCTGGCAATTATGAAAGCTGAGGTCCATGCATCTACAGGAAATAAAGTGAGGAAAGGACCTTCTAGCTGAGCTATAAGGTGATTTGCTTTGAACCCAAAGTGATTGATGAATGCGAACCCTCAAGTTGCTGTTGACTCTTGGTGATTCTTAGTGACCACTACTAGATTTTTCTCCAGGAGATTCTGTCCCTAATCTGATCTTTCAGATCTTCTACCCATCACCACTGTAACTAAGTCCATCCATTTTGCTGCTGGCTGCCCTCTACTTCTCTTTCCTTCCAATTATGGCACACTATTATATACATATTATTGCATCGTATTGTATTATTATACTATTTAAATTACCTCTTAGAACAAAGTATAAACCAGATTGATTATGTAATTCAACGGTTGTTGTAATTCCTCGAAATGTAACAGTTTGCAAACATACTGATTTATTTTTGGTTATCATGTGTTCATCTTCACTGTATGAATTTAAAGATAGAAAGAAAATGATCACAGGCCTCTGTTCATCCCTTTCAAATGTGCTCTTAGTCCTTTGAAAGCCATTTATTCACTATATCTGCATTTGATTTAGATGCACCAGGAAGGTTTGTCTCATTTCCCTTGAAGCAGCATTGGCTTTCCCAACTTGTGTGGATTTCAATTCCCACGCTTCATTCTGTCATCCTGGCCACTGCTAGGAATATTTTGTCCATAAGCTAGACTAGAGGATACTCACGCTGGGGAAGGTTCCTGTAATACTTAGGGCTGAATTTTAAAGTAATCCAATCTTCTTTCCAGAACAAAGAATGAGGGGAAAAAAGAAGAATCTAATGGAGAATCCTGAATCACCCAAGAACTAGATGAACATTCATGACAGCCTCAAACACTCAAATTAAATAGAGAATGTAGGAATTGTCTAGAACAGCGTTTCTCAACTTTAGCAACTTTAAGAAGTATTGCCCTCAGCACCAGAATTCCCCAGCCAGTTGAAATCCACACATCTTAAAGTGACAAGGTCAAAAAACATAGATTTGGAGGGCCTTGCTTTTTCAAAACTGGTATGTTTGGCCCTTAATATATATCCCCTTGTGGAAATAATATCCTCAATTGGAAATGTTTCCCAATCCTAGCATAGTAAGATTGACTTGGTTTGGAAATCATGGAAGGTCCTTGTTCATTTAGTTTCACGGGTGTTTTCAGATATTTTTAAGTCATGGTTTGTTCAACCATGATTAAGTTCAGACAAAGATAAATTACAAACATTTATAATCTACTGTGCAAAATGAATCCTAGTCTGCCATCTAGACCGTTATATTAGCATTATTTTGAGGTCAGTGTGGATTTGTACAGATAAGGCTTACCGAATACTGCAGGCAGTGTGCAGTTTTCAGGTTCTTTTACATTATAAATTCTGTGGTTACAGCCTTGGCATTTCTGGTTTAAATGATTTTCAGATTTGCTTTACAATCAGTCATGAAATATTTCTACCAGTCAGTATAAATTGAAATAGGCAGCCCTGTGTTTGATTGAATATGCATGATACCCCCTTGTTTGGCTGTTTTCTGTTTTCTGCAGCCCTGGAATTTCAAGGTTGCTTCACTGAATGCATAGCAACGATTCTCTTGGTGAATGCTTTTTTTAATTTATTTTTTTAATGTTTCTGTAGTTCATGTTTGTTTCAAACACCCTGCAAGTATTTTTCTCTTAGCAATTTTAGATATATTTTTTTCATGATATACAGTACATCTTCGATAGCTAGCTTAAGAAGGCAGTTTTAATTTCTTTCTATTTTTAGGAAAATTAAGAAGCCTGCAGGCAGTGGTTTTGATAGCCTGCATTACATTTCAGTTCCAAGCTGGCGCATAAATTCCATGTAGTACAAATCTGTACTCCTGAGCAGAATTAGCAGATAAGCTACACACTGTCGTAACAGTTGATTGGAAGTCTGCTTAGATTCTATGAAGCCCTTAGGATGAATGACTAAAAAACAACTCAAGAGAAAATGGTTCATGAGAGAATTTATCAGACAGCTAATGTAACTCAAGAATAGCTACTTTTTAACTCTTCCTCTTTAGTCATCCACCTTTCACTGTTGATAAAAGCAAGGGGCAATCATTATAGTGAAGAATTGATCAAATATTTGCTTTCTTCTGAGATGCCGAAACTAGATCTCTAGCTATATTTTAAGTTGTGGTCCCTGGATAAGATACAATTAGATGAGCTGTATACTTAAGCTGTGCATTTTTAGGCTTCCATTAGAAGTGTGAGAGAGTGGAGCCACTGCTTTTCATTTACCACTGTCCTTTTTTTCTTATAGTTTGACCTCTTGATTGGGTGGAGGATTGAGGTATTTTTTAAAAATCTGGTTGTAGTTTCTGTATTGCAGGGGTGTCAAACTTGTGTTGTCACGGTGGGACTTATTCCCCCTCCGTTAAACCAGCGGGGGGCAGGACCAGTACATGACGCATCAGTTTGACACCCCTGCTGTATTGGGTTGTTTTTTAGTGGGATGTAAATTTCTTTGTCTTCCAGTTGTTCTTTCACTTTTTGTTTTGTTATGTCTGTAATAACTGTGGTTTAGCCTTGTCAGAAAGAACACTCTAATCAAGGAACTACAAAGAGGAAATTATATTCTCATAAATTGCCTCTCATTGATGGGGTAAGCTACTGCTTATAAACAAGCATGTAAGTCTACATGCTATCATTAGCACTGATGTTACCTAGATAGGTAATGCAATGTCATCAAGCAAACAACATACCTCAGAGAACACTAAGAATTCCCCTCTCCACTCTCTAAAAGTTTATCAATTGTTCCATACTCTATTCTGAAACATTTCATGTTTTGTAAAACTTCTTTTGCTCTGAATAAATCCTTAGTAGAGCATTAAAACCAGTTAGCAAGGTCATGCACTTCTGATTACTGTAGTTTCTTCCTATGCCAGACATTAATACTGAGCACTGACTAATGTATTAATCACTGTTCCAAAAACATTTTGAGACTGTTCAAGTTCTCTTTTCAGTAATTCTGAGTTTAGTCTTCACTAGTTTAGTTCTTCATTAAAGCAGATTTAACATTCCAGTCTCCTTTTCAGCAGATATGAAATATCAAACCATAGCTTAATCATGATTCACATTTGGCCATATTCAGACAGTTTAGCATGTGTTTCAAAATCTCAGTTTAAATCAGATCTGCCTTTTGAAATAATTTCTTTCATGCATTCAGTTTTGCAGACATCACTAGATTTAGAGATGCAGTAACTATTATAATTTTAGGCCTAACATGCTGTGCTTTGTGGTTTATAATTTATGGTTCAGTATATTGTGTTAAGCCAGCCATTTGTAGTGCATGAACTTATGATTTACAATATTTAAACTCATCCAGTGTTAATGTATTGTTTATAGGAACATCCATTTCAAAGTAACATTTTGCTAGCATTTTAAATAATAAATGGATATGCATTGATTTTGACCTCTTCCTCCAGTCTACAGAAATGCAATACTTAGGTGTTCTATTTTTTTAAGTTATGGCACTAAACTCAACATAAAGCAAAATGGTATTTTATTCATGTAAAGGACTATTATTTTCTTCCACTACAGACTCTCTGGAGTTTTTTCGTCATCCAGCATAGATCCGGACAGTGTGCAAAAATACAAAGAATCTTGTTATGCAGTCAGGAAAATTTGTATGACTTAATAATAATCCATGTTAATAAACAAATATCTGTAAATTGAAGACTGTATCAAAGAAAGGGTCAGGTTTTTCACGTAGGAATGAATATGGATTGTCTTCATGAAACTTTTCTTACTATATCATATTTGAAGTTTACATATTGATACAGAAAAGGTAAAGTATTTTTAGGCCAGCTCTTTAAATTGCATAGACAGCCTACAATCTTCCCACTATAAAAGTTATTCAACACAAATGCAGGAGAGTGCTTGGCATTTCTGGAGTCAAGGATTCTGAGCACGATTCCTTTTAAGTACACCTGTAGATATTGTTTTAATTATGGTTATAGGCCATCACATTATTGTCAATTCTTAGCAACCACACAGATTTTCTCCTGGCATTTCAACTATAGCAGCAAATAATTAAAGTATGGTTTATAATTATGTAATTATGTCATGATATTTCTACTTTTACTATACTTTATTTTTTAATTGCTTTGTTGAATAGTTGAGAATTTTGCAAGTGCAATGGATACAAATGCAACAAATAATCTGAGACCCCAGTCCATTAGAATGGGGTTTACAGGTAGATGAGCAACATGACCTCCCAGATGTATGGTAAGGAAGTATGACTATCACTGAAGGAGGCCCAGTAGAAAAGATTGGTGCAGTTCAGGGTGTTGTGTTGCCCACCTCTGAAGTTTTTCTGAGCAAACCCTATGGGGGCAGAGATGTACTGTGAAAATACAAGAATAATCACCATTGGTTGCATGCCAAGGCAGAGGGATTTTTTTGTTTTGTTTTAAAGAACCTAGTCGATACCAGCAGAAATAACTTTCAACCACATGGCTAAATAAATGAAACTCTTTTCTACTTTCTTTCCTGAAGGCAAATAGTCAAAGCCAGATGATAAAGAAGAGCCAACCAAACTTTATATTGACAAGCAGGAAATATCAATTGCCTGTTCCTTGTCTTCTCTAAGCTTCAGCTCTTACCTCACTGTAAGTTAATTTGTCTTATTACTAGTTCTTTATCATACAGATAATGTGAAATTATTGCCAACATCAGCTTCAATATCCATTTTCTTCCTTACTCCATTGCTCTGCTTGCTTTTGCATTTTAAACATATTGCCTGATATTAAAAAAAGGGTAAATCTTCATTTATTTTTCTTTTTTCTGCCAGAAAGCATAGCTGTTATTTTTTTGAAGTTTTTGTTACACACTTGTTCTGTGATTGTGTCTCCATTGATTAAGTAGTGGTAACAGCTGTCTTATCACCTAACATGTTTAGAAATAAATTGGGAGGCGCGGACTTCAAAAGCACATTAAAAATTATAATGCATTTTATTCATGAATTAAAAGGTTATATTGAGCCACTCTTTTTATGTATCCTAACAAAAGAAAAAAAAGAATCCATTTTCAACCTCAGAGCCATACATAGATCTAATACAACACTGAAGATTTTTCAAAAAAATAAGGGGAGAAAGCAGTGTTTTTCTGTGGTTAATTTGGATGTTACTGTGAATCAAAAAAGAGGAAATATTATATGAGATGCTATGAATTCTTTATTAAAAAAGAATAAATAGATTTTTTTAATTAAATATTTTTAGAAACAAAGATTTTTTCAATAGAAGAAATATACTGCAAAGTTCTCCCTTTAGTGGACATCTGTTTATAAAAGAATAACCAGATTTTCCCAGAGCTGTTTGCTTCACTGCAGGAGAGGGAAAAAAAAGCTGGCTAAAGAATAAAACAGGAACTTACCTGGTTCAATAGCGCCTTTGATCAAAGTTACATATTCTTTTTAAAATCAAACTGTAACAGTTTATTCCCTCCCTCCCCCCCCCCCCAAAAAATAGGGGCATCTTCAAATTTGTTATGAATAGATATGCAAACTTACTACTTCTAATTTTCTCAGAGTTAATTTTATGTTTCCACTTTTGTTTCTACTATTCATTGCTGAGATCCTGTACATCTTCTTAGGCGATTATCTTGAATAATTTGGAATCATCTAGAATTAGCTATCTTATTGCTCAGTTCCAAATGACTGAGTAATCTCCAGTTTCTTAACTTGCTTCACTGTAGAAAAATGAGCAGTGGGCTATCAAGTCAGGCTCAGTTCTTGCTTACCTTGCTACACAAGGAATGAAGTTTGAATCAAATCTCTAGACCAGGGGGGGGGGGGGGGGGGGGCCCGGGGGGGGGGGGGGGGGGGGGGGGGGAGGGGGGGGGGGGGGTACACTGTCCAACCTAGAACTATGTATATTGAGTTGGTGTACATGAACATCCACCCATCCATGAAATAGATTTTAGGTTGCTAATTGCACATTTACCATTAGAACATTATATTTGCTAAAGCAACTAATTATGAAGTACATTTCAAACTATAAATGCAGCCAGAGGATCAGGTATCCAGACCAACACTGACAGAAAAGAACTGACTTGGAAATCTGCAACATACATTTTAATGAAAAAAAAACACCTTATTTTTCTCATGACACTAAATTATAAATTGCCATAGACAAAATCTTTGTAGAAGTTTTGCTGACAGAAAAATTGGTATTAAAATTGTTAAATTAAATTCACTAAGCACTGCTGGTGAACTTAGCCTAGAAAGGCTCCTCTGTATGGAAACTTTCAGCGAATTTCTCCTCTCCTCTCCTCTTCTCTAATCTTGCCATATTCTGTATGAGAAGAGCCAGCTAAATAAAGTTGCCATTTATTAATCTGTTACTTGACAGTACCCTCCGTTTATTTTTCCATGTTTAATCACTCCATATTTTTCATATTTCATCACTCACTAACCACACACTGACTTTATCATTTCTACATTAAAAGCAATGCTTTGTTGTGCAACTGTTGATCTTTTAAAGTTGTAATGACTAATTACACAAAACCATCTCAAAGCAGATATTGTAAATATTTAGGATACAACTTTCCTACTTGTAGTAGTTTAACAATAGTTTCAGTAATCTGATATGTGCAGCTGGTTTCTAGGGGTAAGAAATCACAATAAATTTATCTCTCGAGAAGATGAAATCTTTCAATTTCAACCAATAAAATTCAGAAATCTTTATCAAGACTAATTCTTCTAAGCTACAGAAAGAGTAACCAAAATAGGTAGCCTGAACAAAAATGAATTTTGCCACCTATTTCTGGCTGGCCTGTCTAGGCCTTACATCAGCCTTGATTTTGTGTGTGTATGAAACCTCTACCAGATTCTCTTAGGCAAAACTATTCCTCACTGAAAATATGGGTACCATTTTAAGTTGAAGTGGATAAAATTTGTAATATATTCTATTAGCAGTGTTATATTTTAAAAAAAATATCACGAAGGGCTTTTCATGGTTGAAATTCAAGTAATTCTTTTAAATTGAGGGTTTTTTACACTTTTAAGAAATCACTAGTTTTGCTGATCTGAATAAAACCTTTTCACAAATCCAATTAAAGATAGCCAACCAATTAAAAGTAGCCAGTTTTATTCTGATTAATATGTACTGTAAAGTCCACATAATTATCACCTTTTCAAAACAGCACATAATTTAAATCTTTATCAAATGAACTTTTTTTTTTTTTTTTTTGCGCTTCTGGAAACATTTCAGTAGAAGCTGGAATCTTGAGTAGCCCAGTTAGGTGCCTTTAAAAAAAAAGTAAAAATAAAAATTAGAAAACAGTGTCTTTCATTCCTAATTAATGAAACAAGTGTAAGCACAACTATAGAGCATGTTGACTTTGTTTATTAGAAAATACTATGTTTTTTTCCAAAAAGAAGGCAACTATGAATCCCATAAAAAGGAAAAGTAGATATAAAAAAGATAGACAACATTCCTTTGACAGGTGAAGTTTTTGCTTTTTAAACTCAGGGCTCTTAATTCTATATATCTTCCTTATTTTGCTTGTATCAAATTGATATAATTTATTTCAATTCATCATCTGACCTTTCTGAAATATCTAGTTATGTATCTTTGAATTACTGAGGATGATAAATGGACCAAATTTCTTTGCATTTAATATTTTTTAAAAAGACGCAATATATTTCTGCTTACCTCAGCCCTGCTGCCTTGGTTTAGTTTTTTCTCAATATTCATAGCCAGCATTTGACTCCGGAAAGACAAGCTTTTGGTTTTTTCAATCACTTGCTGATAAGGAGATACTGCATTGTTCCCCATAACCACATGACCCTTAAAGAAATCCCATAAATATATTACAACAGGCACAAAGGTATTACAAGCTGAAAATTTAGCAGAAATCACATTCAAAACTGGAGGGTTTATAGATGTTCATGGGTAGAAATTAATACCTAAGCTACTCTTCATAAATTACTACATTGTACCTTAAATTTTCTAGTACTTATCATTCATTTTCTCTCAAATGTTCAAAGTATACCCAGATGATTCTTCCATTTAGGGGGAAAAAACCATTGTGACAGGACCTAGACCGATAAATTTTAGCATTTACCCTCACCTTTGATTCCTTGTCCCTAAATGCATCATTTTATTATTTTATCTTGTATCTGGTTTCCTTTGGAGCTTAGACCATACATTCATAAAAAATAATAATCTGTGAATAGAATGGGAAGTCTTCACATGACAATCAGCTCCCATTTCAGACTTCTTCCCCCAAACCAAACTTCCTAAAACTATATATCCAAGGATGGTCACTTCATGGCCAAAGTTTAACAACCCTTTTGAGATACATAGTTAATGGCGAATTTCTTTTATGCAGATTGGTGTATTTTTACACACACACAAAGAAAAATACAAAGTACATAGTATTGCTTAAATCAGCCAAAGCCTTCGCTACATATTCATCTTAGGATGGTACCATATAATAATCATCTCAGAATCAAATACAGATAAAGAGAGTAGAAACTACAAGAAGCTCTTTGAGTTAATGAGCTTCACAAATTCACTTTAAGTCAGATTACAGTATTTCATGGAACCTACCAATTTTGAATCTATTTTGGCATCTAGCCTTGCATTTCGGATTAAATTCACAATCCATCGCTCAGCTTCTTCAGGTGTCATATTTAATTTATCTGCCAACATACTGAGGAAAGAGAAATAAAAAAAAATAGACTCAGGTTCTTTGTTTGATCTTTGTACAAATTCATACTGATTTATGCTGAACTAAATCTCTATTTCACTATTCCTACATTGTTGCTAGTTTTGTTTTGAATCTTGACCCAGCATCAATCAGAGAAAATGGAAACATGGAAAGACAAAGTTCCCTTTTATAAAAATTGAGTTCCCCAGAATGTCTAAAGATTAAAACTTAAATTATAATTTTAAATACAATTTAGAATTTTTAAATGTAATATAAAGAAAAAAAATCTGTCGGATGTACTTTAAAAGAGTTATTTGTTTGCAGATCTTTAATAGGATACTTTAAAATCTACATCCTGTTTTTTTTGCCAAGTAAACTATGAAAAATAAACAGCAATGTAGTCATAAAAACAAGCATTTTCTAAGTCAACAAGTGTATCATGTTCCCATCCAATTTATTTTAAGGCAGTCCAATTTTGTCTATCCAAAAATTTAGAGAAACCAGAATAACTCATGGATATTATAGTATACTCAGTGAAAACCAAATTAGATTTTATTCTATAGACCCATGATGGCGAACCTATGGTACGCATGCCAGAGGTGCCACGCAGAGTCCTCTCTGCAGGCATGCGAGCCATCACCCCAGCTCAGCTCCGCCGTGCATGTGCCCCTCCCACCAGCAAGCTCAAGTCTCTGTCGTGTATGCACGGGAGTGGGGTGTATGCGTGGGGATGCGTGCACATGCACAGGGTGCATGCATGTGACACATGCACGTGTGGAGGCACACACTGCATTTTGGGGGTTTGCGCGTACGTGCATGTGTGCACACTTTGGGCACTTGATGCTGAAAAGGTTAGCCATCACTGCTACAGACTATATACTTGTCACCCATACTCCACTGGAGTTCTGCAGCTAATGTAAATGCACGTAAGCATATTTTTATAAATATATAGGTATTTTAAAAATATTTCTAGGGGGTGAAGGAATTTGTTTTAATAGGATGATGGGACAGTTTTAACCATTAATCAAATAAACATAACTAAAAAAATCTCACTAAACTTTATACCATCTGCTGAATGTCCATCTTCCTTCTGGTGAAATAATTGCTCTAAGGAAGGTTTTATATTAATTCAAGCAATAAAGCATTAGAAATCTCTTTCATGTGCTTTATCAGATCACTTGTTCTGAGACCTAAGAATGTCAAAAGCCTTTTAACTACTGGGTCAGATTTACAAAGATGTCACTTCATAACTAAACTTATTCTAATAGCATGTTCTTTGTAATATGAAACAGCTTTTGTTATTGTCTTGTTAACACACTTTATACAGATGACATTTCTGTGGCTTTCTAACAACTTCTTAGCATTTCATTTAGTTTTCTATTAATTTGAGAAATATACAGCTTATTTTTGTTAAGCTTCCAGGCTTCAGTAAAGATTTTTTATCTGTAACATGGCCAATAGGCAACATTGGAATCTCTACTTTAATAGTTTCCCAGTGCAATCTCTATCTGCCTTTAATTTAAGTGTTCCATATTGCCTTTCTGGCAATCTTAAAATAGTTCAGCTTATTAAATCTGCAATCTTGCTTCTGGTGAAATAATTGTGTTCTCTCATATCAAGGAAGAAGTTTTTTCTTCCTTGGTATGAGAACATGACTGGCTCCAAATGACCCAGCTGGCTTTATGCCTAAAGCAGGACAAAAATTCAAGGTCTTCATATTCTAGTATGGTGTCTTTAACCAATATAGCAAATTAGATCTTTTAATTCAGTGCAGAATGGATGAATGATCACAAAATGGCACATTTGGTATTAGTTATACAAAATCATTACCCTCCCCAGTTTTTGCATATGCTACATTTAAGCCATTATATTGTTCACTTACCTGTTATCCTTGTCCATATACTTTCTGGACAAAAGCTAGCATAGACTAGGATTAAGCAATCTAGTGCTTGTCATGTTTTGGGCATCAGGTCAGAGCAATCTAGCCAGTATTGTCAATATAAAAGGTTTGTGTGTGTAGTTCAAAACTATTTCTGGAATACCAGATTGCCCTCCCATAAAAATAATCAGAGTGTTTTGTCTGTGACAATCACAATTCAAAAAATATACTGAAGGGGCTGTAGCATCTACTGAGTTTATGTGTATACTTTCATTATAACTATTATACTTGTGTTCAAGGAATTTTCTTACTTTCATCATTTTCTCTTTTATTTGCTATACAGGAATGCAGGATTCACAATATTTGGTACCTGAGGGAAAATGCACTATTTCTGCCAGATAGCAATAAGCTATGTGGAATTTAAACTTTAGATCACATATAAAACAAAACATAATTATAATTTTTTAAAAACTACAATCATCTGATTATTTGAGTATACTGATTCTTCCTTTTTGGTAGTTCAGTTATTAATTAAAAATCTCCACAATATTTATCTGATTTTAGAAATTAACGTTTCTAATGTACTTCACATTTCCTTACTTTATGCTGATACATTGGTGTATCCTACAGAAAGTCTCAAACACAAAGAGTCGTGCATTCTCAATGAAGTCTTCAAGACAGGCCACCAAAAAGAAGTCATTCACAAGAACCTGTTAAGACATAATATATTTTTAGACATGGGCAGAGCAATCGGGGAAACCAAGATTATATGGACCACTTGCAAGCAAGCATCTCCTTTAAATGAAAATGTGCATCAAAGATGCAAAATCCAAAACTTAAAATGAATTCTATATAACCAAGCCATACTGCTACATGTTCTCCTTGACTTCTGGAAAAAAAGCATACTACTGACTTTCAGATATATTTATTCACATAGTCTTGTATAAAGCAATGTAACACTATAAGCATATTGCATTAGCTTCCAAGTTTAAATAAAAACAGCTATTAACTTAGTTTCAGAATTTAATCACTTAAAACTATGTGCTTTGTTACAGGATTAATTTTGTAAATATTTTTAAAATCCCCCATTTCATATATATCTATGTCCAGAGAAAATATAACTAATGAATATTTACTGGATTTTAAATGTTAATTATTTTTTAAAAAAAGATTCTTACCAATTCACATTCTCTCAGCTTTTTTTGAGCTCCATCAAAGTCAACGTTTACATACAAACATTCTACAAATTCAGTAATTGGATCCTTGTAAGTGTAAGATTCCTGCATATTTTAAGAGTAATTGTGCAATATAGTAAGTACATATGTAGATACTCAATGTCCATATGATGCAGTTAGAACAAGTGAATCAGTTTTAAAGTAGTAAGATAAAATGGCTATTTGAAATGTGATCTTAAATATGAATCAATGTCTTTACAAACATTTATAGTTTTCTATGAATTCATGAATTCAGGCTTGTATTATCAATACAGTTTTAATTATAGTTGTGCTCTTTAAAATTTACCTTTCCTCAATTAAGATCACATATTTTAAATTATATTTCTTCTTCAAATATATTGTTTATTCATTATTTATATAGTTGCCCATCTCAAATTCATGATTCTGGGCAGTTAACAATGTTGTCTTTATAATGAATTGAACTATTCAAAGTCTGGTGACTTCATAAACTTTTCTTCTAAGTATGATTCCTGGAAACCATACGAAAGTGGTTTTTTAATGCCTTGATTTTTTCTACTGTTGTATATTAAGTAAATAAATAAATAAAATGATTATTTTGCAGTAGTCTTCCATTCTAACATCACTTACTGGTATCTGGTATCAATAACAAAAGAATATTTAATGTTCAAGTTAGACAGGGAAAAAAGACCTCTACTTTTGTTTTCTGTCTTTGTACTGTTGTTTTGAAATTTGCAAACAGCCCAGTCACTGCAATATGTCAATTCTTCTTCATCATCCAGCATTGCTTACAATAAAAATGTGGCAGATTAATCTATTGCAACTTAATGTTCCTCTTGATATTTGATCACAATACCCATCATTTGCCATGCAGCACATCTATGGATAAGTTAAGGCTAATTTAACTGAATTAAGGCAGAGGTGTTGCTCTTTGAACTTGAGTACTCAACCCCAAAATCATTTCTTGTTCAAATATGCATTGCTGAGAAGAGTTGCAGAGAAAAACTTCATCAGGGAAAAAGAAATCCAATCTGAAGTTATAATTTCTAAGGCACTTTGGAGCCGTTTTATTTATTTTTTTAATGGTCACGCATTAAATGGCTTAATGTGTGACCATTAAAAAACCAACCTCCTTTTGGTTTAATTCACCAAATATGTATGCACTTAAATGCATTTTCAAGGTCATGTATCAATGAAAATCAGTAAAACCAAGACATTACGTTTAATACAAATGCTGTAAATGTAAAGGTGATTTAAGAATACACTGAAGACTTATTTTCCTATAGCACAGAAACTCCAAATTTTATTTTCTATTAAAATAACTTAAAACAAACCTTGAGCAACCCATAGTAATTGTAAAAACGTACATACTCCTTACCTGCTGAATAACCTTGACTAAGTCCTTCAATACCTGCCTTCGTTTTCTAGCATCTTTATTTGTTATCACAGCTGTAGTCAGGTATCGAAGAATATGTGGGCACATTGTCTGAATTGCATTAATATATCTGAAGAAACAGAATATTATTTAGTGAGATAGCAAATATTTAGAATGCAGTTGTTCATTATGAACCCAGAAAAATCCCAACATTTATTTATGTTTTTATGGTAGCCAAACACAGGCCATTTAGAGATTAAGCAAGCAAACAATGAACAAAATCCTGAAACAGATTTTTTAATGTAATGATCAGAAACTTGGTCTTCAAATGAAACTTAAAACTTTTCTATGGAACTAAAGCTTTATCCCATGATAATATAATTAAAATGCAGGACATGTAACAGTGATTGGAATCGTTTTAAAGAAAGTTGCATTTCCATTCAAAACCCTTAACGAACATCTTCAGAGCCTACAAAACAAGCACTAGTTTTAAGCAACCTATGCCAAATTACACCAATGAATTATGGCATAAAATATGAGCTCAGTGCCATTGTATAAAATTACAGATAGAAAAATTACTCAAATACTTGCGATGCAGTAACAATAATTTACTATAACTATCTTGAGGATGGTAATTGAGTATGTTCAATCTAGAAATGATATCATACATATTGTTTGGATATAATGGCCAGAACTTATGATGAATCATATGCCCTTGGAACATAGTGCAATGGCAGTGAATCAGTGCATTACCTCATAAAACACTTACATCACTACCCAATTTCAATGAAATTGATAGCCTGTGTTCCTTAAAATCTTCGATAGCTTTAAATGTAATACAGTTTCACTAACCAAGAGAGTAGAAATGATCTTCTGTGTTTACCCCAGATGCTACTAAAAGGTTTACCTGTAGTATTTCTTCACTGATTCATGCATCACATTATTGCAAAAAGCTTCAAGTTAAAAGATAAAGATCAATTGCTAATTCCAGCCATTTTTAAAAGTATCCATGAAATACTTTGATAGCAGCTTTCAAAGTTGACATGGATTTAACCAATTCTGCTCATCAACAAAGAACTGCTTCCTGACAAGGCAATCAAATTCAGCATGACTCTATATATATTTACTTATATTCTATTAGCCAGTGTTCCTTACTATTAGTAGTAGTAGCAGTAACAGTAAGTGTCCCTTGCTATGGAATTATTAATTATTACAATTAGTACAGTTCCTTGCTATGCTAAGAAATAATTAATTTTGCTTTATTTTGGCATAGTGTGTTATATAAACTCAACCATTCTGATATACTCAAGAGAACAAATTATTTTATAAAACTGCTGTTGACAACCCTGTGGAACCAAATTGAATTTTGTGCACCTCTTGGAAGTTTCCTTGGACTGTCATTACTAAACTGTTGCAATTTTTTAAAATAAAAAAACTTCTCTTTTTTAAAAAATAATCCTGTTTACATGTTTATATAAAATGTTGTAAAAGTGATTCAGAAGTAGCTCTTTGGAATTGCCCAACATAGTACATATCTGCTAATCATTAAACTTTTTCCGGGCTTCTAAATGAACCTAAAAAAATGATGGCTGGTTTAACAGTTATATTAAGAGTCACCTCCTTTATAGCATCATCATCATCAACAGCTTTTTCAAGGTTGCCCAGAAGCCAAAAAAAGATGGATTGCTTTATGAATAGCAGAGAGGGGCTGTGTTCATATAAGTGCATGTAAATTATTTTGAAAATATGCATTTTATTTTATAGAACATTTTACTACAAGAATATATCATAATCAAGTCAAATGTTGTAAGTGCATGATCTAAACAATCTGAGAAAGTTACAGTAACTTTTAAATATTCTGATTAAATCTTTAATATGCTCAGGTGTGAAATAACTTTCTATATCCATGTTATCTGTAAGTTCAACACAACTTACTGAGGCTGGTAGAGGAAGAGATCAATGATATTATCTCTGCCTTTAATATGGTTGAAGAAAACAAAGAGGGACCAGTGAATAAGCCATGTTCTCTGCTGAAGAGCCTGGAGTGGAGAGCTGACAGACTGAAAAAGAGATTTATAAAATTAAAATTATTTTAACTATTAAAGCTTATTGTATTTTGAGATCGGGAAGCTAAGGATTCAAATAAATGTTTCTTAAGAGAGAATATTTACTCGTTCTTTTAACAGTTTCCTATGACTGATCCCGTGCTGTTCAGGAATATACCCCATATTCCAGAAAAGCTGTTTTGGGAGCAACGAAATGACTGTCAGGCACAAGTAATCAGAAACACTAATGAATAGCCTCAGACTGTAACTTTATTGCTTATCACCTATGTTACAAGAATCTTACGAGACTGCTTGCCTTCCCCTGGGAATGACCAGATAAGCCTTCATGGGTTTGGGGAGACATCATGCTCAATGACTCCAAGCTAGGCCCTTGCTTGATTCGTCCCACAAGCCTAGCTGGCAATTCTTTCATATTGATGCAGAGAAGACAAAGGAGTAAAGAACATCTTTTTCCCCCACTGATCTATTAAAGTTTTAGCTTCTTTCTTACTCCACTTCAAATACTCCATTTCAAATTATGATAGAAAAAAATCAGTTTTGAATTTCTTTCACTAAGATGTCAAAAAAAAACCACAACAGACTAGTTGTACAACTTATGGCAGAGAGCAACTGAATGGCAAATTCATTTTCTGCAGCTATTCCCACAGCCACAATACCAAGCAATATCTCCCAGTTGAAGAAAATGCAAGCAACCAATTTATTTATCTTCTACCTTTAATATTATAATTAATATTAACATTATCTAACATTATATATGATATAAAAGGGATTGCCACAAAGAAGAGGGAATCAAGCTATTATCCAAAGCATTAAGGGCAGGACAAGAAGCAATGGATGGAAACTAATTAAGGAGAGAAGCAACTTAAAATTAAGAGGAAATTTCCTGACAGAACAATTAATCAGTGGAACAATTTGCTTCCAGAAGTTGTGAATACTCCAACACTGAAAGTTTTAAAGAGATTAGATAACCATTTGTCTGAAATAGTGTAGGGTTTCCTGCCTAACCAGGGGGTTGGAGGTCTCTCCAAGGTTCCTTCCAACTCTGTTTAATATTCTATTCTATTCTTATTCCTACTGACAAGTGTCATTTTATAAGTGACAAAAAAGTAAATTAAGAACATTGCTGCCAGTTAAGACTTTTTCCCTCACATATTGTAAGGGCAGACTTTCTCTACTTTATATTATGTAACAAAACCAACACGTGTGTCTACCTATCTTGTTATATCTGGCAGGAAAGACATGTTCTGGGTCCTTCTGCAAAAGAGTTCCCTTGAGATTAGACTTCCCCCGATCCTACTGATCTTTCACATGGCATTAAAAATTTGGGTTTCCCACAAAGGCTGGAATTCTTGAAGTATGAGTGAGTGGTTTATATGGTATGTTCTTGGCTGCTATGTTATGCTATTGATGTTTTTAAAGTGTTGATTTGTTTTACTCCATTTTTATCTTGTTTTTACAGTTAGATGCCCAGAGTCATATATAAGAGATAGGCAGTCATACAAATTTATTAAATAACCACTACCAAGTAGCCACTGCAAGAGCCACTTTTCCCATTAATTTGTTGCAGGAGTGAACAAGCCATATTCACATGACTCCATTTGTAGCTCTAACTTGTGTTCTCTGAAATTTGGTAATAAAATTATAGATTTTATATGGTGTTACCTTTGAGTAGCTCCCACATCAGCAAAAACATTAACATTTGAAATGGGAGATGCCCTGGAACACAAATAGCATCCATTTTCACCTTTAACACATGTCTTGCTTCCAGAAGTGCTTAATTTCAGGCTGTTTTGCTTTGTTTCTGTGGAGGGTTTGTTTTTTTTTTAAAGAGGGTTTTGTCAAGAACACTGAGAAATTTTCCAGAAATGTGTTACAGATTGTATCAGCATCCTCAGTGCCAAGAAAAAATCAATAACATCTTTCTGCATTCTATCACTGGTGAGGTATAACAAAGATAATGATACAGAATATTAGATTTCTGATGCTAATGCCTGGGTTGTTTGCAATGCAGATGATCAGCTTGGATGAAATAAGTAGAATGCCAAAGTATAAAGAGATACCATGGCTAATACTGTCATCAGGCAAAATGTATAGCAGGAATAAGGAGAGAAAAATTTACTGAGGGCTTGGTTACAGTGCTGAAACCAATTCAAAAATTTTAGTGAAGTACAATTATTTCATTACAAGAAAAACCTGGAATTCATATAAAAACACATACCATACATACCTACAATTAATAATTAAAAAGATAGCTCAGTGAGGAAAACTAAGTCATCTGGCATCTTCAAAGATGTAGATTTGGAAGTATCAATCAAAATTAGCCCACATCCTTGATTTAAATTTAAAATAACTTTGTACTCCATGTTCCTAGATATTAACTTTATTTTTTTAAAGGGAAATTGTTCCATTTTTAAAGAAGTGTTATGTTCTACCCCGACTTTGGAAAATACATTTTATAACTTGTCAAAGGATCTGAAATTTTATGAGAAATTTTTACGAGTCATTCTTTTTGCTTAATATATCTAAAAAAGGATAGGCAACCATTAAATATTATAATTTATAATCTATTCTGAAAGTGGGAAAGGATAAGATATGTTAAAGATAACAAATATATTTTTTCCTCCTCCTATTCTTAATTCTGTATGACCTACTCATTCTACTTGCTCCTTGCCTCTCTCGCCAGCGCCATCTCCAACAACAGCGGCAGCAGCGGCGGGAACCATGGAAGCTACGGAGGTAGTTCCCCCGCCCAAGAAGTGGCTGAAATGCTGCCGGTGGAGGAATGTGCAGCACGCCAAATGCGGCAGCAGCACGGGCAGAAGGGAAAGCAACAGTTGCAGAGGAAGCAGCAGCAGTGGGTGCCAAAGTTCTCACGATGTAAAGTGCCCCGCCGAGGCCGACATCCACACCACTGCAGCCGGCCCGCTGACCCGGCTTGCACCCAGCACCATACCCGGGTCTGCAGCAAAGGTGCTTGGCAGGGGTAGGGAGCCCTCCATGCTCCGCCATGATCCGTCCGTTAGAAGCGGCTGGTGGTGAGGCGTGACTGCCCACGGGGAGCTCTAGGCGAGGGTGCGCATGTGGGGAGAAATTAAGTCACCCCTGAAAAGACGGCTTAGCCATTTTTTCAGGAGTCAAAAAGAAATAAGGCCTGGCCTTATTTTCTGAGAAACATGGTAGTTAATATTAACTCTTTCCCAGCATGATCTTCCTTCTATTTCCACCTAGAACAGTTGTTTATTATCTCTACATTGCATTTTGCATCTATTTCCACCTAGAACAGCAGTTTATTATCTCTACATTGCATTTTGGCATGCTTCTCCAAGTAGATAAAAAAATTCAAATATTGTTCCAAGTACAAAAGCAATATGGGAACAGAAAGTGCTATTATGCACTATTATGCACCTCCTAGTAACTAGCTAGTTGAGCTAGTCCTGAAATTCTGAAAGCGTGACTCCGACCTTCTTTCAGCTAAGATTGGGTCATCAATAATTAACTAATTGAGCTCATTTTTCCGGTCATATAAAATCTTGAAAATATTCTCTGAAACAGACTTTGAAAAGCAGTCATAAAAATGAATCTGAGGAAAACATGAGCTGGTATTAAATATGTCAACATCCAGTAGGTATCTTCCCCCATCTTTATTATGTGGTGAAGCAAACGAAAACAAACTCACACTATTATCAATTGTCTCTTTCAACCTTGTAAGGTCTTCCATGGCAGCATCCCAGTCCTGCATCAGAATTCCAGATGCCAGCTTTCCCCAGAGTGAGCTCAAAGCATTTCTATCTGTTGATGGAACCTGTTTTAAATAAGTGAATCCGATTACAATAACCGCAATAATTTAATATTTCTCTAGGTCAAACATTTTGATTAGAGACTTGCTGGCACCAGCAGAGAGAGAGAATATGCCATTGACATACTTGCTCCACAATTTTGGGGAAATGGGCTGTGTTTCATTTAGCAAATCAGTTTTGATTTTCAAGGAAACAATCAGCAGTAGGCATTTCCAAGGAGATTCAGCTGGAGATTAAAACAACAGGAAAGCCTGGAGAATTGGCAACCACAGCTTCTGCACAGGGTTTTCAATTCAAGCAATAATGATCTTTTCATTAACAATACTTCAGTGTAGTTTGGGGTTTCACGCACTAATTTAAAAGGGTTTAAAGCTTAACTAGTAAAACCTCAACTCTACTGAAAATATTTCCTAATCAGAATGAAGAAAATCTAGACAGGAAAATAGGCCACTAACTGTTTAACTGATTGGATCATTATAAATTTTAAACCAAGATGTAATGTAATGGCACTTATAGTATTCTACTTATGTTTCCTGTCATTTTGAATAGTCAACAAAACAAAGTTTAAGGCCACATCATTCAGAAAGTATACTTTTGATCTCTGGTCGTTTTGGATCAATTCTTACATTTAAAAAAATACTTTGAAAAAGCATGCAATTTTCACATTAGGCTCTAAATAACATTGTGTCTTGGAATAAGGAAATGCATATAAAACCTCTGAGTTTACTAGTACATTATTAAATCAAGTGATACTGATGTGAAATAATATAGTAAAAAGAAAAAGCACTAATACAATGCTTAAACCTCTATCCAAGCAGCAATTTTCATAAACTTTTGATATTTGAACAAAAAATGTTATTTCTTCATTTCAACAGACTAAATATTGTATCCATAGACATTTCAAAAATTGATACAGATCCACTTTAGAAACTTTATAGTAGTGGAACCTTCTATCCTTTAGTGGAATCATCTATTAGGGTAACCATCTGGCCATCCACATTTAAATGCATGTACATAATACTATTTTTCCCACTATAAGATTACAAGATCTATAATGGTATGCTGTTTTGGCATACCTGTATATTTGGCACTGCAATAAACTTGAGAGTTTACTGTATTAAAAACTCAGCAAGTAAACAAATGAAAACCAGAAATATCAGAAATAAAACAATAAATCAATAACTCTCATTTCTAAATACACACTTTCTTCATGAGATTAAAAATCATAGTTATTGGTAAGTCAGGAAGTTGGCATTTCTGAGATGGGGGAGGGGGAACATTGCTAGGAGTAGATAATTTCCCTTAGGAAAGCAGGAACATCACCACAGGGATTGCCACGTTACTTAAACCAAATTTTGTTACACATACTTATATAATCACTGGACAAAATGTATCAAGCAATCTACAGAGATACTCCTCAAGAACAAATATAATAAGCAGCTACAACAGATATTTGTCATTTATTTGCATAGTTTCTTATCGAGGCTGTGCAGTGCTTCTGATTTAACTCAACATGATGCCATCTTTGTCTGATATCACACAATCCCAGGAAAAAAATTGCACCTGCTTTAATAAGTTAACTCTATGTTCTCTGAAACATGTTTTCAGAATCAAATGCAAACATGCACAGGTTTATGTATTTAGTAATTAACTTATACTGATTATGAGCCATCAAGTCAGTATTGATTTTTAGCAACCATAGATACATTTTTTTCAAGAAATTATAACAAGAAAATTTATAAATAGCCACCAAGCTTCCTAAAACTTAAAACTTTAGTTAACTATAAAAATTGTTCCATTTAAAGCAAATGTAGTATTTCTATTCAGACAAGTCAGAAATACAACATTTCCAGACTGCTCTTAAGAATTAAACATGCAGACCTTAATATGCTATTATGGTTCTCAGAAGCTAAAGTAGCAGACAAACATTTGGATTTTACTGGTGTTATGACATGTACTTTTGAGTGTTTAGAAAAATAAGAAAGTGAAATAAAAACCTCTGTAATATGTAAAATGACAATATCCTCTCAAAAACAGAGACATCTCCATATGAAATATTCCCTAAATTAAAGTGCAGTCCATGTGCAATATTATGCAACCACTACCTAGAAGATCTAGTTGAAAGTTGGACAATAATTTAAAAGTATAATATAAAGATACTTACCAATACTCTAAACAAGTATAGATATTCTGATGCTGCTGTATAATTACCACATTTATACTGGAATTTTGCGAATCTATAAAGGCTATCTAGATATTCTTGCCTAAACTGAAAAACATAGAAAATAAGCAATATCAAGAAAAAGTTAATATTTAAGGTTGAAAATTTATTTGAAAATTCATAATTGGATATTTGTTTAGGAAATTTTATTACCACGAACTTCCTCATGGTGACTCCAGGTGGCTTATAGGAATAAAACCCCAAATACAAAGCCACACAATGGCAAATAACAATATGCTCTGGCTACACTTTGTCTGGCTACTTCAGACTAAACACAGAAACCTATTATAGGTAACTACCGACTTACGAACCATTTAAGGACAGTTCAAAGTTTTGACAGCCTCAGAAAAAATGACTTATGACTTGTCCTTGAAATTATGACCATCACACCACTACTGTGATCATTTAATATTAATTTGGACACTTAGCAACTGACTTGAATTTATCACAGTTGCAGTGTCTTGCAGTCATGAGATCGCAATTTGTGACTTTTTCAGCCAGCTTCTGAAAAGCAAAGTCAATTGGGATCCCCGATTCGCTTAATGCTGTGATTCGCTTAACATCCAACAGAAATAGTCTGGTGATTTGATTCGCTTAATAACTATATCATTTAGCAACTGAAATTCCAGTCCCAATTGTGGGTTTAAGTCCAGGACTATCAGTACTGAGTCTGTATTATTACGAATGAGCTAGCCTAGATTCTCCCAATTATATTTATGCTTTATTAAACTTGATTTTTTTAACATAGAAAAATGGTCAAAATTGTTATACTTCTTTTATGTTTAATATGGTTAATCATCTTAAGCTGCATCTTAGGCCACATACTGGAATACTAAAATGACAGTAATTTTACGTTATGTATTGAAATGAGCTTTAACTATATAAAGTCCAGAATGAGACATAATTACACTTACAATCAATGAGTTATTTGGTCAGCAAAAAAGAACTCTATGAAACAACTAGGCTGGGATCAAATTTATTTTCCTTAAAATGAACTAAACATGCTGACTGAGTTTTCCTGCATTAAAACCAATAGGCTTCCAAGTCTCTTACTTCCACAGATAGCTTTCCTTGTTTGGTTCAAATGGATGAAAACTGAGCACAGTACATTAGGGTAATTCAATCTGGGAATTAGCCAAGCTGTTATTGGAAAAGGGCATCTTATTTTGCTTTACCTATTTATCCTTATTTACTAATGTTTGAAGTGAATTCAAACAGTCTGTTTGTATTTTTTGCAAATTGCAGTCTTTAACAAGCTGCTTGGAAAGTGGTTTACCACTGAGTTTAAAGGATTTGCAAGAATAATCCTGAATACCTTAAGTGAATAAACTGGATTAATGACAGAGATTTAGAAGATTACCTTTGGAATGGAAGACAGATATTTGTTTCTTTATTTTGTATTATGGTCTTATTTTTTCTATTTTATTTCAAACTACTAATTAGTTCTACAGCCTGCAGAGAAAGCAATTATTCCAATACTTTCTAACCATAATTTGGGAGAATTTCAAAAATAGGCATTATCATGCCATATCAAAAATAATTTAATTTCCAAATTATAAAATTTAAATGTATAACAAGTAATTACAATGATAAGAATATTTAATATCAGTATTAAAAATCAAATATAACATTTATTCATTTTTTATTAAGTGTAATTCACAAGGTGCATTTACAGAACAAGGCAAAAGTAAGTTTAACTTAGTTTTACAGATTTAATAGTAAATACATACTCCATGCTTCTCAGCTAAGTAGTCAAATAGCACCCGACCATCCCTGTAATAAATAAAAATTAATAATGATGCTATAATTGGCTATATGAATCTTTAAAATTAAATAAAATGTGCTTCCAATAGTTAATTCATTCCACACAACCTTTTATGGATAATGAATCTATTCCTTTAAAGCAACGATAGTGTGGCCTTGCTTAACACTTAACTATGATAAAGTGACCCAGGCAACAAACCACAATTAATCATATTTTGACAGCATGTAATCAAGTTGGATTTGAAGGTAATGCACAGGGAATAGAAAAATGTCGATCCTATTTTCTACTTCCCCTGGCTTTGTTCTGAACAAAAAATCATATGCTTGCAATGAAGAAACAGCACAATGAGAATAACCTTTCCATTTAGTCCTTTCCCCCTTTTAATTTTCCTGAAAGAATATTTAACATTTTAAGTGGCATTCATCTTAGCTACTTCTTCTTAAGGAAGAACAGAAACATACAAGCTTATAGTTTTACTGCTTGTGTATCTTTAAATCAATCCCATAATAATTTAAATAAAATCTGCTAAGCATTATTTTCTATTTTATTTCTAATCAGAAATATTTTAGCGATTTGATTTTAAGTCTCTTTTATTACTCTATAAATAACTCAAGATGGCAAAAATGCCTAGTTCTCCTTGTTCCTCCTCTTTTTCTCCACAAGCACATTGTCAGATGGGTTGGGCTGAGAGACAGACTGACTGACCCAAAGTCACCCAGTCAGCTTTCATGCCTACGGCAGAACTAGAACTCAGTTTTCTGATTTCTAGGCCAGCACCCTAATCACACCAAAGTAGCTGTTTAAATTTAAATTTAATCTAAAGCTTTAAACACATATACTAAGGAGTCTTGCTCAATTAAGTGTGATTCACTTTGCTTACTCAACGAAAAAAGCTTTAACAGAAGGAAAGCAGTATATTTTGAAGCATTTCATGATGTGTATAACAAAAGAAAACATGTAGAAATGTTACCTGGTGGACTGCATTTGAAGTGTGGTTTCTTTGTCTTCAAACATCTTAACAATGGGATCCATTTCTTCCTGAAGCAACTGTAGCTGTGCAACTACTGTGTTTCTCTTCTCACGTAAGGCTGAATGAAAAATATAGTGAGTGATCTATGCAAACTCCAATTCTAGACATACATATATAATACTATGTAGCAATAGCACTTAAGACTTATATGCCACTTTACAGTGCTTTACAGTCCTCTCTAATCAGTTTAGAGTCAGCCTGTTGCCCCAACAATTTGGGTCCTCATTTTACCCACCTCAGAAGGATGGAAGGCTGAGTCAACCTTGAGCCTGATGAAATTCAAACTGCCAAATTGCAGGCAGTTGGCAGTCAGCAGAAGTAGCCTGCAGTACTGCACTCTAACCACTGTGCCACTACAGCTCATGTATTCTTATCATTTGCAACTTTTAATTAGACATACTTTACTAAAAATATAAATGTATGCATTTTATAATTATACGTGTAAGTTACATTTAACATCAAATTCAATACACTACATATACGCTTGATGTAACTTCATTATTTTGGGCTTGGTAAAATGAAACAACTCTTTTCAAGAAAAGAACTATTATTGTATTTCCTTTTGAAGGACTTCACAATTTGAAAACTTTGCTTGTTAACTATGAATTACTACAATCTGAGAGGCTGAGCCAAAGTTTTTTTTTAAAGTTCTTCTAGCATTAGCAGAAACTGGTGGTGGTAAATCAAGTACTTGTACCCAATTGGAAGTACACAGAGATTATGGAAATGCAGATGAACACATAATAAAATTTATAGAATGGAATATTTATAGAAGATTTCTTCTACACCTTTTGATTTGAAGCTTACTAAAAGATTTTATTCCTCTTAATTGTGAAGACTGATTACAGATTATGCAATGGTTCTATTTAAAACTAAATCACATACCCTGGGGAATATCATCAGAATAAAGATTTCTGTAGACATCCATAGCAAAGTCCACCATGTTGGTGTCATCAAGAAGCTCCAGTTTTCCTTGTAGTAGTTCCTTTTCATTGTATATCTGGAAAAATAATACACGTGAATGAATTTCTATGTTTTCTTTTAATTTCAGGTTTATTTAAGCACATCATTCTTTAGTTTTGTAACCTTTTGTAAGGAGTTTCACAGTCAGCCAGGTAAACAGTTTATTAATTTGATACCCTGAACAATGTATTCTACAAATTTAAAGACTTGAGAAATGGAGAAATTAGAAATCATACAGAGCAAATCATACATTAATTTAACACTGAATCTAGGCAGTTTTCTTTATTTTTTATTATTTCAATTTATATGGCTGCTCATCTCAAGTTCATCATTCTGGGCAGTATCCATAGCTCCTGTTGCTTCTGTCAGAATGCTGAAAGCAATGTCACAAGTTCTATCCCTTTGGGGCATGTATACAACATTATGACTCAAGTAAAAAAGAAACAGGGCTTGTGTTGTGATGCCAAAATGCTGCTAGAATTAAGTGTATGTGCATCCCTATCACATTACATAAAGAAGCCACATCTGAGATTAGTAAAACTGGGCTCTGCCAGTTATCAAAAACCTTTAGTATAGAACTTATTCTTATACTACATGCAATTACTGTTCTATAAGCTAACTAGCTGGCATGATTTTATTGTACAATTTCTTTGTTATGAACCTCCCAGAATTGTTGAGATGGTATACAAGTTTAATGTATTATCATATCACATGTAATCTATCACATGTAATATGATCCTATCACCCCCAGAGATTAGACTGGGCCCCACTCTGATTCTCTTCTGGAAGGCGTTGAAGACCTGGTTCTGCCAGCGGGACTGGGGAACGCAGAGCGGGATGGAGTCCATCAAATGGCTCCTGTGATCTGCTGTCGTCAGGGCAGCGGGTGGGAGCTAGGGGTGATTTTTTATTTTTTTATTTTTCAAGATTTTGTTCTATTGTACGTTATTAATTTTTTTATTCTTTTTGCTAGTTTTGTTTTTTATTTTAAATATGGTTTCACACTCTGTAAACTGCTTTGAGTCGCCATGGGCAAATAGGTGACAATATAAATTCAATAAATAAATAAATAAATCTATACAATTTCAATTAAACACACAGGATATAAGTTGTATCCAAAAACAAGTGCTAACCATATTTTGGTGCACAAAGTTAGAGAACATTACAATTTATTAGTATATATCTTCCTTATATAAGCTCTCAGACTAGAGAAAGAAAGCTGGAAATTCACAACCCCAGAAGAAAGGGCTATTTCATTATATATTCCTGTGGTTAAATAATGCCTAAAACCTGTAAGTATTATAGGAAATTTTTTTTGCAGTGATTCACAAGTAATTCCATACAAGGTTGATTCTAAACACATTTTTTATATTTCTGTCCTTGCATTAAATTTATGCATAATGTATCAATACAAAAAAGCAGCTAATAGCATACTATATTAGTAAAATAACATACTTTCAGTTTAACATAACTCAGAAAGAAATGTGCATCAGATTTTGTATTTAAGTGACATACTACATGGATTTTTGATAAAAGTCTTAACTGAGAAGGATGGAAATTCAGTCACTTTATTGTGATTGGTAGCCTGATGGTTTTTGTGTTCTAGGATTTGTATAGCTATTACCATACTGTAATAATTGCCAGTAAATCCAGTATAATATACTGAATCAGGAAACTAAAATAATAGGATGGCACTGTATTTATCAGGCAATATATCAGCTCCAACTCCCCAAAAATGAGTATGCTTGGGCACAAACACAGCACCTATCCCTAATTTTTTAAAGCAACCATGCCTTTTCCTGCTATCATGGAACAGATGCTTTAAAGCAGGGGTCCCCAAACTTGGCAACTTTTAAGACTTGGGGACTTCAACTACCAGAATTCCTGGGAGTTAAAATCTACAAGTCTTAAAGTTGCCAAGTTTGGAGACCTCTGCTTTAAAGAGTTGCAGACATTTTATTAGATTTTATACCACCTTTATTTTACTATATACAGTGGCAAACATACATAATACTCCTTCCTCATCCTATTTTCCCACAAAATCAATCCTGTGAAGTGGATTGAGCTGACAGCAACTGGCCCAAAGTTACCCAGCTGGGTAACTTTCATATCTAAGGTGGGACTAGAACTCATAGTATCCTGGTTTCTAACCTGGATAGTGGTTAAGTGCCTTAACTACTAGACCAAACAGTTATTATGGACATTCCAAAGTATTTTTTGGAAGTAAATCCAAAACTCTGCTTTAATCTAGCATTATCTAATGATTCAAACTGAAAATCTTCCTATTCATTGAAACAATGTTTTAACCCACTATACTGTGCCAGCTACAATACTGTTGCAGAATAACACAGAATAAGAGCTGGAAGGGACCTTGGAGGTTTTCTAGTCCAACCCCCTGATTAAGCAGGACTATTTCAGACAAGTGGCTAGTTTCTTCTTAAAAGCTTCCAGTGATGGGGCACCCACAACTTCCGAATGCCAATCTTTAGCTTCTCACAGTTAGGACATTTCTCTTTAGTTTTAGGTTGCTTTCTGTCAAAATTCAGTGAAACCATTGTATAAAAGTCAATTTATAAAAGGCACACTAGAATCAGTAATTAATGTATTCAAGTTCCAAGAATTTCAGATTGTGGCCAGCTATTCAGACTAGTACTGCAATGAATTTGGCTAGGCTTGTTCCAACAAAAACACCTTATATCACCTAAAATTACAGTGTTACAGCACAGCCATCAAAAATACCCTCAGAACCACGTCTAAGGCGTATGACCCAGAGGATTCTTCTGCACTATGAGATTCCTTACTATTGAAGTAAAATGGGAATTTATCCTTATATCCTTGTAAGCCGCCTTGAGTCGTAGGTGGCAATATAAATTTTCTAACTGAATAAACTTGGCATGCAGGAGTTTTTCTTCCACATTACACAGGGGAGGATCTCAAATCGGTCCTCTTCTAACACTTTAAAAGCCTCACTTTCCATTATTTACAAATATGGCTCCAAGTTCGAAAGAAACCTCTTAATCGATAACAGGAAGTTTTATTGCCTTAATTTCCTTGACGCCTATATAAGCATATCGATTGGAAGGGGAAAGGAAACAGCTGACTTTCACCCTCGCGGGTTTGGGATTTCGTGGTGGTCTCCCATCCCAATACCGGCATTGTATGATGTCCTAGGCGTGGGCCCAGCCGGCCGTTTAGAACAAGTTCAAGTATTAAATCTACAAATGTGGCTTGGGAAAAGCCACAGCTCGGGGGTCCGTCACTCGCGATCCTCTGCTACCGCGCCACGCACACCACGCATAGAGCAACCGGCCTCAGAGAGAGGGCGGCCCAGGTTTCCTCGGTCGTGGCCGCCTTCGACGAGGCTCCCGGGGAGATGTCGTTCCAAATCCCAGACGGTTGTGGCTCGGAGAGTCGCCTCACTCACCCCTTTTACGGAGAGGAACTCGAGGAGCGGAAAGACCAGGTGCCGGTCCAAGAAATTCGCGATCCGGTTAGTCAGATCGTATTCCGCCATCTTGGACAGGCGGCTGAGGAAAAGGCGGGTCCAACGCACGCCGCCGCCAACACGCCTAACCTTAAGCGCGCATGCGCGTCAGGGTGGGCCCGACTGCTCTCTAAACGGATGGATTCAATTGGGCGGTTCTTCAGCGGTCAGCATCAGCTACGCATGCGCTTAGGTGCACGCTTCTCTTTTACTCCTTCTCCGCTGAAAACTTTAACCCTAAGCCGGTGGGTGTTTTGCTTGCAATCGTTCTCCGCTTTCCAAAGCATTAGCTTTGTAGGTTCTAGAGCTGGGGTTTGATTTCTGGAAGTCTCTCCGCATAGGATTGCCTTGACAATGTTGCAGTGTAGGGCAGTGTTTCTCAACCCAACAACTTTAAGACGTGCGGACTTCAACTCCCAGAATTCCTTCGTCTATCATATTAGTTGAGGGAATTCTGGGGATTGAGGTCCTCACATCTTAAAAGTTGCTGCGGTTGAAAACATTGGTATGTGGTGTGTGCTCAGGTTATGTTTACCTGAACTCTAGTTTATTCGACTATGGCCCATGAATCAAAGTAATCTCAGAAATGCACAATACGAAGATATTTAGATCAAAATATTGGTGGATATAGTGCCAGCATATATTGTATTGTATCCACAAAGACAACCACAAATTAAAATGAAAGGATAATGAGACAATAGAAATTTAAAATATTGGACTGTCTTTAAAAATTAGATTTATTGCGGCAAAGCTTCAAAATCCGAAGCTATATGGAACAAGTGTAAGAAGTTATTTTAGAAACTTACATACTAGTTGTCTGCTCAGCCTGGCCCTGCCCTCCCTCTTTTTCTTCTGTTAATGAATTTCTTATTAGAAGATGCATTGAAAAGAAATTTTATTTAAAGCTTTTATATACTCACCCACCTTATACCAAACTGGGTGGTTCACACAACCAAGAGATAAAGCCACATCTATGTACAATTAAAATATGTAAACCAAAATTATTAAAACCAAAAGACCAGGCACTAGCTAAACATTCTCATGCAGCTTCCAACAGGTTCATCGTATAGAGCTCCCAGTCTTTAGAAAGTTAAAATATTCTAAATTCTAAAATATTATAGGAATGACTGTTGAAACCAAACACCCCTGCAAAACTTTGCACAAGCTAGATTTCCTCTCTCTTGTCCATCCCAAATTTAAAAATAGACTTAATTTGAAATAGAATTCCCTCACCTCATAATCAATGTGTGCTTCATCGGGAAAAGAAGCAGATGGAAAGAAGCAATATAGTTAAGTTTGTACAGAATACTTACCCATGACTAAATGAATCATGTTTTGATTCAATTAACTCAATTTTCTGGGTTTACGTGCTATATTGTGCAACTAACTAATTACAGGGCTAGATTTACAGAATACATTATGATCACATTAGTTTCTGGCCTTTATTGCTTTCTGTGTTTGTATATATAATAAACTACAAATTAATCAGCATTTCCAAATATGTGCCACATGGCTACCTCAGTTTAGTGTGCCTTATGAAACAATAAAAAATGGATTGAATAAACCATGGTTTAAATGTGTTAAATGTGTTGTATGAACACAGCCTCTGGTGCCTTAAAATTTGATGCAGCCTCAGATCATACAGAAGGATTGCTCAACATGTATATATAATATTTAATTTACAAGGAGAAAGGCATAGTCACAGATTTTATTTCACCCAATTGGGGGACTGGCTTTTATAGGTAAGGGCAGTGGTGTGATTCAACCGGTATAAAAACTGGTTCAGTGAACACGCACTTCACATTTTAAAAAGCCCATTTTCAGCTCTAATACTTACCTTCTACTGCAGCCCCTGAGAATAAAACAGCTGAGGTGTGGCAAACTGCTTTGCCATGCGAATCAGCTGTGCTCTAAAACAACAAAATAAAGCACAGGAAAGAGCAGAGGTGGGTGGGTGGCACCAAATGCTCTGTGGGGCTGCTTGTGCCTCTTCTAGCAAAAACAGCTCAGGGAGGTCGTGCAAGGCCTGCTCAGGGTCCATTTTTGGCTATAACGACCTCCTGCAGCCCTGTGGCAGCAAAAATGGTGGCCTGGGGAGGCCACACACTCCATTTTCACCAGCAGAAAGCTGAAGGGGGCTGCCACGATCAAAAATAGAGCATCGACGAGTGACATTGAGCTGGCCATGCCCCCTGGCCACACAGCACCCCCCCTGGAGATCAAATACAACCCTGATGTGGCCCTCAATGAAATTGAGTTTGATACTCCTGCTATATATGGTTATTCAGAAGTGGGCCCAATCAAACCCATTGTGGCTTATTCTCCAAGCAGATTGCAACAGGAAGTCCTTTCCTTTTATTTTATTTTTAAATTGGAAAGTGTCAAACATCTTGCTTTAACTCCACAATATCTTTGGCGTCTCGGGATTAGTGGTCTTGCTGAGAAAGGAAATAATTAAAGTCTCCATGGCTGGAGGAATTCTCTCTGGGAGATGGTTGTACTCAAGGCTTTTCCCAGACTCAGCAAGATTTCTTTCTGAATGGGCTTGGAGGACTCTAAAAGCTTAAATCCATGACCACCATTGGCTTCTAACAATAGAGAAGTCTGCCTATGGAATTCGAATAGGACCCTGTGTGTTTATTATTGCAGAATATTTTCATTATGCAAACTGCCACTTAAGTGGACTTTAATTTCTGGGAGACAAAGCTCCTTGTGTCTGTTTTGGGGGAAGTATATAAAAATGCCTTGAAAAGAATTAACAAAGCTGTTTAAGACGTGGCTTTTGAGTCTAATGTGTACTTCACAAAATGGAACGAATAATTTATAAGCAGTCTGATTTTTGTATTTTGTTTAACACCTGGGTTTTACATTAGCAGCAAGAATGAATTTTCTTTTGGAGAGCTGTTCCAGACTGAAAATAGCCCTCCAGTGATTCCATGTTATCAGCCTTAAAGGCAAAGTGATCTAAAATAGCTTCAGTGGATAAATTCTGAAGGAATGTCATTTTTCTGCAAATAAATGGAAGGAATTATTAGTAGAATATTCAAGCCAAGTTGTATATAGTCTTTTCATCCATGAGAGGCGATTTGGAGGTTTTTCCATGGAAAATGATGTAGGAAAAAACATACCTTTGGAAATTTTCCATCTCTCTAAGTTTTCCAAGATTTGCTGAACAAAATAGTTGACTCCTGCTGGGTCCCACATAAAGCCATATTGAGATCAAGGCATGTATACATCTATGGGAATCATATTTAGAAGCAATGAGGAAATAATGAAACCAGAAAAGGCAATCTAATAGACAACTTATTAATAGAGTCAGTAGTTATCAGATAAAATTAAATATGACACAATAATGTCAAGTTTGAATACCATACTTTAAAAAAAAAATTGGAAAAGAGTTGTCTGTTTGCAGAATTCATTGTAATCCTGAAAATCCTCCCAGCTAAGTCCTTGACATGAGCTCAGTTGCTGGTGAAACAGCTTTCATAGAGGATTAAATCCTGCTGTAAAGCATATCATGGTTTTAAGTCTTAGAAATTTTAAGTTCAGATAAAGAATCAGGTTGGATACCACAGAAAAATTAAGATAAAGCAGGTGGGCCTTAAGAAAATAGTTTTTATTTTGGGCACATCCATTTTTTTTTTGGCATTAATCCATCTTTCCTCCTTGTATTTGCTATGAGATCCATGTGTGGCCCTTGTCCTAACCAGGATAAGTACCACAAGCTTACTACACTTTGCCAGGAGCAACATGGGCTAGTGTGGCCGAAATCAGCAGGAACATATTGGCAGGAATGCAAGCTGGAAAATTAGCTAAACTTCCTGAATCCCAGCTCACATATTTATTTTTGTGTAGCTTTAAGAAGTTCATGAAGATGGCCTTGAATTATTTGTATTGCTTCTATTAAAAGAAATGGTCTCAGATTTCTCAGTTCCATTTCTGTCGGTAGTTTATGTATTATAAGACTGAGCTGAGTAGATGGAGAGGAAAAACTAACCCCTTTCATTTTTGGTACCAAATTATTAAGTATATTTCTTAAAAGATGGGGTCTTAGCAGATGGCTCTTCAGATCTAGATCATTAGTAACTCTTTTCCTCTACCAACAGTCATTACATAGGATAGACAACCAGAGGACTAGCAGAATGCATCCATGAATACCAAACAGAAGACATGATGAAAGGTCTTAAATTTCACAACACTTGGACAGAGTTAACCATAGTTTCAGCTGGAAAACTGTGACTATGTTAGACCAAGCCAAGTGCAAAATGCTACCATGTTTCTCCAACAATACGACCTCCCCCAATAGGAAGACCCAGCATGTTTTCTAGGCATAAAATGAAATTAAGCCCCTCCCCCAAATTTAGGCCTATTTTAAAACATGCAAAATGGGGGAAGGGCGGGGGACTTGCGTTAGGAGCGCCCGCGGCAGCAATTCCTCACCACCAGCTGCTCCTAATGGATGATCATGGCAGAGCGCGGAGAGCTCCCTACTCCTGCCAAGCACCTTTGCGGCAGACCCAAAACCTTCAGCGCCCGCCGCTGTTGATTTCCCTTCTGCCCATGCCGCCGCCACATTTGGAGCTGCCACTTCCACGTTTGGAGCACCACTGCTGTTTGGAGCACCGCTGCCATTTGGAGCTGCCGCTTCTGCATTTGGAGCTGCCGCTGCGTTTGGAGCTGCCTCTTACACGTTTGGAGGGCTGCCGCTGTTTGGAGCACTGCTGCTGTTTGGAGCTGCCGCTTCCGCATTTGGAGCTGCCGCTTCCGCGTTTGGAACCCCACCGCTGTTTGGAGCATTGCCGCTGTTTGGAGTTGCCATGTCCACATTTGGAGCTGCTGCCGCGTTTGGAGCTGCCGCTTCCGCGTTTGGAGCACTGCTGCTGTTTGGAGCACCACCGCCATTTGGAGCGCCGCCGCCACTCCAAACATGGCGGCAGCTCCAAACGCAGAAGTGGCAGCTCCAAACATGATGGCGGTGCTCCAAATGGCGGCGGCACTCCAAATGGCAGCAGCACTCCAAACACGGAAGCGGCAGCTCCAAACGTGGCGGCAGAATGGGCAGAAGGGAAAGCAACAGCGGCGGGTGCCAAAGGTCTTGGGTCTGCAGCAAAGGTGTTTGGTGGGAGTAGGGAGCTCTCACGCCGCCATGATCACCCGTTAGGAGCGGCTGGTGGTGAGGCTGCCCGCGGGGTGCTCTAGATGAGGATGCAAGGGGGATTAAGTCACCCCCGAAAAGACGGCCTAGCCGTTTTTTCGGGGCTCAAAAAAATATAAGACCCGGCCTTATTTTATGAGAAACATGGTAGAGAATTCCTGGAAGCATGGCACTCTGACAAATCAGCCATCAGTAGGCATGTTGTTAGATAAACAACATCTACAATATCAATTAAAAGAGATAATCAACATATGTCCCCACCAACAATCAATACCCAGATGAACAGTGATTAACACCAAGATTAACATCAGACCAACAATCAAGAAGTAGACAATACCCCAACCAAGGAACTGTCAAACAAGCTAACAGTAAACAGCCCAACCAAAGAACTTCCAAGACTATACCCACCAACACTGACAGGGCAAGCCACTAGAATATAAATGAAGAGCAAACGCTACTCCCTACTATCACTGATCATGTTACCTAGTCTGTATTTTTTTTTGTGGGGGGGGGGGGGGGGGGGGGGGGGGGGGGGGGGGGGGGGGGGGGGGGGGGGGGGGGGGGGGGGGGGGGGGGGGGGGGGGGGGGGGGGGGGGGGGGGGGGGGGGGGGGGGGGGGGGGGGGGGGGGGGGGGGGGGGGGGGGGGGGGGGGGGGGGGGGGGGGGGGGGGGGGGGGGGGGGGGGGGGGGGGGGGGGGGGGGGGGGGGGGGGGGGGGGGGGGGGGGGGGGGGGGGGGGGGGGGGGGGGGGGGGGGGGGGGGGGGGGGGGGGGGGGGGGGGGGGGGGGGGGGGGGGGGGGGGGGGGGGGGGGGGGGGGGGGGGGGGGGGGGGGGGGGGGGGGGGGGGGGGGGGGGGGGGGGGGGGGGGGGGGGGGGGGGGGGGGGGGGGGGGGGGGGGGGGGGGGGGGGGGGGGGGGGGGGGGGGGGGGGGGGGGGGGGGGGGGGGGGGGGGGGGGGGGGGGGGGGGGGGGGGGGGGGGGGGGGGGGGGAATGAAATGTCTGCAAGAAAACAACCAAGAGAGCAACAAGGACCCTTTTGTCAACATTCTCCATAAAGAAGATATAATATTGATTTGAGGAAATGGAACAAAGTGGGGACAGATCTGTTTATAAGTGAGAGCAGTAGACTTCTGGCAATCTAATAGCATGAGGGAATGCTAACTGGAGAACTGACCAATGGATTGACATGTGAGGACATTTGAGCTATAAGAGTTTGCTTAGCTTGCGCTATTGTAATTAAATTGAACTATTCTGTCTTGAGAAATCTGCTTTTAAAGGTTACAGACAAATTTAAAAAATACATATCTATAAAATGGTTTGCAAAGAAACCAAGCATGGATAAGCAATATTTTTACCATTCTTGCCTCATGAGGGGTTCAGGCAACCACAACTTTTTTAACCAGAAAGTAGAGGATTGTATTCAAGTCCCCCATCTCTGCATTCAATTCTCATAATAGTATGCTAAGAGTAACCCAGTATCCTCAGATCACCTCTATGAGCATCATGATTTCCAAGAACCAAAAGCTAAATTGCCCCTGATCCAAATCCAGCACTTTAATCACAAGCCACAAAGGATATGCACACTCACACAGACACTTGGGGAAAATCAAATCACCTAAGTATAGTAGTGCTTGTAGACAAAGTAATTTAATTTTACTTAATGCTTGAGCAATGTTGGCTCATTTCCACAAATTCATTCCAATTGTCAGGGCATTCAGAAACATAAAAATATTACCCAAAGAGCAATGTTGCCAGTGTAGAAAGCTCTTTATAATTTGCTGCAGTGGCAACAAATCTTTGGAGTCAAGGACTCTTTGCGAAAGCAATGTTCTCTTAATTCACATCATGTTTGCTGCTACATTTCTTCCTTTCTTGAACAGGAAACCCAAGACCATGATTTTAGGGTTGTGATAGTTATAGTGTGTTTGTGTGTGCATGTGTGTAACAAGAGACAAGGCTGAGACTGTGAAAAAATGTGTTCTTTGAGAACTGTGATATACCCAAGAGTAACTGCTCATTCCAGGAAATAATTTTGAAGAATCCAACATTTCTCCAACATTTAGGAAAAATAAAAGCATATTGATAGCCTAGTGATAGTATTGCTTATTAATGCAAGTCTATGGGAATCCTAATGTTCCTGATTGATCTTGAACAGGTAGTCCTCGACTTAAAACCATTTAGTGACCATTCAAACACTAGGCAACTGGCATGTATTTATTACAGTTGCAGTGTCTCGGGGTCATGTGGTCATCTTTTGCAATCTGAGAAGTAAAGTCAACAGGGAAGCCAGATTCACTTAACGCTGTTATTAATGTAACAACTGCAAGGATTCACTTAACAACTGGCATGAAAGATCATAAAATGGGACAAAACTCACTTAACAAATGTCTCCCTTAGCAACAGAAATATTGGGCTCAGTTGTGTGGTCACAAGTCAAGGACTACCTGTATTTCAATTTATTACAGTCATAGACCAGAGAATTTTTTTAGAATAAAATAATTAATAACAGATAAAATCTATGATAAAATCCAGTCTGTCAAATACACATGGTCTACTATACTAAAATTACAAATTACTACCTGTATATTGCCTGCTTGGAAAGTCCAGATTATTGTAAAGTCAATAACAAGTTTTTGGGAAGATATTCCTCATACAGCACGCCTGTCAAACTGGAAGCCCACAGGCTGGATGTGTCATGCGCAGGCCACGCCCACCCCAACTCCGCAAAGGCAAAAAACATCATGATACATCACGATACATTACATGACACGGTCGGGTTTGACACCCATTCCATACAGGATACAAGGCAGGGTGGGAATCTGAGGTTGAACAGTTTTGCAAAGAAGAAAGCCATGGTTTGATAGAAATAAAACTACTCTGCTTCCAACCTAATCACCTATCTTGTCTGCTAGTGAATTCACAATTTCCAATGAATTTTAATAAGGCACATTCGTAGGTAAATATTGTTAGGACAACCACCGTTATTTAAATTTTCAAAAATGTCCAGCTTTTTTTGGGGAGGGGAGGGGGTTGCCTATAATCCAAAATGTTTGAAGTTAAAAATGACAACATTACCTGATGGAATAAAAGCTTATATGAAATAAGAAATGAGATGAAAAACAGGCAAAAAAATATCCATAAGCAATTTTTTAAATATTGCCTTTAAAATAGTCTGTCTCCAATGCCTATCTACAGTTTTTATGTCTTAAATCAAAATAACAGAGTTAGAAGGGACCTTGGAAGTCTTCTAATCCAGCCCCCTGCTAACACTTAACATGATCTTGATTCTATACCTCTGCTGGCAATATGTATGTATGTGTGTTACTAGCTGTGTTATAAACCAATCTAAAAAATGAAAGTATTGACACAATCTGAACAATAATTTCCTGAAGGGTGATTGATTGATTAATTGATCCATCCATCCATTCATTCATATAGTTGCCCATCTCACTTTTACTTAACTCTGGGTGGCCCTAAGTGATGCTGTAATAATATTCTGAAAACCTTATACATTGCATTGTGAAAGTAATTTGTCATTCTAATCCAACTGGCAAATCTGAGTAGGTCAGCACTGAACGATTTGTCAAACTGAAATAAATCAGCTGTTTCAGGTTTTATTTCCAAGATACAAGTCATTAAACCATATTACAGTTCTCTTTTTTTCCTGTTTTCTGTTTTTTAAGGAAAATGGCTTTTTCATGGAACAGATGGAGGAAAGGGAACTAATTTATCTGAAATTGTTTCAGTATTTGTTCTAATTTTGCTGGACTGGCTTTCGGAAAAGAAATTTGCTTTCAGATTGAGAGCTCTGTGCAAAACTCCAGAGCAGAGAACTGTATGGAGGGCCCTGCAGAGAGGTAGAAAGGAAGAAATTATTGGGGCTGAAGAATCAAAACATGGAATGGGAAGATAGCGTGGTCCAGACAACTATTGTATTAATATGAAGGCACAAATAGAGCCAAAGTGTAGTAGGTATAGTTTCTATATTTCTCTAAACTCTAAGTTCCTGCAAGATTTGCTGCAGGCAATGAAAAGCAAGCCTTGAAATAGTAGGTTTTGTGTGTGTGTAGAGTATATAGAATAAGAAGGGGATTCACTTCTCCTTGATATGTTTGTAGTGTAGTGTAGTGAAAAATATTCATATTCAAGGTACTGCAAAGAATACCAGTATTAGGCTTAGGCTACAAGTTTTGGCTCCATCATTCAGGATTAGGCCTGCCCATTAAAGTTGTAGGTCGTAAAATGGATTGGTCATGACAATTTTATGATGCTTTTTGCAGTGGTCGTTAAGGGATTATTTGTTATGACAGTTTGCCAAAACCAGGAAGTAAGTGCCAGTTAAAACTATTATAAAACACAGTTTTATAGATCACAGGTTGCTAAAACCGGTTGTAAATGCAGCCATGTTGCCAAGTGTCTTAGGTGTAATCATGTGGCTTGGGGGGGGGGAGGGGCAACCATCAGAACTTTGAACTCTGGATCCAGGTCATACATCCTCATTTTAGGTAGCTTCAAACAGTCACTAAGCAATCGGTCATAAATGAAGGACTATTTGTATATGATTGTATCCTTCCCTTCAGTTGCCAACAAATTGAAGTAGATTGTTTAACCAGTAAATGTTTTTTTTTAATGTCATACTGAGTCAAGATGTGCATGTTGGCATTGTTTTAAACTAGAATGAATCATGACATAGCTGATATGAATCAGAATAGAGCTGGAAGGGACCTTGGAGGTCTTCTAGTCCAGCCCCCTGCTCAAATCAATGTCAAAATGATGACATCACAACTGTCGAAACATCATCAGAGATTATCAAGCATCAACCATCTCCGCTGATGAAATACTTGACATTTCCCGCATCGACCGAGAGCTCAAAAATAGAGACGGCTCTGTGGCCCCACGCTTGTGCAGGGTCATTTGCAAAAATGAATCAAGCAAACGTAAATTCATTTATACTATAAACTCACTCGCCAAAACCAACACCAACCATAAGAACCTCCATTGCCGCCCTGACCTAACCATACAGCAACGTGCCCGCTCCCGTGTACTCCGCATTGAACTCAAAAACCGTCTAGACAATGGAGAGAAGGACCTGTACATTGACTACCATGCTGACTGTATCAAAAGTAAGCCACGCAACCCAATACTCAGCTTTTACCCTCAACCACAACCCTACCTCAACCGATCCACCATCACACAAGACTAGCACGCACGCCCCCAACTACCTCAATTCCAACTACTGCCGGCCTCAAATGCAAACTACTCAATGCAAGAAGCCTCGTGAATAAAATACCTGAATTTCTCATCCTCCTAAATATGGCTAACTTGACATTATATTTGTCTGTGAAACATGGCTCAATGCATCTCTCCCTGACTCCATTACCACAGTAAGAGACTATCATGTTTACCGATCAGATCGTGAAAATCGTCAAGGAGGTGGTGTTGCTATATTCTATAAAAAATCCTTACATCTAAAAAATATCCAAGTTACCCAGGAGCTTGCCCTTCCTGAAACCATCATCTGTGAACTATCCTTAAATATCACAATTCGATTCTTACTATGTTACAGAGCACCTGATTATGACATCGAACATGTAAACAAGCTAAATACATTACTAACATGGGCTGCATCCTGCCCATACCCTTTTATCCTTCTTGGTGATTTCAATCTACCTCATATTGACTGGACCCTAAATGACTGTACAACTGAAATCATACACACAACCTTCTATAATGCTATTACAAATCTGGGACTGGAGCGACTAGTAACCAACAACACTAGACTAAACAACTGCCTTGATCTCATCTTCTGCAATAGTTTGAATTTAATTTACGAATACAAACTAAAGAACCCTTTTCAGTAGTGACCACAATATGATTGACTTTTGTCTCAACATACGTCCACACAAAAATCACCACAATGATGTAATCCCCAATTGTAACTTCAAAAAAGGCAACTATGATCTTATAGACAGCGATCTCTCATCCCTTGATTGGCAATCTCTATTCACTGGATGCAATACTGTTGAAGACCATTACAACATATTTTTACTTGAAGTCAAAAGAGTCATCAAACTATATGTTCCAACAACAACTCCCAAAACAAAACAAAAAAGCAGATTACCCATATCAATAAGGAAACTTCAATCCAAAAAGAGATCACTCTGGCGGAAAAACAAATCTGGTCACGTTGCCAATTTCAAAAACCGATACAAAAATTTATACCACCAGATAAAGACCGAATGCACCAATTATCACATTAAACAAGAGGAAAACCTTCTAAGCACCAATTCCACCGTGCTTTTTACAATTTTGTAAACAACAAACTAAAAGACTCAAGGTCCATCCCTCCTTGATAGGACCTGATGGTAAAGACTTCTGTGACGACACCATTAAATCCAACATATTTAACACATTCTTCGGCTCAGTATTTGTAAACAGCAATGGATCATGCCCAGTATTTCCTAGCCATACCACAGATAACAACAATGATCTAATACATATCGATTTCACAGAAGACAATGTTGAAAAATCACTACGCAATCTAAAACCATCTCTATCTATTGGACCGGATGGAATATGTGCCTACTTCTTAAGAAAGCTATCCACTGCCATAGCCAAACCTCTAAGCATAATCTTTGAAAAATCTTTCAGAACCAGCTCCTTGCCTAACCTATGGTCACAAGCCACAGTCATCCCCATCTTCAAAAAGGGAGACCCAAGCCTAGTTGAAAATTACAGGCCAATCTCCTTATGCTGCGTCACCTGTAAAGTCATGGAATCAATTATTAACCAATCCATTATCCTCCACTTAGAGACAAACAACCTACTCTCCAATAAACAATTTGGTTTCAGAAAAAAACTATCCTGTAATCTGCAACTCTTACACTGCAAAAACATATGGACGACACAACTCGACCAGGGCAAAGCAATAGACGCAATCTACATAGACTTCTGTAAAGCCTTTGATTCAGTGGTACCACGACAAACTACTCCTAAAAATAAAATCCTATGGTATCTCTGGACAACTGAATAACTGGATAGAAGCATTCCTGTCAAACAGACAACAAATGGTCAAAATCGGGAGCGTCCTATCAAATCCAGTACCTGTCAATAGTGGTGTCACCCAGGGCAGTGTTCTAGGACCAACTCTCTTCATACTCTACATAAATGACCTCTGCGATCATATTAAGAGCAATTGCGTTCTTTTCGCTGATGATGTAAAGCTGTTCAATACCACAGACAATACTGCTACCCTTCAAAAAGATCTCGACTATGTATCTGAATGGTCAAACAAATGGCAACTTCAAATCTCAACAAATAAATGCTCTGTCTTACATATTGGCAAAAAAATCAGAAAATAAAATACAAGCTGAATAGTCAAGAACTTGTTGATGACCCAAGCTCTGTAAAGGACCTTGGAATACTCACCTCTAATGATCTAAGTGCTAGAGCCCACTGCAACTACATAGCCAAAAAGGCATTAAGAGTTGTTAACCTAATCCTACGTAGCTTTTTCTCTGGTAATATCACACTACTAACCAGAGCATACAAAACATTTGCTAGACCAATACTCGAATACAGTTCATCAGTCTGGAACCCTCATTACGTATCTGATATTAGCACAATTGAGAAAGTCCAGAAATATTTCACAAGGAGAGTTCGCCACTCTTCTACTCGTTGTAGAATACCTTATGCCACCAGACTTGAAATTCTAGAACTAGAAAACCTTGAATTACGCCGTCTTCGGTCTGACTCAAGCGTGGTATATAAAATCATACATTGCAATGTCCTACCTGTCAATGAATACTTCAGCTTCAACCATAACAACACAAGAGCACACAATAGATACAAACTCAAAGTAAACCGCACCAAACTTGATTGCAGGAAATACGACTTCAGCAACAGAGTGGTCAACGTCTGGAATACTCTACCCGACTCTGTAGTCTCTTCCCCAAACCCCAAAAACTTTAACCTTAGACTGTCTACTATTGACCTCACCCCCTTCCTAAGAGGTCTGTAGGGGGCGTGCATAAGCGCACCAACATGCCTACCGTCCCTGTCCTATTGTTTCTCTTATTCTTTTATTTTTCTTATATGTACCCATTTCATGTATTCACAACTATGTATACGCTTATATTTATTATCTTGTAAACAATTGGCAAATCAAATAAATAAATAAATAAAAATAAATAAATAGATCCTATATCATTTCAGACAAATGACTCTTCAGTGTCTTCTTTAAAAACCTCCAATGATGAAACACCCACAACTTCTGAAGAAAAGCTTCTTCATTGTACTCATTGTTAGGAAGTTTCTCCATAATGTCAGGTTGCTTCTTCAAAAAAAATGTTGGATGTACATTTTATTAATAATCATTATTTGAAGACATCCAATATGATCAATATCTGTGAGAACTGCAGAAGAAATAATTATTGTATGTTTCAGGTAATTTCCACTATAATTCCTTATTATAATTCTTTATAAAGAGATAAGGGAAATATGTTGCTCCAGATAAAAGTAACCAAAACTTTCATGGTAGATTGAACCAACAATTCTAGACTTTCGCTATGGTTATTTGTCTTGCGTGAAATGTTGCTTTCTTTCATTTATAGAGATCAATTTTATTTCCTGCCAAAAAAACATATATCTTTCTCATAAAGACAGCCAGTGCACAGCTCACCTGCGTTGTTTTGTTCATATTTATATCTATCTTCCAGATATTTGTTTGTTTTATTTAAAATAAACCCCATTAAAAGTTTACAATTAAAATCTGGAAATCCCTGAATGTCTTTGAGGATTCACATGAACACTAGGCTATGATTGTACACAAACTCATTTGGTCTTAAATCTGTAGATAGATTCATAACTACCTCAGTAATTTAATCTAAAGCAGAATCTGGTTAGAAAAAAAGAAAATTAATTTAAGATAGATTGGTCTGGAAATCATGAGCTCAAATACCCATTCAGCCACAAATCTAAATTGTCTGAAATCTCACTTGCAGCCATAATTGCCTTTAATCATTATGAGTTGACTAAATCATAATTGGTTGAATGGTTCTAATCCATAAAAGTGAAAAACAACACACTAAACCTACCTCAAAGGATTGGTGAGAGGATAAAGCTTGAAGATGCAGATAGAGTTGGACTACTATATGGAGTTGGTGCAAAATGCAGTGGCCCGCATGGTTTTGTGCAGACCCCGGTATGCACATGTGTCACTTCTCCTGCAGGAGCTGCATTGGCTTCTGATTTGCTTCCGGATGCAATTCAAGGTGCTGATTGTCACCTTCATGGCTTGGGACTGGATTATCTGAGGGAACGTCTCTTTCTGGTCACATCTACCCGACCAATTAGAGTAGGAGACAGGGAAAGTTGCATGTTCCATCCCTGAGGGAGATACACCTGGTGGGACCCAGAAGAAGGGCCTTCTCCATGGTGGCTCCCTCTCTCTGGAACATCATTCCCCCAGAGATTAGAATGGTTCCCACTCTAGCACTCTTTCAAAAGGCACTGAAGACCTGGTTTTGCCAGCGGGCCTGGGGAACCCAGAGCGGGATGGAGCACATCAAATGGCTCATGTGATCTGCTGTCGTTGGGGAGGGGGTGGGTAGGAATTGAGGGGTGATTTTTTATTTTTCCCCCCCAGATTTTGTTCTATTGTACTTTATTAATTTATTTGATTCTTTTCATTAGTTTTTATTGCTTTTTTATTTTTATTTTTTGTTTTAAATATGGTTTTACAGTGTGTAAGCCACCTCAAGTCGCCATGGGTGAATAGGTGGCAATATAAATAAAATAAATAAATAAATGTGTTTTCTTAAGCTTCTGGAGGAAAGATAAAATGCAGATTAATAATATTAATTTAAGCATCTAAGGATGTTGTGCTGGATAGAAGAACAGTGAATACAGAGCTCTAAATGCAAATGGGAAGAAAATAGAAAGAGCAACATTAGACATCACACCTTACAGTAAACATCTAAGATGAGAAAATCTAAATTATAAATACAGACAGAAATGAATGCAAAATTCACCCAGTAAAGACTAAAGACTGAATTCATCCGGAGGCTCCTAATATTTTTACAGTTAGGGACATTTGGTAACTTTATTAGACATACCCATATATTTACTAGGCTTCTTAATACCTCTATAACTGATATTTCATCATGGTTTATTGGTTGAGTTCACACAACATGCTAAGATGGCTTATAAACCACAGTGGCAGTATTCATGCAGCATACTAAGCTATAAAGTTGGTTTGATTGCGTTAATATGAATTGCTGCCCATTCAGAGACTACATTCACACACCATATCAAACCACCTTAGGTTGAATAAATTGGAATTGGTTGGAATATACACTGTTTTAGTCACGACTCACAAACTAGAATAACTGGATTCATGCAACTAATCCATAAAGTATACTTTGGCTTAGAACAATGTGTCAGCCTAGCAAGTTGTATTTCAAATTCTTTTTCTTCTTATGCTGCTTTCTTACTACATTGGATAAATAGCAACTGGAGATATACCTGCAGTCATAGCTACAACAGTAGCAAAGTGTCCTTTTTTTCCTATAGGAATTCTGAAATCTTATATTTAAATAAATCCAATGTCTTACCTTGGCCTTTCTGGTATGATCAAGTATAAGGATAAAGGCCTGCCAAATGTCCAGCTGATCTGTCTGCCACCCACTTAGAAATCTGGTGACCAGACTTCATTCTGGTTATTTTCACTCTCCTTTTTACCCCCCTAAACAATTTTGTTGGCAAGTAACATGCTTGCAAGATACCAGTGACAGAGACATGGGACAGGCAAACAATCTAGTCAGTTTCTATATTCTCAGCCATGAAAACACCCAGGAATTTATTTTTATTAAAAAAAAAAACATACAAAAGTAGACCTCCACTTATGATCACAATTGATCCTGAAATTTCTATTGCTAAGCGAAACATTTGCTAAATGAATTTTGCCCCATTTTACGACCTTCTTTTGTCACAGTTGTTAATCACGGCAGTTCTTCAGTGGTTGCTAAGTGAATGGCTTCCCCAATGACTTTGCTTGTCAGAGGGTCGCAAAATCGCATGATCTCAGGACACTGCAATTGTCGTAAATATGAATCAGTTGCCAAACATCCGAATTTTGATCACAGCAATGGTTGTAGGTGTAAAAAATGATCATATGTCCCGTTTTTCAGTGCAATCCTTCAGTACCGGTATATGGTTGCCCATCTTATATATACCGATATGCGGTTAAGGCGACCGGAACCCCTTTCCCAAAATTGTTGTTTCCGCCCCTCTTCGCCGCCTTCCACTTTTGCTTTTTTGAGGCACTTTTGTGCCCGTGGACTCCGTGAGGAAGGGCGCCTTCTCCCGCTCCCAGGAAGGCTGCGCGGGCTCGCTGGGGGCTGGGGGTCAGGGGCGCTGGCGCGGCTCTGCCTCGGGAAGGGAGGAAGGGGGGGGTTGTGGCGAGGGCCCGGTTGCCTCCCGAGGGCGGGTGGGGGCCTGCGCCCCGGGGCGCGGGTGGGTGGCGCCGCCGGTGTCAAGTGTCACGTGGCACGGTGCCATTCTGCGGTAAGCCGTTGGCCCCTTGGGTGTTTTCAGGGCAAAGTCTCTTATCGCCCGGCAAATACGGTAACTCACAAGGGCACAATAAAATATGTACAACCATACACGGAGGACCATAAACAATAAAAGACCAACAGCCTCTTGATAAGACAGAAATGAGAGGGGTAAGGGGGCAGAGCCATCACTTTGGAGGTAGAATGATGCCTGACCAAGTTCAAGCGATAAAATCAGAAATATTTGTAAAAAGTCAGCCTAAGAAAGTATTTTGGCTAGTATTTTTGCCATCAAGATAAGGCAAAGTTACATCAAGGAGATAAATTCACCTCACATATTTATGGACAGATTTTTGAGATTTACTGCAATCTCAAAGTAAAGAGATTGTGAATGAACGGAGTCCATTAATTTTCTCCCTTTGAATATTTGCACCTCAAAAATCTGTTGAAGATGCAGCCTCACACTCAATCTAACCAAAATAGACTGATTCAGAGACTGATTAATTCCAGGATTGTAAACACACACACGTACACTCACACACAATTAGGTTCTTGATGCAGTTGTGCTTCCTAGAAACAGGAACTTGGGCAAAGAGCAAATGGAGACAGCAAGTGTCCAGGTTTGGCCTGTGCACTTATTGTGACCTTATCTGAAAAGGAACTCCTGGAGATGCAGAGGTGGTATTCAGCAGGTTCTGACCAGTTCTGGAGAACCGGTAGTGGAAATTTTGGGTAGTTCGTAGAACCGGCAAATACCACCTCTGACTGGAGATTTTACAGTATCCTTCCCCTGCCATGCCCACCAAGCCACACCCACAGAACCGGTAGTAAAAAAAAAATGGAATCCCACCACTGTGGAGATGATCATTTATGCCCTAATTATCTCTTAATTATTATAAATTATTCTGCTCTCGAAGACCAGGGACAAATGTGAAACTTCAGCAGGTCCGGAATTCAACAATGTGCATTTATAATGTTGACCAGAAAATGTTATATCTTTGTTTCACAAGCTATTCTGATTGCCAGTGAGTTTCAAGATGCTAATTTCTACCTATAAATCTGTGATGACCCAAGGTGGGATACAAAAGCAACAAAGTCACAAAAACAGGTGAAGTCTCTTTAATTCCTTCAACTTGGCTTTAAAGGTCCAATTATCATTGACTGGAGAAAAAACTCCCCCACAAACAGTTGTGAAAAGGAAGAACTTCTGTTCAAACTCAATATATATATATGAATTATAAACAGAAAAAACCCAAAACAAACCACACTGAAGAATTAATGAGACAAGGCAGGATAAGGGCTTGAAGACGTCGACAGATATTGAAATACACACAATGGGGAGGACACCAGAACTCAGATAAGAACTGACAGACTAGAAATATTTTCACGCTTTGCTTCCAGCACTGGCCCATGTGCTGTTTGTTCTTTTAAACAGTCCTCACAGCTGCAGCCCATGAAGGGGATCAAGGCCCTTTTCTCCCCCGTAGACCACACCATTCACGTTTCTCCCTTATCTGCTCCTCCCTGCATGCCCTAGGATGAAGAAGAGATGGGCCTGGGTCTTCCTCTGAATGCCCAGCTGGCCTGTACCCTTCCCCAGTTTCCTCCACAACCTCCGGAGCCACACTCCCATTCCCTATTGGCTGTTCCTCCTCTCCCTCGGAGTCAGATTTTAACGGGGGCATGACAAAACCCCTAAATGTCTCGGGGCCTTTATATATTGGAGTTTGTCAGCCCTTTAAGATACACGAACCATGAATATTAACATTACTTTTATCGTAGGGTTACAGTAACACACTTTTGCAAGACTAAACACTTCTTTCCTCTTTTATGTTTTGCTTGCTTGCTTTGTGTGTTTGTGTGTGTTCTTTTGAGTCAGTGTTGAGTACCTGGTGAGTATCTGGACAACTCCCAATAAGGTTTTTTTGGAAGTGGTTTGCCCTTGCTTAATTCCTAGGACTGAGAGATAGTAACTGGCCCATGGTCACCCAGTTGGCCTATTCTCCCCATCTTTGCCTTTTTCGCTGCCCTGCACCTTGTTTTGTGAGGGGGCAAGTGGCCCAAACTGTGCAGCTCTGGGACTAATTGCCACACTGTGGCCCAGGGGCTTCTTGGTGTGCCACAGCTCTGGGGCTGCATGAAGCTCCAAGCTGCAATGCAGTGGGAATCTACAATCAATCCTGGAGGCATCAGCTGCCCCACCCATTTTGGCAAAGCAGCAGGTATGAAATCATAGCTGCCTGGGGAGAACTTCAGCCCACAGCATGGCCCAAAGCACCAGCTGTCTTGGGAAAACACAGGCATCCCGGCCTAGTCCAGCTCAGCCACAGCCACAACCCACCACCAGCCACACTGGGGAAGAAAGCCTCGTGTGGCCAGCAGCTGTCTCATGAAAGGCCAGGCCTTGGTCAGTAGTGGGAACAAAAAGACAGCGAATGTCAGCTAATGTGCCAGGTGTTACAGAGTGCAGGGGACCAAAAGATCAAAGATGGGGGAAGATAGGTAGATGGGGGAGTTGAAGTGTCCCTGTGGTTGTAAGTGTGGGTAGGCTTGCCAAACTCACAGATTTTGATCATGTGAGCAAAGGAGCAAGTTTGGGGACTGATCATCGGCCCCTTTGACCACCACAGCCATAACTTTGTTCATTAAGTGAGGATTACCTGTATATAAGCAAACAACTCTATCTCTGCTCAGTTTTCTATGGCAACACACATTCCATTCTGGAGCTTTTATGTTGAGTTACTGTAGCGAGGGCAGCTTTGGCCTTTGAAGTTCATAATCCCAAATACTTGTAGCAATATTCAATCAAATGATCCCTCCATTGTTCTGAGCATGTGACAGTTTGACAATTCAATAGATTATCTATGTTTATTTGCATCTTCGTTTGCATTTCCTTTTTTAAATAAGTTGCTCCGATACACTTTCAGTTGGATAATTAGATAGATCGAACGATTAGCACAATCTCACCCTCCAGTGCCTAATGTTATTGTAATGCCATAGCAAAAATTTAAAATACACAAAAGTCAGAAGATTTTAAAAATTATGACTCCCAGAGGGCCTGTAGCTCAGCCATGCAGTACATATGTTGAATATTAAAGCAGTGGCTCACAACTTGTTTTTGTTGGAAAGCCCTTTGGGATAGAGTAGCAGGTGGGCCTCCTCCTTCCCTCTCGTTTTGAGCTATCTTCTGCAGTGAATTAAGGCAAACTGGAAGGCTCAAAAATGCAAAGAGCAGACATGGAGAGGCAAGCAGGCATTTGCATTTGCAAGTTTTTATCCTCCACCAAGGAAAGAGCAAGTAGAATTTCTGTCCCAAAGGTGCTTTTTCAACTGGATTTTCTTTGTGTTTCCTTGAAGACGTTTCCTTTCTTATCCAAAAAGCCTCTTCAGTTCTGTCAATCAGCTTATAGGATGAGAAGCAAAATGTCTTCAGGGAAAAAGAAAGAAATAAAGTCCAGTTGCCTTTTGAAAAAGCACCTTTGGGGGAACCATGACCTGGATGACTGAGAATCTCCATAGATAGGTAGAAGTTCTGTTTAGACAAAGTCAAGATGCTAGAACATGTGAAACTCAAGGCCTGCAGGGCTGCCCTGGAAATAGCGAAGGATTGGCCCGCAGTGCCTCTGCCAGTGAAAATGGAGCATGTGGCCCTCCTGAGCACCGTTTTCGCTGGCAGAGGCCATCCCACCCGAAAATGGAGCTTGGGAGGCTGTTTTTGCTAGAAGAACGCTCAGCCACCACAGGCGCCCTTGGCACGAGTGAAGTCAAGCTGGACATGCTCCTACCCCACCCCCAGGTCAAACAACCTGATGCGGCCCTCAATGAAATCAAGTTTGACACCCTGTGCTAGAGTGAAATAATCTTCAGTGGCTTTTTTACATTCTTATACTGTACATGCTCTAACCAGTTATAATCTTAGATTTACAACAACCAGTGACCACTTCCCCAGTACGGTTGCCCTGGTAATGTTTATCAGGGTTAAAATAATACAAAATCAACCAAAAGTAAGTTTGAAAATATATATTTTACTGAAAACATTATAATATAGTATTTTGGACTAGCACACTATTTTGCTCAAAAGTATAAAGCTTCCTAGTATCTATAAATTTTCAAGGAGGTCATTCATATTTAGCAAACAAAAATCTGAAAATTCTAGGCATCCTTAAATGAAAATACCTGCATCAAATTTTAATCATATCAACTCATTCCGCCTTATGTGAAACATATAAAGTATTTCATATCAAAGTATATCAGTAAGTATAATCAGATTTCAGGGCTGATGGTTCACAGGTATTTGTGTGCCTCTGATTTATGAACCATCACCTCAGAAAAAGAACAGAATGAAATACAGACTTGATTCTAAAGACTATGTCTGAGCACTGATGGCGAGATAATTGGGCCCAATTATTCCTAAGATTCTGCCCTGAACCAGAATGTTAAACATCAGCCTACAAAGAGAGGTCCTGAATCTGGAATGCCAGAAGACAGAAAGAATAAATGAACTAAATAAAATAAACAATTCAGAAGCAACCTGGTACTGTGAAGTAACATGGTTTCTATACTCGGAGTTGACCAGAATATATATAAGTCTGGAGGCTTCCAGTATCTAAGGAGGCAAGAAGGACGATAATGCTATAACTTCTGTGACAACTCAATGTTACCTACTCCATGCCCTAGATCAGGGGTGTCAAACTCCATGTCATTGAGGGCCGTATCAGGGTTGAGTTTGACTTCTGGGGCCAGGTGGGTGTGGCCAGCTCAACGTCACTTGTGTCGGGTGCCTGTGATGGCCCAAGCGCTCTGCCAACAAAAATGGGCTCCTGAGCTCTGTTTCCAGCTGTGACAGCTTCCTGTAACCCTCATGTGGCCCTCCCGAGGCACCAAGGGCCGGTAGTTTGCTGTTTCCAGGGTGGCCCCATGGGCCTTGGGTTTGACCCCCCCCCCCCCGCCCTACATCAATCTGTCTTAAAACATTGATTGCATTTGAGAAATGGTTATCACCTTGCTTTCACAATCTCAACCATTAGTAAGGAAGTTTTGCTGCTTTTGGATTAGTCTGTTGCTTATTCAACTCAGCTATGAGTAATTCTATCAATTTATAATCTCAGCCAGAATATACTTCCCTATGTATGTTGAACATATTGTAGGCTCTTTCAGAAGGGCCATCATGTGTTCACTGGGAATCTAGAAAGCAGACTGGTGCTGCTTCTTAATAATTTTTTTAGAGTTTTAAAATAAAGTTTATTTAAGTTTCATATATTTAAAACATTTAAAAAGAAACAAACATATAAACAAATATATATATATACATATATACTTTTTGCAGCAGGTATTGAGCATTGGTTACATTTTTCTTTTCTTTTTTTCTTTTACCCCGTAACATGGATATGATCTACCTTGTTACAATACCTTCCTCTATGGTGGTTTGACATTGAAATGAGACACAGGGAACTGTCTCTGAGAAAAATGCCAACCCTGAGAGAACTCAGGTAGCAGTATTTATTGAGAAAAAACACAAGCAAAATATACAGTATGCATATTCAGAAAACAATGACCTCAACAGGAGATTACTTCACCAGCATGAGAACACACAATCTTGGAAAGTCCCAGATGTTACCTTGCTAGGATGAGATCATACAGCCACGGAAAGTCTCATGGGAAAGTTTGGAAGTCCCATGAGAAAGCACAACTGTGTACCTTGTACCTTGAACTTTCACCCATTTTCCTATTCCTTCTAAACTGGCAGAATCAAAACAGAATGAGGCACTCTGAGCAAAGATACTCCTACCCCCACCAAGAATGCCCACATCTTCCTAGACTTACTGCTAGTTATACAAAGGCCTTACAGAAAATGATAAAATGATCAATAGGTTATATTACCACATTCCCTCCTTTTTATTTATTCAAAGATAGGGGGTGTTTTAGTGGCATAGTACACAGTTCCCTCATGACCTGATCCCTCACGCCGGAAGACTGAGGTACACATTTGTAATAGATTAGGAATACATTGAATAAAACAACATAATAAGATACATATAGCAATAATAATAACAACCCCTTGCAATAAGGACGAAACCATGATCCATCAGGAAGCCAGGACCACAGACTGTCCCAGAATGATGCATTAAACCCATCAGCTCCAGATTGATGCTGAGCAATACGATCTTCCATGTCCTGAACAGTCTTTGTAATGTTTGGCTCATAATTATGTATAAAAACACAACAATGTGAATGAATTAAAGCATAAACTCCTCCTTGGGCAGCTAACATAATATCTAAAGCATATCGATTTTGCAAAGTAACTGTACGAATTTCAGACATTTCTACATTAATCATCTTAATATTCTTTATAGTATCATTAAACATAGCAACAGTAAAATTATTTAAAATATGAATATCCCTATAGTTCATAGCAATTCCCAAAGGCGGGATAAGACCTCGAGAAATTTGTGTCCATAGATTACCTCCCATGGTTAGGATCTGGAATTGCTCTGTTGTAGCACAAGACAACTGTTTTCTCCAGGTTGCATTCTTTATTAAATCTTTTTCCTCAAAAGGCACTCCATGCAATGTTAGTCCTTCTCCCACTCTCCCAGGAAGGTGCATACACAACCAACAATTGGTGATGTTCAAGTTTTTTGGCAGTTGAGCGCAAATCTTTAATGTAATTATTATCTGTCCACAAATCATCGCCCAAATCTCCGGCACGCTGAACATGCTGTCGCTGCTCTCTCCGCACCCGAGCAGCCCAGGACAGATTAGGCAGAATCAACAGGATCAGGAACCACAGATGCGCCATCCTGCTCCTCCGAAACTTCCTTCACAGGTGCCTGCGAATGATCAGGTCGAACACACCGACCAGGAACCCAACGAATTTGACCAAGATGTTCAACTGCTGCATAACCACGTCCCCACGTTATCAGCTCAGCAGGAACCCATGCTGGATCTGGAAGGAACCGCACCAACACCCGAGGTCTCACCACATCTGTAGAAGGAGAAGAAAAATGCCTGCTGGCCGCGCAGAAGGGTTACCAGACAAATTTAAAAAATTTAAAGTATATAAAGCTAGATTTAATTGATCTTGAATCGCCGGAAGCCCCAGGAGCTTCCCTCCTTTTTTATTTAATTTAGTCAACATGGTCTTGAGCGTGGAATTATGACGTTCTACAATAGCTTGCCCAGTAGAATTGTATGGAATCCCAAATTTATGTTCCACAGACCATTGTTTGCAAAACTGATCAAAACCGGTGCTCGATAAGCCGCACCATTATCAGTTTTTAAAGTTTTAGGTGTACCAGCAACTGAAAAAGTCTTAATGCAATGATTGATGACATGTTTAACCATCTCACCTCTTTGAGGGGTAGCCATTAAAAATCCTGAGTAAGTATCCACAGTCACATGTATATATTTCCAAGGTGCAAATGGTGGATATTGAGTAACATCCATTTGCCAAATCATTGAAGGTTTCAACCCTCTGGGGTTAACTCCCATAGGGATATTCGTGCCCTGCTTGGAACAAGTTGGACATTGTTGAATTATGGCAGCAGCTTCTGCAGTAGTAAGTTTGAATTGCTGTGCCAATGCTTTAGCGTTTTGATGAAAATAACTATGACTGTCCCATGGCTGGACAGTGAGAACTGAAGTTACAGCACTGTCAGCTTTGGCATTACCTTGTGATAAAATTCCAGGCAAATTACTATGACTACGAATATGAGCAACAAAACACACATTCACACGCTGCTCCAAACATCCTTGTAACAACAAAAGCAATCTTAAAATATCAGGTGATATTCCAGGAGACAAATAAGAACCTGCTACAAAGGGTAACAAATTATACACATACAATGAATCCACTATTAAATTAAAATCCTGATTGTGAAAATTTTGAAAAGCCAAAACTACAGCAGCAAGTTCTGCCTGCTGGGCAGACTTCTGCTCTGAAGTCACTTTTGTATGCCAAATTCCAGATTTATCTTTCCAAACACAAGCACCAAAACTTTCCCTCCATCAGTAAAAACTGTAGGAGCATCTGATATGCCCAATGGTATCCTTTCTTACATTTTGGGCACACTGATTTAGGACGAACACCCTGTCCCATTGATCTCTTATTCTGCTGACTTTGACCCCCTCCAGGAGCCCGACATTGCGCTTTAAAATGTCCAGGCTTCCCACAATTGAAACAATTCCCCTTTTGAGCATGTCCTGTTTGTAAAGCCAGAGCTAAAGTCTCCATGTTAAAAGACTGACTCCCAACCTTCCTACATGCATTAATCAAATCTGCGATTTCTCTCTCTCCACTTGCTACCAGTGGATTTAAAATCTTTTTGCAATCTGTGTTAGCTTGTTCTACTGCTAACTTAAAAAGCAACTCTTTCTGGGCGAATTGATTATCAATTTGTCTTTCAATAGCCAATTTCAGTCTGCTAATGAAATTTTCATAGGGTTCATTGTTCCCTTGTTTGATGTTAGTAAAGGTCTTCTCACCACCTTCGCCGTCAGGGAGAGACCCTATGGCTTGAAAAATTATTTGTGGGAGAAGAATGAACCCTTCCTCAGGCATACCATCTCTCTGTTGTTCCACTGTTGTAAAATTACCAGCTCCGTAAAGCTGATCTGGGGTAACATTTGCTGTTCCCTTCTGGACTGCCAGCTGTCTCCATTTCTGATCTAACACCAAATATTGAGCTGGAGTTAAAATCATATTCAACAGAGCTTTCCAGTCAGCTGGAATCATTTTATTTCCATAACCAACTGCTTCTAACAATGCCTGAGTATATGGCGTTCTAACACCATATTCTTTTGCTGCTTGCTTAACTTTGTTAGGTATAACATTGATACCAAATATGGTTTGGGTGAATAAATATATAAAACTTAGATATCATGGTTTAAGTGCTTATCACTTTAAGCACAATGCAGCAGGCAATTAGCCGATTAAGGGTGCGGTTAGAAGTTACAATATAAGGAAGCATTAGAAGCTGGAAAGTTTACTGTCTGTAACTGTCTGTCTGTAACTGTCTGTCTGTAACTGTGTGCTGCTGCGACTTACTGTGTCTTACTGTGACTAACTGTGATTACTGACTGTGAGTGCCTGTGACTGAACTGTTTTTGTTTGCTACTGTTTGCTGAATATCCAGCGTTTGTTTCTCTGGAGAGTGAAACCGGAGGAGGAGAAGATATCTTTATCGGCTGATAAAGATATTGCAAGGACTTTTAACTTGGACTATACTAGTGAGTCATACTGGATGGAAATACTGTGAATGAATTAATGGACTGAATGACAATGCTTAAACTCTAACTGGATTAAAAACTATTTAAACTACAAACAGTGTTTGTGTTCAGTGTGTGTATACTCTGGGGCCCTTCCACTCTCGTTTGGCTTCCTGGTTTGACTACTGCTGCAATACTCTTCTAGGGGTTAATCCTCAAACCCTAACATTGGTTATGGGCCCAGCAGCATAGTCTAACTAACCAGGATATAGCAGAGAGAGTTGGTGTGAGTTGCACATTACTGTAAAAACAAACTGTTTTAATTAGTTTAAAATAGTCAAAATATCTGAAGAGTAATGGCACAAGTAAATTTGTCACAACTGTCCATGATATCCAGGCTGGATGGAACAAACTATGTTTCATGGTCAATGAAATGTAGTTTACTTCTACGCAGAGAAGGTTTGTGGGACATTATAGCAAACCCACCAGATGTGAGTAGCTGGGATCCTGCTAATGATGATGATAACGAAAAGTTACAAGACTTTAAACTGAAGAATGAGCAGGCTTTATGCATCATAGGACTGACTCTCTGTGATCAGCAGCTTGTCCATATTCGTGGAGAAGAAATGCTGCAAACTGCTGGGAGAACCTCAGGAAGATTTATGTTCGGGACAGTGTAGGAGCACATATAAATCTTACACGGAAGCTTTTTCGAACGCATCTTCAGAGGAATGGAGATATGTTAGTTCATTTAAACTGTATGAAGAGCATTTTTCAAGATTTGCAAGAAAAAAGAGCTTATATTTAATGAACTGCAACAAGTCTACATAATATTATCTTCATTAGATCAAAGCTATGATGACTATGTGACTTCGTTGGAAGTATTGCCAAAAGAAAGCCTCTCATTAACCGAGATTACAGGCAGGCTACTAGAAGAAGCCAGAAGAAGGCGTGAGCGTGACGAGCTGAGAGAAGATAAGAAAGAAGAGAAATTATCTTCAAAGCTTGAAAGAAACCAGCAAAGCAAAGTAAAGCACCTGGAAGAAGAGAATTTATCTTCAACAGCATACACAATTAAAAAGTGTTTTAATTGTGGAGGCAGAGGACATTTGGCAAGATTCTGCAAAAGAGAAAAAGCCAGAATGTAAAAAAGCCAAAGAAAGCATTTGAACTAGCCACGTTTAGCAACTCTGATGTGAAGAATAATTTATGGGTGGTTGACAGTGGCGCATCCCACTGCATCACAAGAGATAAGACAAAATTTATAAAAATGTCTACAAGTTCTCAACATATATCTCTTGCCAATGGCTGGAACCTGAAAGCGAAAGGTCAAGGTTTTGCACGTTGTCCGTACATAAACCAGGATATAAAAATGTTGTATGTACCGCAACTAAAGTTTAATTTGCTTTCAGTAAGGGTATTAGATAAATTAGGTTATGTAATTACTTTTAAAGATAATAATTGCATAATTGAAAAAGATAACAAAAAGGGTAACTGCAGCTTTAAATGGAACATTATATGTATTAGATAATAGTAAGAAAGGGGAGGCTCAAACTGTATTTAATAATATAAAGCCTCATGATGAATGTATCCATTTATTGCATAGGCGTTTAGGGCATGTAAATTTTAAAATGCTAAAACGTACAGTTGAGTTATCTGAAGGAATAAGGTTAAAACCTTGTGATAAATATTTGCGTTGTAATGTTTGCTGTGAAGATAAGAGCAAAGTATTGCCTGCAAATAGGCTAAATGGTTTCAAAACAAAAGAACCTTTAGAAGTGGTATTTGCAGACATCATAGGTTTTAACCTTATTCCTTCAGATAACTCAACTGTACGTTTTAGCATTTTAAAATTTACAATCCCCAAACCCTAACATTGGTTATGGGCCCAGCACGCTTCCGTTGCTGAAACATATCAACATTTTTTCAATTGGCTTAGGTTTGCTGAAAGAAAGTCTAAACGACAACTGATAACCCTGGTGACAGATAATGGCACGGAATTTATTAATAACAAATTCCAGAACAGACTTAAGGTAGCTGGAATAGAGCATAAGAAGTCTGCTCCATACAGGCCAGAACATAACGCTTTTATTGAAAGAAGAGGCCAAACACTACAGGCAATGGTTAGAACAATGTTAAATGATTCTGGGTTACCTGATTCTTTGTGGGGAGGCTACAATGTGTGCTAATAACATATTGAACAACGTTGTTAATACAACAACAGGTGAAATTCCATTCACCAGGTGGCATGGCAGGAAACCTGATCTAAGTTACCTGCACACATTTGGTGCACCAGCATGGGTGCATATTCCTGCACAACTCAGAAAAAAGGGCAACATAGAGCTAAAAGATTTTTCTTCGTTGGTTATCAGGCAAACCATAGGGCATATAGATTTTGGGAGAAAGGCACATCTAAAGTGTTATGTAGTGCTAGTGCCCAATTTCTAGAACATGAAGGATGGGAGAAATTAGAACAGGATGCCAATAAAGATGTAATTATTGAATCCTATAGAAATCCCATTAGTTATCCCTGTAACTTTAAAAATAAATTAAAGAGACAAATACAGGATGAAATAGTGCCCATAAAGGAAGAAACAGATTCAATAGCTGAACAGGATGAGGAAGATGAACAGGTAGTAGTTCAACAAAGTCCTCCTGTAAGCCCTGTAATTCCCAGAAGAACTACACGTGTATCTAGACCGCCTGATAGGTACCAGGCTAACACAGTGTGCCAGATTAATCAAGTTCCTAATTCTGTTGAAGAAATTAAAAAGTATCCTAATAAGGAAAAAGAAAGATGGTATGCAGCAATGAATAAGGAACTGAATTCATTAAGTGATATGAAGGTGTATGAAAATGCCAAATTACCTGTAGGAAAGAAATCCATTGGCTGCAAATGGATATTTAAGGTAAAAATAGATAAGGATGGTAATTTAATCCATAAGGCAAGGTTAGTAGCCCAAGGTTTTAGGCAGAATGCTAATGACTATGATGAAGTGTTTGCACCTAGTCTTAAGGCAGCAACCTTGAGAGCAGCTTTAGTGTGGGCAGCTAGTAAAAACTATATAGTTAACCATCTAGATGTGGAAACTGCTTACTTGCACGCCCCATTAAAACATATTATTTATATGAAAAACTTGTTGGTATTAAAAGTGAAAGTAAGAATAATAATGATTGTTGGTTGTTAAAGAAAAGCCTCTATGGTCTTAAACAATCAGGCTATGAATGGAACCAGTATATTGTAAAGGAACTAGACAATATAGGATTTAAAGCTGGTTTAGCCGATCCATGTCTGTTTAAGAGGGAGACAAATGGGAAAGTATCATTATTATTACTATTCACAGATGACATTGCATTGATAACTGAAACTAATGATGAAGCAAATAAAATAATAACATCATTAGGAAAGAGAATAAAGATCAAGCAATTAGGGGAGATAAAGAAGTATCTCGGTTTGAATATAAAGAAAACACGGAAAGGTTTTAAGATATCTCAGGAAGATAAGATAAGCAAATTGCTAAAAGATTATAAGATGGAGCTTTGTAAGCCAGCTAAGACTCCAATGAGTCAGGAGTTTAGCAACACTGATGAACAAAGCCCTGAGTTTGATAAGGTGATTTATCAATCTTTAATTGGTAGTTTGAGTTATATTAGTAATTGGTCTAGACCAGATATATCGTACTGCGTGAATCAGTTGGCTAGATTCAATTCTGCACCATGTGAAAGACACTGGAATGCAGCTAAGAGGATATTAAGATATCTTAAAAAGACAATGAATTATTCATTGTATTTAGAACCAAAGGGTGATTTAATTCTGTGTGCATATGCAGATGCTAGCTTTGCATCAGAAAGAGACACTAGAAAGTCGACTTCAGGAACAGCCATAATGCTGGGTAATACATTAATAGGCTGGAAGTCAATAAGACAACAGCATATAAGTTTGTCTACTATGGAGGCAGAATTCTCCTGTTTATCATTGTTATGTACAGAATTAATAATGTATAAACAAATGTTAATTGATATAGGTATAACTGTAGATTATCCTATAATTATACATGAAGATAATCAGGCAGCAATTCAAATGGCCACAAATATTGGAGTAAAAACAAGGAGCAAGCATACAGATCTAAGATACCTAAACGTGAGACAATCTGTAAGAAGTAAGATGATTCAGCTAGAGTACTGTATGTCGGAAGACAATTTAGCTGATAATTTTACTAAAGCCCAAGGTGCCAGTAAGCACCAGGAGAGTTGTGAAAAATATGGGATAAGATTGTAAAGGTATTATATATTTATTTCACCCAAAAGGGGAGTATGTTAGGTATAACATTGATACCAAATATGGTTTGGGTGAATAAATATATAAAACTTAGATATCATGGTTTAAGTGCTTATCACTTTAAGCACAATGCAGCAGGCAATTAGCCGATTAAGGGTGCGGTTAGAAGTTACAATATAAGGAAGCATTAGAAGCTGGAAAGCTTACTGTCTGTAACTGTCTGTCTGTAACTGTCTGTCTGTAACTGTGTGCTGCTGCGACTTACTGTGTCTTACTGTGACTAACTGTGATTACTGACTGTGAGTGCCTGTGACTGAACTGTTTTTGTTTGCTACTGTTTGCTGAATATCCAGCGTTTGTTTCTCTGGAGAGTGAAACCGGAGGAGGAGAAGATATCTTTATCGGCTGATAAAGATATTGCAAGGACTTTTAACTTGGACTATACTAGTGAGTCATACTGGATGGAAATACTGTGAATGAATTAATGGACTGAATGACAATGCTTAAACTCTAACTGGATTAAAAAACTATTTAAACTACAAACAGTGTTTGTGTTCAGTGTGTGTATACTCTGGGGCCCTTCCACTCTCGTTTGGCTTCCTGGTTTGACTACTGCTGCAATACTCTTCTAGGGGTTAATCCTCAAACCCTAACAAACTTCCCTCAAAATTCTGAGCTGTAAAGGCTTCCACTCCCGCTGCGGATTTAATGCAGCATCCATGACAATTTCCACTGGATTAAGTTGAACTTCTACTCCAAACTCCACCAAATCATCTCCTGATAATTCCTCTCTATTCTTTGCTTCTTGAATAGCTGCAGTAACAGCATCCACCTGAACCCTTAAAGGTAAACTCTTATCCTCTGACAAAGTATTGCTAGCGCCGGACAGTCCCCCAGATTTATCTGGAGGTGCCGTCGGCGGCAACAAACGTACCGCATGGTAAAGCGGCAAACCTTCTTCGGGGGTGATAGGAGCGGTTGTTCATAAGTAGCTAATGCATCCATTATCACCCTCCAGGTTAACAAAATTGAAGAAGGGGCACGAGGTTCCTCGTGCAAAAATTTCCTATCTTTTTCCAGGACTCTACTTTAATACTACCTCCCTCCGGATATGACTTAATATTTTTCCAAACATACTGTAGTAAGTCCTCAATTTCTTTCTTTCCTACAGCACAACCCCTACTGCCAATTCCAAACCCAAAACTATTCCCAATGATCCCTCTCAATTCCCTGATGTGCTCTTTCTGAGCCTTCGAGAGATCTCCCCATACTCACGAAAAGAATCTATCTTCGTCCAGCGAAGAAGATGAGGGCCCAGTCGACGTCCGCGACGATGAGTATAGGATGCGGGAAACGATAGCCTTCCAAGCTATACGTCGGGGTCACCATTTATGGTGGTTTGACATTGAAATGAGACACAGGGAACTGTCTCTGAGAAAAATGCCAACCCTGAGAGAACTCAGGTAGCAGTATTTATTGAGAAAAAACACAAGCAAAATATACAGTATGCATATTCAGAAAACAATGACCTCAACAGGAGATTACTTCACCAGCATGAGAACACACAATCTTGGAAAGTCCCAGATGTTACCTTGCTAGGATGAGATCATACAGCCACGGAAAGTCTCATGGGAAAGTTTGGAAAGTCCCATGAGAAAGCACAACTGTGTACCTTGTACCTTGAACTTTCACCCATTTTCCTATTCCTTCTAAACTGGCAGAATCAAAACAGAATGAGGCACTCTGAGCAAAGATACTCCTACCCCCACCAAGAATGCCCACATCTTCCTAGACTTACTGCTAGTTATACAAAGGCCTTACAGAAAATGATAAAATGATCAATAGGTTATATTACCACATTCCTCGTTCTTTTAATGTTTTAATTTCACAGAATACTTTATAATTAAATGCACGTCCTTCATAATTTCATAATTTATTCAGTTATCAAATGTTACTTTTTCTTTAACCATTCATAACAACAGTTCCAAACTTTGTAGAATTCACTATCTTTGTTGTTTTTTAGTAATTTGGTTAGGCTGCCCATCTCTGCACACTCATGAATTTTTTAATGTCCATCTCCACTGAAGGGACAATAGACAGTTTCCAATTTTGAACAAAACTTATTCTGGCTGCCGTTATAATGTGCAAGATTAAATATTGATATTTTTTTTCTATTTTTGAGTCTATCATATGGTATAAAGCCATGGTTTGGGTACTTCTCAGGCCTGTGTGGGAGCACATGGTCACAGAAAGCTTTAGGTTTAATAGGAGCAACATCGGTTTTCAGTGGGAGCTGTCCAATGTCCTGAAATACTTTAGACTGCATTTGTCTTTGTCCAGCACTATGCTTTTTTTTTTACCATTGATTAATCAGTAATTATTCCATCTCAGTTCTGCTATCATCTACCATCTCTCAGGTCTTTAGCTTAACATCATTATGTTATAAACAATTTGTAAATAGTTTAATCTCCCTGTTTTGGTTAACAGTTATGGATTCTGCTGACTGCTATTTACATTTAGAGAAAACAATATTCCACTTTATTGTCAACAATCAACTACAGATATATCGGTCACTAATGCATACATTCTCAATACAATAGTGGAAAGAAAAAAGGATTTAGCAGTAAGAAGTAAAATGCTTTTGAATCAAGTTTAACTTTTGTATGTATGTATGTATGTTGACATTGATACAGTTTCCTTGGCAACAATATAGAAGTGATTTTACATTGCCTTCTCTCAGATTCCTCCCCCGCTCCAATTGTATAGTTTAGAACCCTAAGATTTCCTAGTTGTCTCTTATCCAAGTACTAAGAAAGGCCAACCCTACTTGATGTTGAAAATCAGCCATGGTCAGCTAGGTGCTGACCAGCTGGGCAAGGAATTCACAAACTTCTAACAACTTCCTTATTCCTCCTTGGTGGGGTAAGAATTTCTATACTGTAATTTCTATACTGTACTATCAAAGCTTGCCAATGCTAGGTAATGTCAATCGTGCAGAAAAGCAATTGGACTGTTGTCCCAAGGTGCTTTTTCATAAGGCAACTGGACTTTCTTTGTTTTGCTTGAAAATATTTCATTTCTCATCCAAGAAACTTCTTCAGTTCTGACTGAATGATCTCTAGTCAGTGTTCCTCCAAAGTAAGCATGGATCATAGCTTGTGTCTGTTCTTAAGGCATGTGAACCCAAAGAAAAATCAATATGGAAGTACTGTAGGTGGCCTTTGATATAATTAATCCACTACCCATGCAGAACTTGAAAAATTAACATACCACCTTGAAATGAATCCTGATAGAGATGGCAATTTTAATGCTTGTAGAAATCTAGCTGTTGTGCTTTCTGAACTGCAACCCCATATTTGTTTATTTACTTATTTGTTTGTTTGTATCCTACCTTTATTATTTTGTACAAATAACTCAGCATGGTGAACATGTACAACACACTTTCCTCCTCCTATCTTTTGCCACAACAACCACCTTGTGAGGTGGGTTGAGCAGAGAGAGAGAGCAACTGGTCTATGGTTACTCACCTGGCTTTTATGACTTAGGCAGCATTTGAACTCACAGTCTCCCACTTTCTTCCCCCTGGTGTCTTAACCACTTTACCAAACTGTACTGTATTACTGAAATTTAGGTCAGATGGTACCAGAATATGAGCATTCATAATTAGAGAAAGAAGTTGTCACTAATGTTCTAACTGCATAGTTTGGCCTTGAAATATTATCTACTATATACTGAATATTTCTAATATAATATTTATTAGTTATAAACAATTTCTAATATTGCTTCTAATAAATTAGTTTCTAATATTGATTAGAAAATCAGGGGAAGTCTGACAGCACCTTTTCTGACTAACAAATTTCACCAAAACACTGTGGTTCACAAAAACGTATACCTTTAATAAAATTTGTTATTTAGAAACAAGACTCCTCTTGATTTTTGCTCCCATGGCTCTCCTCCAACAATGTCTACAAGAAGAAGCAGAAGTGATTATTACAATAAGAGGAATTGTAATAGGCTTTCCAGAATCTGGGGTCACCAATGACATAGCCATAAATCATTATAACATCAAGACAGTCAATCTTATAGGAACTTTCCTGTCTGGTGTATAATCCCATTGTGATAGTCTGAAGCCTACAGAAACAAATTTCTGTCACAGATAATTATTTATCTTCTCTTTTACCCTGCAGGGATGTTTTCCAAAGCATATCACCATAGTGTTTGGAATAGAAGAAAGCTACGGGGAAGGAAGAGGTGACTTAACTGTATAAAATGGAGAAGAAAAAACAGACACATAAAAACCTAATGTAGAAAAGTAAAGAAAGAGAAAGATGGGGTTCTGTATAACATCTGTTAGCCACATGTAAGGTCAGTATATGTATATCAAACATTTCTTTTTTAAACATTTCTTCTTTCTCCTACATGTAACTCAGGTTTTATAGTACATGATTTTACCCAAAACATTCTTATTTGCCTTCGTTTTAAAGTGATATTTAATCAAGTCTAGAAAAGAACTGCTAGGAGCCACTGACTTGAAATATGTGCCTTTCAAAATCAGAGTACTAATCCACACAGTATTAAGCAGAGATGTTCAAAATGAAACACAACAGAAGTCTTGAGTGTGTCATTATCCCTGTAATGAAAAAAAACATCTTTGGGACTTAATATGAATACTTAATATGTGATAAGAATCACATATATGGCAAGAAATCATATAAACATAAGCTTCAGTGGCAAACCAATTAAATTTGACTCATTGGAACAAGCAAGTTAGCCAACAATTTTTAAAGATGTCATCTTCTGGAGCAAGCATCAATTACTATGCAGTAAAGATACTGAGATTCTGAAACTGAAGATCAAATGAGAAATCAGTTTCATGTTGTCTAATGCTAACCTGGACATGGACCTGTATGTCTAGGACCACAGTCAATGATGAAAGTCACATAGTCACATAGTTTAATAACTACAATGTTTAAAAGGCAAACAATTAGTATTATTTTTAAAAAGAAGTCTGTGCAGGTTAGCTTTCATCACAAATACTTGCATGCAACTGTAGAAAAGAAACAAGATGAAAGTGTTGAGCAAGAAATAAATTACAGTAAATATTCTTTAAGAAAATGTGATATATATGGAGAACAGTTTTGCCTACCTCTACTCAGAACTGAGAGTTTCTGCAGTTTTCTGTTTGTTGATGTATTTGAGGCTTGTTTGTTTGACGTTCTTCCTTGAAACAATCATACTTCAGAGAAGTCGGTAAATTTTAAACAGTAGAACTCAGATCTACTTGTAGATTCCGATATAATATTGTGCTTTAAATAAATTCTTTTTAAAAAAGCCAAAGTTTTGAGATTATTCAAAGGTAATATGGAATTTTAATATGGAAAAGAGTATTCCATACTAAATTGAGGCATATCAGTTTCAGTCACATACTAAATTACTAAAATAACTTGTTCTAGTTTTGTTTCTTCTTTTGCTTGCCAGTGATTTCTGTGCATCAATAAATTACAGTGTGCTTTGTCCATGCCAAATGGGTTAGGGCCCTATTTCTTAACCCTAGCAACTTAAACTCCCAGAATTCCTCAGCCAGCTATCTTAAAGTTGCCGATGTGGAGAAACACTGAGTTAATGCTTGTCTGGGTTAAACATTTTTTTTTTGAGTGGGGTTAAAGAAAAAACAATTTTCATCCCATTCTAAGAATTTTTTTATTTGTAAAATTTATTAGCCACCCATTTTATTGCATGGTACCTCCAGGTGGCTTACGAGATTAAAAGACAGAGCTATATAAAACCTAATAATATAGCACTTAATCTTATATACCTCTTTATAGTGATTTATAGCTCTCTCTAAGCGGTTTACAGAGTCAGCATATTGCCCCCAACAATCTGGGTCTTCATTTTAGCCACATCGGAAGGATGGAAGTCTGCGTCAACCTTCAGCCTGGTAAGATTCGAACTGCCAAATTGCAGGCAGCCAGCAGTTAGCAGAAGTAGCCTGCAGTATTGCACTCCTACCACTGTACCACCTCACCTCTTATAAATACAATACTATAAAAATCAACCTAGCTAAAAACATGGGGAGGGAGTGAGTCAGCAGGTTCTGACCAGTTCTGGAGAACCGGTAGTGGAAATTTTGAGTAATTAGGAGAACCAGAAAATACCACCTCTGACTGGAGATTTTACAGTATCTTTCCTCTGCTAACCCCACCAAGCCATGCTCACAGAACCGGTAGCAATTTTTTTTGAATCCCACCACTGGAGGGAGTATGATGAGAAGGTGGGGAGTGGGATCTTCTGTTAATCTACCAACCACCCCAATGTGAATTCTCTCTGCTGGAGCCCAAGTCAATTGGCAGAGCCAAGTCATTAACTTTTATGGAAGGATTGGAGCTGACCTCATTGGGTGTGTGTGTGTGTGTGTGTGTGTGTGTGTGAGAGAGAGAGAGAGAGAGAGAGAGAGAGAGAGAGAGAGCTGTTCCAAAGGCAGGCACAACAGCGGAGAAGTTTCTTTTTCTTTTTTTAATAAACTTTATTCAAATTTCAAAAGTTTTAAAAACATAAAATAAAATTATATACACAATTGTGTCAACGTCAAGACATCATTTACATTTCCTTATTTTATTTCTATACATACTATCTTATCAAATTACGATGACATATTCTTTCCATTGTGCTTATCACATATTTTCTTCATACATTTCTATTTATTTGCAGAGAAGTTTCTTCTGGACCCCGCCAGCTGGAATTCCCTGCGGCCGATGGAGTCCACACCATACCTCCTGCCGGCACAGGTGAGGCAGACCAAACCTTTTTATTCTTTGTTTATTTCTTCAACCCAAAGAGAATTCAGCCAGCTCCACAGATAGAGATGGTCTTTTTATTCATGGGATTTTGATACCAGTGTAAAACTGTGAAAAAGGAAACACAAATAAGGACACTCAAAGGTGCTTTTTCAGGAGGCAACTGGACTTTCTTGTTTATTTCTTTTGAAGATGTTTTGCTTCTCATTCAAGAAGCTTCTTCAGCTCTGCAAGGATAGTGGGGAATGGAAGGATTTATATTCCCCCCAAAAAGGATGGAAATGACCGGCTGTCTGCAAATACTTCCATTCCCCACCATCCTGTCACTGCTGAAGAAGCTTCTTGGATGAGAAGCGAAACATCTTCAAAAGAAAAAAACAAGAAAGTTCAATTACCTCTTGAAAAAGCACCTTTGGGACAACCATGACCTGGATAACTGAGAATCTACAGACTTATGAATATGGATACCTGGAATATGTGGGTATTGAGGGCTTTGATTCTGGTGGGCAAAGTCCTCTGCTTCTTCCAATGAGCACTTATTTCCAAGAGCGCCATACAGTTTTCTCTAATAATCAGAATAAAGATGAGGTGGAAACAGTTGGAATAGAATTCCTGCATCCGCTATTCTTGGAGAAGTTGAAAAGTTGCTGAAGGCTGAATCCATGAAACTGTAGCATGACCAATGTACACGCAGAAAGCATGCTTGTCACATAAAGTAGGTATCGGGTCTGAAATCCCACCTGCAAGAGCTGAAAAGGCCAAACAACAGCAACAACAACAAAGTTCAGCAATTTAGACTGTGCCTAGACCTTCACGCAGGAATGGAAACCAAAAGACCTATCAAGTCCCAAATAAAAGCCAGACCTTTATTTTTCCAGTAATGGAAAACAGCATTTGGCTCCTATGCTGGAATTTAGGGTTATTCACTTTAGTTCAAACCGGAAAAAAGGAATTTCCCTGAAAAAAATAGAAGTGAGAATTAGCTATGAAGCCAGAGTAACTGCAAAAACTGAAGAAACTCACCTCAAAGCAAATGTGAATTTCAGCATAAGCCCATAGAAGTAAATGGGTGCTTCCTATATATATTTCTAATGAACATATAGATGTGTTTTCCCTGATCAATCATGTGTGTGTGTGTGTGTATATACACACCCATGATATATGTATAATATAAAATAATGAATTGTCTTAAGCCTAATCACAGTTTTTAAACATTCAGTAAAATGTGTGTATTCATACTTCTAATTTCTTTCTTTCTCTTTTACTTTTTTCTTCAAATGAAGGGAAACATGTTTCAATAAAAGCAAAAACCTTTTTCTCACAATATAAATACAAATCTCAGTAACATTAATATTTGGACCAGGCCATAAATTCTTACAAGTCCTGTAAAATACCAGGACTATTCAATCTTTCTAATTTAGAAGAAATATTTAGAGAAATATTTAGAGAAATACCAGAGATCCAATAAATCCATTTGCTCAAGATTAAAAAAGTTGAGGAAATCAGGAAAGTCTTCCAATGCCCTAAGATTTCTGCTGAATCCAGAAAAATAACATTCAGGTCCTAATTTTATTTAATTCTGCCAGATAAATTTGGATAACACCTCAGCATTAGTAGAATTAAGTCACCAATTTCAAGGAAGTTTTAATATATGCCCCCTTTCTCACAAATAAACGTCTGATCTCAGTTAGTTTAAGCCCAGTTTCTCTTAGAGACCATGATTTTCTTTGAAGGCCTATACAGCCCATATCCATTTTAAAAGTCAAGAACTACAGGAAGGCAGAAAGTCATTAACAGTTAGCATCTGGATAGTAGGTACATTTTATTTATATTTAAATTAGAGCAATGGCCAAATATCTGTTAATAAAAAACTGTATTTTGTGTACAAGCTACACTCTTTTCTATTCTATTCTATTCTATTCTATTCTATTCTATTCTATTCTATTCTGATATCTACTGTCCATAGCTCATCTTTTAATTTCTGATCATGCCAAGTGTGGCATGGTCTGACCTTGCCTCTGTTTTCTCTCTAGCGGTTCCCGTCATGCAGCATTTTTTGAGTATCAATGTTTTGGCAAGTGAAGAATATGGCCAGTTAGACACATTCGATGTTCGGTCACAATTGTATGCAACTTCCTGGATCTACAGTAATCTGCTGCAAAATTTCCTCATCGGTGACACAGTTTCCCCAAATGATAGCCAGAATTCTCCATAGGCAATGTAGGTGGAACCCATTGAGCTCTTGTGCCGTGCATGCTCTTATTACCCTTGTTGCACAGCACTAAAGAATAATAATTCACGTGGATAGTGCATGTAATGCCTCTGCTGTACAAGCTCCATCACCTGCTGATTTGCTTCCAAGTCCAATTCAAAGTGTTGTTATGACCTCTAAACTCATGGCATGAGACCTGGTTACCTGTGGAACCTTCTTCATTACATCTGGCCCTCCCACCCTTCAGGCAGGGAGGGTATGCTGTGGATCATGTTAAATCATTCCAACTGGTGGGGTTCAGGACGAGAGCCTTCTCTACCATTGGCCTTGCTGTTTGGAACATCCTCCCCTGTCATGCCCATCAGAGCCTGAATCTGCAGAGGAGGACGAGCTGGAGCTGGAACCAACGGAGATCAAGGGTCCCTCAGGATTGGGATGGCTTGTTAGCAGGGAGGAACGGGGGGGCAGGATGACAGAGAGGGCAAGCAGTGGACATGAGGAGCAATGGAGCTCAGGCGATGAGCAAGGACCACTCCCTCCTGATCCCTGAGAGTGGAGAGAAGGCGGGAACAGCGCAGGCCAATCTGATGAATCGGGAGGAGAGTGCCCCACCTCTCTTCACAAGACACACCTGGGGACTGATATTTAAGGAGATGCTGTGGGAAGAGTGTTTGTTGGGAACAAATGCTGAATTGGTAGAGTTTGGTGTACCAGTACAGACATTTAGAGTTAGGACTGCTTGCTTCTTCCTTGCTTCGTAGACTCAGTGCCCTGTTCTTGACTACATGGACTCAGTACCTTGTTCTATACTTTGTGGACTCATTGTTTGTTACTTGTTTCATGGACTCATTTCCCTGTTTGCTTGTTTTTCTGGATTGGGCACAGCCAGAGGCTGCCATGTGTGTGTGCACTTTTCTCTGGGACTTGCTAAGAATGTGCCCTGCAAGTCGTACCTCTGCCTTATAATTAACTTTTAATGTTGAATTTTAACAAACTTTGCCTCTTTTATAAATTTCATGTATGGTTTTTATGTTATCATATTTTAAGTGCACACAGCTCAAAGCCCCTCTGTGAAGGATTTGGGCTGTTTCTAATTTGTTAAGTGAATAAATTTTGCCACATCAGTAGAAGGACCTTCTCTTCTCACACACATTTTATCCATAGGGTGATTGTTCCAACCTTTATCCTTCTCCCAAGGGACTATAGCTAAACATGGAGCTACATGTGTAGTAGAAAGGAATGGAATCTTAGGTGATAGGATAAACTGTATCATGCACTTCAAACTGGAAAAATGAATGCCAACATTTAAATCAAGAACACCTTGCATCAAGGGAGGCGTCAAGGACATTTCTCCTGATGTGCTATTTTGGTATATAATTTCATTCTGCTGCATGAATGCATTTTGCTAAACTCTTATTGCTTACTGAAAAACAGCTGTCACCATTTCACTATCGAGAAGCAATCTTTCAGAATGAGAAGCAGAGTTAGGAGGACCTCATAGTCCTTTCATGAATATATTGTTTACAGTATTACTGAACAGTTGTTTCAATCTAATTTCCAAGATGGCATTCAATCTAACATCAGTTTATCTTTTTGGGGATGGGGGAGGGAGAATATACAGCGATGATGATGTATTATGTTTTTTATACATAATAAAAGTTTAACTAAATTTAAGCAAAAAAAGATTGCCCCTCTCCCCAAATTCATCTTCCTTCAAGAGGAAAAACAAAAGATTCCAACAGAAACCCCATGACTTTTTTCTTTTTTGTAGCTGCAATCTGTATTTAGTTTTAAGTCTGGCAGAACTATCTACTCTTTTCCAAAATTGCAAACATCTTTTTTTTTTAATGACACCAGCCATTTGTCTCATCAAGAGGTCACAGTTTTCTGTAGCTCCTGTCTTGAAGCCAAAAGAAATTTAGAATGAGTTCTTTCATCTGACCTTCACCTTCACACAGGACTGATTAAAGTTGGCTCGGTTTTGTTGGGATTCATAGTTTTGTTCCTGAGAGTCTTTCATTTATCACAAAGCTGTCAATTTGCTGGCTGTAACCAATCCCCTGCTCAGCTCTTTTAGTGAATCACCCAGAACCTGTAACATTTTCACGGGAGGCAAACGATTAACTTTGGACAATTTTCTGTATTTTAAGAAAAGAAATTAGAAAAGAAATAAGTGAGATAAACTAAGCTTTTCCCCCCATAAAGCTTCTGCATCCATATGAAAATATATTTCAAAAGAAGACGGAAAAATTCCATCCCTGTGCCCCATCCTTAAAGTACTTGTAATAATAAAAAAAATGACTGCAGTGGAAAAATGTGTGCCTCCCATCTTCTTGATTTATAGAAGGAATGCGCACACTAGGTGTATCCCTCAAAAGCTATTTTGGTGGATATTTTTCCAACTGGCCAGCTAATCATACTGTGATGCAAAACAGATCTCTCCTTTCGGTAGCAACAGGAGGTAGTAAATTGGTTCTCATTGTCGAGTAGATCCATCTCATCCTGACTTGCACTGAACACATAGTCCTCTTCCAGCTACCGTATAATAGCAATCTTTTCAGTTTTGCAAGCAAATCACTGAGAAAGGTAGGGTTGGACTAGAAGGTCCCTTCCAGCTCTAGTCTGATTCTGATTCCTAGATCCTTCTGACAACCCTGCTCAAGATAGTTGTAAGGAAGTGTGGGAAGTTTGATATCGAAGTATATTTTATTCTTCATACTCTTTCCATCTTCCCTTAAAACATGAACAGAATCCACAATGGACTTAGAGCCTCCGCTAGATAATCGACAGTCAAGCTGAAACTAAGCTAATCGATTTAAAAAAAAACAAAACAAAACAAAGGGGAGATCTTTTGCTCAAACTTCTGCAAAACCCCAAATAGATTACCCAGCCCCAATCCACATATGGAAAGATAAGGTCTGAAAACACAAATAGAGTTCATTAAATTGGTCTCCCAGCAGAACTGCATGTTCACAAGAATACACAACATATACCCACAACCCTCAAGTGTCACCCTAGAATCAGCACATACATGCTGCCACAGCCAGGACAAGCTCCCCTATGAAAGCAACCTGCTGTACCCCTCTTCTCTGCAGCTGCTCCCCAAGCTTTGAGGAATAAATAGTTCTCCTTCCCTCAGAGCTGCCTGGATTTCATTTTTATTTATTCTTGTGCAATCTCATCTTGAGATGGAACCCCAAATATAATATGACCTATACATGGGTATAATTTGTGTTAATGTATTTATGTAAAAGAACAGGCAACTGTTTTGCTGAGGTCCACTTCCTCCTTGCTTCAGTTCACATGTGGTTCCTACACCTCACACAATGACTCTGGCCCTTGACCCCCAAAATAGATTATGCCCCGTGATTTATGATGCATAGCAATTGCATATAGATTCCATGCAGAGTTGGCATTCTGCCCTCCTAGATCTTGTTGAAAATGATCCGAGGTTGCACAGCAGCCGTCTTGATAAATCACCTCCAGTGGTCGTTCCTCCATCATTAAAAGGGATATAAAATGAGTTCAGTGTCTTGAAAAAGAGCAGGCACAACCTGTTACCTGTTATGTATGTTTGTTGCCCAGCATGCAGCATTCTTATATGCTTGAGGATTAGCTTTAATAATTTCCAACTCCAAAAGGACAGCTATAAATATCTTGAACTCAAACACGTTATTTGTGCTTGTGCCATCGCATGCACTTGTTTAGGTCTCTTACTGCTAATTGGAAACATCTGTTCCTTTAGAAGCTGGCCGTTTCATGGCAGCAAGTAGGGTTCCCAGGGTGACTCAAGTGTAGAATGGCAACATTTGACAACTTTCGGTGGTTGGTTTCTGGGATTGGGGGAAAGGTAGTGAAATGGAAAAACATGGTATCATGCTTGGTTTTTTTTAAAAAGCAACCATCTGTCTCTAATGAAGTTTATATTAAATAACACACCACAAGCTACAGCATCATATGGTAATGGGGGATCTTTAATAATCTCCATTTCCTCTATCTCCAAATCCGATCCAGATCATAGTCACTATGAGGTGTTCTAACAGAAGTTAAGTCATTTTGGTGGAGGCAAGTGCATTCCAAATCAGCATCAGATCATATGAATAGATGAACAAACACCCAACTCTTTTTCCCTGAAATATTTAAAATCAGGTGCATTTAAGCTAACATGACATGGATCAAGATTAAGCTGGAATCACGTTAACTGGCAGAAGCATCGAGTGTCTCTAGCAACTATGTCCATATTTTTGGAACAGTATTTGCATGATACCTTTTCAGATGTGGTCAAAGGGGGTGTGCATGAGTCACAACTCCTCTTCCTATTTCTTCTGAATCTCTCCAGTATTGAAATGAAATGAGGTGCCAGAAATTAATTTTGGAATCATACCATATATTCCAATGGTGGGCATCTGTGGGCTCCATCAAGTCCTCACCATCTTTGGGCTGTTGAGCATTGGATGTGCTTCTTCATTCAACTGTAACTTCATTGGTAGGAAAAACTTTTTTGCCCATTTTAGCATTCATACATTTTTATCTTGAGCTGATAACAGTAGCTAAATCTTTCTGTCACTTGTATGGCTTGCTAAAAAGAGAGGAAAGCAGAAGTAAAAGACTGTGAGGATTTTTGTATTCTGACAGTTCATGTAGGTGCAGATTTAGAAATGATTAGTGCAGTTAAAATAAAAACACATCTCACCCTATTTGAAAGATTGAATATATAGTATTTGTGAATACTTGATCTATCTATCTTCCAAGTGTAAGTGTGCAACTCCAAGGGTTATATTACTTTCCTTGATGAGTATTCTTTATCACTATACTTAGGGACACATGTTCTCAATAATGTATGATACACGGCCACTGTATATGAAAGAACTCTTTCTTCCAGGAACATAAGGGAACATACATGCCCTCCTTCTCTCGTCTAATTTCATAACAACTCTTTGAAGTAGGTTGGGGGGAAGAGAGAGAGAGACCCCAAATCAACTAGATTATATGGCTGAATAAAAATTTGAACCTGGTCCAACATCTGAACTATTCCACCACATCGGAACTGCAAAGCACATCCTCTGACAATACAGACAATATTAGACAGATAATGCTTCTCTTCCTAGAATTCACAGATGAATCTTTAGACCACAGGCTACATTTTTGAGAGAACAAACTCCTATTTCTTATTCAAGGGTCGTAAAATATCTACTAAACTTTGACAAACAGACGCACTTCCATATTGAACAGTTTGAATCCCTGCTGTCACTAGCAGTTAGCGTTCATCCACTTAAAATTATAGTAAAAGCAAGCCATACATGCCAGTATTGTTGGTCAACTTACTGTCAAAACAAGAAAGCTGATGCCCTACAACTCATTGGGTGTTGTTTCTTTTGCTGTCTGAGTCCTCTGGTGGCTAAGAGCTTGGCAGATGCATTTAACAGCTGTTCTGGAGTTTGTTATAGTCAGAACTATATGTTAGATCTGGCAGAGTTGTTTATTGGAAGCTGAAAGAGTGGAAAAAGTTGATCTTGAGGGACTGGTGGATGGGAATAGAGTTAATGATGGACTCTGTAAAGAAACCATCAAGGCCAAAAGGCCAGCTAAACAAACACTGCGTGGTTCTTCTGTGATGGCCGGTGTTTAGTCCTTAAAACTGGCCTGAATAATGAAAAAAAGAAAGAGAAACAAAGAGAAAAAAGGTCGTATGGACAGAAGCATGCCTTGAAAGATAGATGTGGTGAAATATATCACAGTTGATCTGATGTTACTAAATTACTTATCTGTGAAATTACAGTTCATCTGGTGTCCTATTCATTCCATAATGTCTACCAGTTCTCTACCTGAAATACATCTACATGATGTATGAAGGTGTAGTTAAGGCAAAGTTAAAAGCAAAACCACAGGAAAATACAGGAATTGGAACAGAATGATAAAACCAATCACTGAAAGTTAAATACAGGTAAACAACAATTAGGTTTATTGGAGTGGCTGAATTTCCCAAAAAGATAAAATATGTCAAACAAAATCATTCTGAAAATGCAAACAAACCATGAAATGTCTGGCATCTCAGATTATAAAAGAGAAAGAATCAGCAATAGAGAAAGAGGACAAACTCATAAACTAAATGGGAAATTACAGAGGAGCTTGCAAAAATATTTAAAGAATTATATTCCAGGCACAAAATTGTCAAAGGAAATGTGTAAACATATATTAAAAACTCAGAGTGTAAAGAATTGATTGAAAAAATATAACAAAATATTAAGCAAATGTATAACAGCTAAAGAAGCAATGAAGAAAATTAAAATTGGTAAGGTACCAAACCTAAATGGGCTAATGGCCGTACCTTACAAAATGAGCTACAAGAAGAACTAGCAGAATCACTATTGAAGACAATGAAAGACATTCAGCGAACAAATCAATACCCCCCAAAACGGAAAGAAGTATATATGACATTAATACACAAAGAAGGGAATGAAGCCGATCATATAGACTATTTTTTATAATCAACTGAAGATATTCCTTACTTTAGTATTTTTTACTATTATAGTAACTATTTACACTACCATAGTAGTAGAGGAAGTGCATTTCCAAAATCACACACACAGATCAGATAAATTACATTAAAAAAAAAACATTTAAAAAAAGATGAGAGGTCATAGCAGATATATTATAAATGCATTTGAATTCATCAACATTAAGAAAAAGATACATATTTATAGATATGGAAAAAAGCTCTTCAGAATTTGGAAGGACATTTCACAAGAGGTGAGACAAAATGAATCTGAGAGTGAAAAAGACAGGTACATGGTAGCAAAGATGGATCATTCTCCACAAGTTTTTCAATTAGCAAAGGAACACAGCAAGGATGTCTACTGTCCCCTGTAGCATTTGTAATTGTAATTGAGTCTTGGCCACCAAGATCTGAGAATATAAACCAGTAAGATCCAAATTCAGGGAGAGGAATACATGATGAACTGTTGTACAGATGATGCTAACAATTAGGAACCACCAATCTCAATACAACAATTGATGGAAATAGCCTAAGCTTTTAATACACCACTTATTACTATATTATGAGCTTTCCATTTTTATCAGTACAGATATTTGCACAGATTGTCTGGGAATCCCGTTCCCTCAGTTGAGATAATCTAACCTCCATAACAGTGATACAATACAAACTGTGATTCATGTTAAAAAAAGGTTTGATAATTAAGTTTGAAATTCAGAGCTACCAGACCCAATCCTGTAATATATGTAAATCTTCATTTTTTTACTGTACATATTTTGTTACTTGACACGTACTTAAAATACTGTTTTTAATTTTTTAATCTCCCAGAGTAGTTGAGAGTTAAGCAGCACATGAATTTAATAAATAATTTGTTATTTGTTATTATTATTATGGTTCAATGATAATGATGATGATTGGAATAATTTAGTTAGGAAATTAAGGCTTGACCAGATATTCATTTTAACTGCTTCATATATTTGTAACTATGTTAAAGTTTTCTATTTTGCAATATTTGCCCTTATATTTTTTCCAGATATATGAAGAATTATTTTTAAAGTGCCCATAATTTATAGTTGTTGCATAGACAGCCAAATGCTTAAGGTGAATTTAGCATTTTTATCTACCTATTAAGTTCTTCCCAAGGCAGACGTTGTTGTTTAATATTAAAACTATTGTCACATAATGTAAGCTGTTCCAAGTAAAATTGCCTTTTGCAACTGACTGATGATGATTTTGCCAATGTTGATTATGTTCAAGTGATGCTCCCCGTATTTTGGGATTGCATCCACAATGCCTAGTAACCAATCATATTATCTTTGCTTCCTTTTGACACAATCATTCTACTTCTATTTATCTTCTCCAGTTTTTTATCTTCTGTTGTGCTGTCTCCAGGTACTGTCACGTCCACTGTCCAGACTTTTTGGTCTTTCTTATTGACAATTGTTAAGCTTAGGGTGCTACGTGGCAGGTGCCTATGTGTTTGAATTCTAAAGCCACAAAGCACTTTAGCTTCTTCATTTTCTACAACTTTCTCTATTTTATGGCCCCACCAGTTCTTGTTTGTTGGTATTTCTTGCAGATGTTGCAATTATTATGGTTTTGTCACAGTCAGCCAGATGTTCAGATTGGATTTGACATTTTTATCCGCCTATCAAGTCTTTCCCACAGACCTAAGATAGGCACATGTTGATATTATCAACATGGTTGGTGGATGATGATGATTACATCATAATAAAATGAAGGATTTGGTCAATATATCTGGCAAAGTGTTTATTTTCAAAATTATCAACAACATCTTTTTCTCTAAAATATGGCTCCAGTTGACAAACCCAGTGTTTTTTTTTATATGTATTGTTTCTTCTACATCTGCTGTTATATTTTGAACATAGATTTTTTAAAATAAATTATACTATGATTATTGTTTTTAGAGTTTAATAAAAATAATAATAATAATTGTGATTAGTGTATTATAACTCTCTATGGAAAATCTCTGCTTCTAAGGGCAGAATATTTAAAATAAATGCATCCATGATAATGTAAAAACAAACAGTGTTACCTGCTATGAATTCTTGCATTCTGCCTGTTAAAACCTGTCGACAGAGATAGCCGATTTTACAGTAATAAATTCCATGGGATAATTATTATGGTTTGTGAAGGAGTCATTTCTTTTATTTATTTTGCATCTGATACCACTCATCTTCCATAAAAGATCTTGGGTTGTATTTTTATAAAGGGTGTTTCTTTCCATCCATCTTCTTAGGTATGTAACTTCACAAATGCTTTATTATAAAAGAAATACAAAAATCCTTGGCTTCACATGATCAATTATCTGTCTTTTACATATTGCCCCTTACAAATCAGATGTGAAATTGAAGCTAAATAGGCAATTTTGGACCAACTATATTACTATTCCAGAATGAATAATACATATATATCATAAAATGGAAAATTCAGGATTTTCTAATTTTCTGCTTAAAATAATATTATACTTTATACATGAAATATATAATGTTATGCCCTGAGACTTAAGATATCCAGAGTTTTATTCAATTGGAAACTGGTAGAGTTTAACTTGGAGAAACAACAGTCAATTACAGATTGGGTGGTCCATATCCTACTGGACACCCAAATATTACATGGTTTCCAGAAAGACTGTGGTTTAACTGTGGCTATTTCATTTTGGTTCTGAACACTAAACTATTATTACAGAATATGTATTTACTGGAGAGATAATTGCAAGTCCATTAACCACAGCTTGATAGGATTATAATAAATATCATACAGACCACCACTGTAATTGAACATATTTTGACATTTGCAATTATCCTTTGCACACTTGTAACTATGCACCTTTATTCCTTTAGGGATAAACGTTCTCATTTAGCCCTCTTTATTAATCATGCCTCATACATTTTCATTATAAGGTAAGATTACATGTTAATCTCCTTCCCTACCTAAAAATACTCTTCAGATTATAACCTAGTCTTTCACTTTCCCAAACAAATCTTTTTCTTTTTAATTATAGGGAGATATTCTGAACATTTTTAGTTGTCTGATTTATTTTGTTTTTATCATAATTAAATTTATTAAATTAATAACACTGTTATAAAATATAAATATATTGCATTTATTCATTTATTTGGCTTGTTATGCCACTTTCTAAACACTAAGGTCATGGACAAGTGAGTTATGCAAACACAGGCTCTGGGTGATTTATTAGCAGTAGTATAATACAGTACTACAGAAAACATAATTACATTAAGACAGAAACTCTAGATCTATAACAAATATTAAAAATGAATTACTATTGTAAGTGTGCTAAAGGACTGAAAGAAATATTCCTTGTGTGCATATTTCAGAACCTAATTCTGGACCACAAGCCACACTAATTGTTAATGACTTTCTAGTAACAAATTCAAATATTTTTCCTTGATCCAGTAAAATAATTCAGGCAAATCTAATTGTTGAGAAAATACATTTTACTAACTAGCAGGACATTAGCTGTGTAAAATATTCTTCTTTGTTTCACATTGGTGCCAATAAACATTGTTTTCCCATCGTAATCACTGCACTTTTTTTAAAAAAAAAGGGAAGGAAAAATAGTACTATTCATATTTAATATAATCTTGACTTCATGAGTTTCTACAGAAATGTATTCTATTCATTAAAAAAAGTCTTCAATTTCAATTCTCTATTTAAATAGCTCTTAAATATCTTGTAGAGGTTTCAGATATTACTTAATAACATCCATGACCCTTATTTGGGGCCCAAGCATCTCTCAAACTTTTGGTTTGCCCATGAAAACATTGAAGCTGGAGGTCAAGTCAGTTTAATTAAAAGTATAAAGAATACAGAACACAAAGTTACCAGTTTATCCCATCTGCAGGAATTGTCTATGAAAAGGGGGGGGGGGGAGCTCTGTTGAAAAGGAAAAAAGATGAGGCCCAGAGAGGTAACTGAGCAGAAGCTTGCCAGATCATTAAAAAGGGAGAAAAAAGGGGATTCTGCTGATTGGTGGGTTTCCCCCCATTTTTTCCCCCTTTCCCCCTCTAAAAGCCTTAATTGAGCCCAATTACTTCTGAGTTTATTGACTGAATATTAGGCATCATGTTTCCAGGTGAAGTATTTCTGTAGAAAGCAAGGTCATGTCAGTCAGTCAGCATCTCAAAAGAACGGAAGGCACGTATTGAGATGGTAATAGAAAGACTTTCTGTTTAAGCCCGGTTAAATATCTGTTTCCACTGAACCATGTGGGAACAAATGACAAAACCAGGCACATCCCTGAAGAAACTGAAAAGGACACTAGAACACCAGGCAGAAGGATTAAAAAAAAAACTAGGGGCACAGTGGTGTTTTCCTCATGCCTTTCTGTCAAAGGACATAGTCCAGAAAGACAGAGAACATTGGATATCACCAGCTGGGCATTTTGATGGTACCCAAGATAACAGAGTTTGGACATATATCCAAGATGAGGGACTCCTGGCAAGAGATGAGCTACACTTCCCTACTACTGGAAAGAGAATGAAATTGATTTGGTAATGTGATCCAAGAGAGTCTGAACCTCATGTCTGACAATTTGGGTTTCTACTGAGTCTCAGTGTAGCTTTTTTTTTCTTTTTGTTTTAGTGTAATCCTTCATTTTTGTTTGTTTACCACATAGAGATTATTGGATAGATATAGGTGGCAATGCAAATTAGATGAATAATTAAAATCTTGTAAGGGAGGGAGAAGAGTTCAGAACATATTGTGTGAGATGCAAGACTGCAACTGGCATGGGGAGGGATATGTAAGATGAAGAACGCAATGGAGATAACTTACTTGGGAAATATTGCTGACTTGTGTTTTACCACTGATCATTATAAAGAGAAAATATGTTTTCCTGGCTTGAAAGCAATGTCACAACATACAATGTGCGGTGTGTATCTTTATTCCTGTATTAAAAGAGACAAGAAAAGAGATCAGACCTCAGATTGCAACTGAAGTGTGATTATTTTCATTTTTTTTTGTTTGCTTCCTTTTTATTTGCAGATTGCCCAATAAACTAACAAAATTTTGTTTATGGGTAAAACATCTTCTACTAAGGCCACTTGCTCAAAATAATGTCTTTAAATAATTATTCCAAATGCAACAGCTTTTCGTGGTATAATATTGTTGCCAAAGGGCCTAGTTAAATATGTTACTGGAACTTGTGCTGGATATTTCCAGATGATGCCAGTGGTTCCTGCCACTTCTAATATACATGACAACTCTGAACTAAGCGTTCTCAGCTGTTGGTGACATAAACACGTACATTTGGATTTTAACTAAAGATTCCACGATCCCCAGATTCACATATATTATTCTCCCAGCAATGGTTTATTTGTTGCATATTAGGCAACTCAGAAAGATAATATTGCTATTCTGGATTTTGAGTACGTGTGTGGTCTGTAGTTTTGTTATTTTGCAGTATTTTCTACAGTATTGCCTTAAAATCATTCAAGAAAACATATGTAGCATTTGGGGCTGAATTATTTGAGTCTACATCTGCTGTTTTCCAGACACAGCATCCTTTCCTTGGAGATGTTAGACTTTGTTCTATGCCTATTTAAATAAGCCTTGATATCTTAAGCACACCGGGAATGTCTGTTAAAAATAATGACATATTTCTCAAGACAAAATAAGAATGCTCATAACTAGCCCAAAACATGGTTTTCAACAATCTCTTTTCTGTTTTTAATTTGCAGCCTAAATAAAATAGCATTCTGCTTGCAATTAAACATGCCAGTAGAAATCAGAACCGGAGTTTTATCAACACTAGGATCCAATCCAGAAACAGTCAATTGAGCCAAATTTCACATGAGTTTATGAGCTGAATTCTTCTTTTTTAAGGAAATATGAAAAGTATTATGACTTCATCTTTATAAAGTTCCTATAAGATTGTAGAATAACAATCTTGCAGAACCCTAGAGTTTCGCAAAAAAAGATATTATTTTTTGCAAATGTGAGCATTTGCAATGGAAGGATTTTTTATGCATTATGGTTCAGTTGTCAGCCTGCCTCATTTCTGTTGTTGTAAAACATAGATTGTGTAGGTTAGAAGTGAATGGTGATATAAAATTTATATGTATGTATGTATGTATGTATGTATGTATGTATGTATGTATTGCTATTTTTATGCAGAGCTTCCATGATATCTAGTAATTTTCTTAAGAGTTCCTTTGCTGTGAAGTGATAGAGAAAAGCTGCTGTAGGTAATAATATAGATAAATGGGGAGATATAAAATCTCCCAAACTGGGAAATGACATCTTTAGGGAGCTATGCCCATAATCTTCCTTTTCAGCTAGGCCTTCCTCTTTGAATTGATTAATAATGTTTAAATATTTTTTATCAACTATGTATATTTGATCTTTTATTTTTAGTTCCTTGGAAATTGCTTAATACAAATTCATTTCATTATAAAAAGTAACAAAATAGTTGTTTATATTAACAATACTATTACTTATACTAATAACTATTAATATTTGTTGATCAACAAAATTGTCCAACAACAGGTCTCTGTAAGGCATCCACATCCAAGATTAATGCTGTTATTTCATCATGGATTTATTCAAATGTTGTAGTTTATTTATTTTCTGTGGACATGTTTATAAACATCTGCTCTAGATCACTGGCTTTTTTTCTCCACAATTGATAACAAATGCAAGACATATGTGGAAAAAAAACACGTTACTAAGGAGTAACAGTAAAACAAAGATTCTTTACAGAAGGGCACATATTCTTGAAGATTTATTTATTTTTATTTATTTATTTACTTATTTAAATTGATTATCTGTGTACTCCAAAGGACTTTCGACAAGATGTTCAATAGTTGTAAGGAATTCCCAGAGAACATTCTAACTAGGAATTAATAGGATTTTCATATATTGCCTATACGAGCTAGGATATGGGTGTCAATCTTGTGGTGTCACATTGCTGTCACATGACATTTCATGCAGTTTTCCCCATTCGTGGAGTTGGGGTGGGGGTGGCCTCCGAGTGATGCAACCAGCTCGCAGGCCACCAGTTTGACAGCCCTGATCTAGGAGCTTCCTTGAAGTTATACAATTGTAAATGTCTGAGGATTTCCTTTGACTTTTGGACACATTTTAGACACTCAGCAGAATCCAACTAAACTCTACCTCTATTGTCTCACTACGCTTTGTGTACGCAAGGGAAAAGAGGGACTTTAATTATGATGGAAGCAGCCAATATACAAAAGGCCACACGCTCTTTAAGCTGTTTTGTTAGGAAGGTACATGTATGCATATTGAAAATACACAGAAGTACAAAATAGCTGTGATTCCAAGTTAAAAAAAACCTACATTAATCCCATAAATCAAACAGACTGGTTTTATATTGGCATGCTGCCATTGTGGTTGGTAAGACATGGTTACATCTAAACACAAATCTAGGCAATTGTAGCTAATTAAAATGGCTAACTAAACCATGGCTCAGGAAATAAACTCAACTAGTAGGTAAATCAAATTATGACTTCATACATCTTTTCCTTTTGCTTCTTGCTAATGAATAAGGCAAAAATATCAATGATGCCATACTTACTGCTACCTTAGTATTAGTAAAAGAATACAGAAATTTGAGTTATGAATTCTATGGTTTCATTTGGATTCTCTGAGATAAAAAAGAAATGAAAGCTAGTTAATTCAGTTATAGCCCAGTTCCTTTTCCTATTAAAGTGGTAATCTGCTGGGTCTTGCTAAATACAGCTTCTAAATTCTAAAGTTTTGTGTTATGTTATATGCAAAGGTCTGCCTATTGGTTCACTAACAAAGTGATATACTTTAGAGAAGCAGTTAATTTTAGAATCCTGGAACAGAAATATATATCCTAGCCCCATACTATAGAATTATAAAATGGACTCTGAAAACTTTATCAAAGTTTCACCAAGAACAAAATGAGTGTGTAGGCAAAGCATTACTATTATTGCAGCATAAACAAGTATGACTATCAAAATAATCTAGATCCAAGCGGTAGGATTTGTTGTATACTGTTAAACTTTACTTATCCATCTTTCATAGTTTTATGCATTATGTAACAAAACTTTATTGGTAGAGTGGTATTTGGAGTGAAGAAGCAATGTAAATACTTGTACAGTATTGCATTTCCCTGGTTTGTTATGTTTCCACTTACAACTCTACTTGCATGAGATTTTGACACCCATAGCACAAAGCACAGTGGTCTGGTACAGGTACCATGTTAATTCACAGTGTGTCTTAACCATGATTAAAATAAGCACAGTAGCTGAATTCAGACTTTGCATTAAGCCCAAGCCAAGCAAACTACACTTCTGATTTAGAAAAATGGAATCTGCCCTAATTCCTAAGGTGTTTCAGAAGACTCTTGAACTCATACCAAATAATGCATTCACCCAGACCTGAAGTTCAGCCATCTCTGTTGTATACAAGTGGCAGTTTTAAGGTATGTAAACTTTAACTCCCTGAATGTCTTGACATCTTGAACTTAACCAGGTTGGAAAATTCTGCTGCAGATGTTTCTCCAGAAAACCTTTTCCAATGACATGCAACTCTTCTTTGGCTAAAGCAGATCTCTTCCCCACCCTATGTTGACACTTTCCCTGTCATCCTTCCATGTGCTAGCATCCTGGGGTCTGCCAAAAATCCTACGTCAGGAGATGGGTATCTCCTTTGCTGACATTTTATCAGGAAAAGGCATCTGGTCGCACAGATTGCAGGTTGTGGGTAAAACTCTTACTCTTTTTTCCCTGAAATCCAATTTCAATTTAACCATTCTATGCATCCAAGGAAGTCAGTTACAACATACAAAAGTGTATACTTTTTAATAAAATAGAATAGATCTGGAAGGGACCTTGGAGATCTTCTAGCCCAGTCCCCTGCTCAAGCAGAACTATACCATCTCAGACAAGTAGACCTCCAGTGATGGAGCTCCCACGATTTCTGAAGGCAAGCTGTCCCACTGGTTAATTGTCCTCACTGTAAGTTTCTCCTTAATTCCAGGTTACTTTTCTCTTGATCATTTCCAACCATTGTTTCGTGTCTTGCCTTCTGGTGCTTTGGACAATAATTTGACCCCCTTTTCTTTGTGTCAGCCCCTCAAATACTGGAATACTGCTATCATGTCACCCCTAATTCTTCTTTTCCTTAGACTGGCCAAACTCAAATCCTACAGAGGTAAAAGAACTCAAGAATCTGCCTAATTTTTGCTGCTGTAGAGCAGTGTTTGTCAACTTCAGTCATGCTGGAATACTGCTATCATGTCACCCCTAATTCTTCTTTTCCTTAGACTGGCCAAACTCAAATCCTGCAGAGGTAAAAGAACTCAAGAATCTGCCTAATTTTTGCTGCTGTAGAGCAGTGTTTGTCAACTTCAGTCATGCTGGCTAGGGAATTCTGGGAATTGAAATCCACCCAACTTAAAGTGGCTCAGATTGATAAACATACTGCTCTATACCAACACAGCTCCCCACCCCCCAACAACCCATTCGGGCAGGCACAGAGACATGGGATGCTCATCACCAAAAGATTAATGGACCTGGAAAGAAATGAGGAGAGTATTGTGCAAATCTAACTTCTGAGGATTGGAAATGAATTGGTTGGGATGTATTGGAATGAATATCCCAGGTCCACGTCCAAGCCGGGAGAAAGGCATTGGAAATAAAATGGAGGTTGGATGATTGGAAAGAAAGATTCCCTTTATTGATGAAGCAGAACCACCAACCACATGCGATTCTGGGACAACTGACAAAATGGAGTTTAGAGTGTGGGGGGTTATACTGTAGGAAGTTAGCACCCACCTCTCTCCTAGGAAAATGAAATATCCTAGGAAATATTAAAAAGGCAGAATATTTCCCCTAGAGAAGCAGAAACTCAACTCAGAGGCAGAAACTCAGCCCCCCACCTTTGCTAATGGACCATTATTCTGGCCTGGGCCAGTCTATTTTACATAACAAAGATCTACTCCAGGTAGAGCTATAATAGGAATTGCCCAAAGCCCTTTCATTACATCAGCATCATCCAGCAAGGCTCAACCAAGCCTGGAACTCAGGACAGCCTACAGAGTTGCCCCTGCATGGCTCCATGGGAGTCTGACAACCAATCAGAATACCAGCTCAAATTCAAATCCCAACAGAGGGCATAAAACCAAGGAACTCTCAGCATCTCTGCCCTTTTTTCCCTTCTTTCCCTTCACCCAACAACTTGAAGCACGTGACTTCCTTTCCACTTTGGAGCCCCAAGCCATGTGGTCCTGTGCACCATTAAACCATCTTTCCAAACAGCCTCCATGTTTCCAGTGTCTTTTTCCCCCCGCTTGGAATTGAACCCAGGAGAATTCTTCCGACAATACCTTTTGGATTCCTATGGAGTCACACAGAAGTCACAGCTTGCTCTGGAGAAAGAACAAATGGGGAAATGCAAATCCTAGGTGTTTGAGCTGGTTTTGTCAACCTTAGGCTTGATTGTGTGGCTCATTGCTTCACTTATGTTTCTGCCTGACCCAGTCTTTCTAGCATTTCTATACGCTGGCCTCCTCAATTTCTGCTTGGGGCAGGGAAACTGGGGCTGGCTTTTGCCTCCCTTAAGGTTCCTCCCCACGCCCATTTCTCCTTTAGAGGAAATATTCTATACTGCCTTTTCACTACTCCCCAAAATATTTCATTCTTCTGGAGGCGGGGGGGGGGGTCAGGGCTTCCCACAGATGCAATGCGAACCCAAGCAGGTGAGCAACCCCAACACGCCCCTTTCTTGAAGGAAGATGAGTCGTCGTTGCTGCTTCCGACCCAACACCTCCCAGCGGAGCCCGGCTATACCGAGACCCACTGATAGGTAGCAACACAAGCGAACCGCCTCCGCCTCTGCTCGACCGGAGCGAGCGACTCCTCCGTGCCGTTTCGCAACAACGCCTAACCTCCTTCTTTCCCGCCCTCCGCGCTCCCAGCCAATCAGATCGCGTTCTCTAGCTGCCGGCACGGGCTGGAAGTCTGTGGGCGGGGCTCTAGCGGGATCACGTGAGCCGGTCGTTCGGCGAAGGGAGGGGGAGGCGGGCAAGATGGCGAAAGTCTCGGAGATGTACGACGTGACTTGGGAAGGTAAACCGGCAGCTGTGGAGCGGAGGCGGGGGAGAGCAACAGACTTAAGGGCTGGGATGCTTCCGGCGTGTCTTTGGTTGCGTGAGGGAGTTGTTCGCAGCTCCGGAGGTGCGACTGAGGGGGAGGCTTGTAGTCGCCGCAAGGAATCCCCGAAAGCGTCTCCGTCGCTTTGCTCCTCTCGAGGGAGAAAAAAAATAGTGCGCTGGGAAGCTTTTCCTATGTGCAATTCTCAAAGATAACTTACGCATAATCCGGAGTAATTAACCCCGTAATTACCAACGCATCTTGTCATTTGCGTAGTTTGTCCAAAGGTATATATAAAACCCTTCACAGTTCTGTTTAGAGGAGAAAGGATGGTGGTGGAGGAGTCTAATCCACTGGGAAGTTAGGTTATAAAATAATCCCTGATTTGATCCTCTCCGGAGACCCTTGGCGACTTCCATCCCACGAATTCAGATCCAAGGGGAAGAAATTACATACTGAGGAACTTGTAGTGTAAAGGTGAAGTATTTTTCTCACCCTCCAGGTTTCTTTTCAAAGCTGTCGCCTTCTAGAAAGCTTTTGTCAAGTTTTTCGTGGTTCCTTGAGTGACAGACACCTGCTTGGCTTGGCACATTGGTTCAAACTACACTGTTGCTTAGTATGAAGTGTAAACCAAGCCTTTTACGAATCAAAGTTAATTGTAAAAATGTAGTACATAATCAAAAGTCTGTTCCATGATCCATCGTCCCTTATAATATGTAGTGGATTTTTTTTTTAACAGAGTCTGTCTGCTTTCAGTGATAGCATAAGCAGTAATAAGATAATAAAGTGTTATCTTGAGTGTGTAAAACTAAAGTGCAGGGAATGAATGCTAAAGAGGATAGGGTCTGCCTGTCGTTTTTCTTCTTTATATATTGATATGCATACTGAAGCTCATGAAAATTTGAAATGATGGAAATGTTGATATCCTTTCACTTGTCAAGTTTTCAGAACAACTACTTTGTGAAGTATGAATGTAGGCAGGTTATTCAAATAATATTCAGACTTAGGCCTTGAATCTTATGCTTTGGGATACAAACAATACTGATTTTTATTTATTCAGTAGTCTGGGTATATACAGAACTGAGCATAGGCCTGCAGACTTGAGATGGGTTGATGTTTTGGTACTTCTGAATTCAGGAGAGTTAATAAGTGAATTTATTTATTATAGATGTATTGATTCTAAGCTACTTAGCCTCTAAGTGAAAAAAATAGTTTCAGTTCCTATTCTCTGTAAAACAATTCTACACTACTCATAATGGAAATGCCGCAGCACTTCCTAAAGAAACGGTTGACTTTCATATTTCTCCAAAGAGTCCATGGTAGCACCTGTTATCTTCGCAACAGCTCTTTGAGGTCAATTAAATGAAAATGATTAAATGCAATTTGCATAACTGTGTCCTGCGAGACAGTGGAAGACATTGATAGGAAAATACTTTTGTCTATTTACGATAAACCATGTTTATCCTCTAAAAATATGTGACATTGTAGCTTTAGGCTCAAGGTTGACTCAGCCTTCCATTCTTCCGAAGTGGGTAAAATGAGGACCCAAATTGTTGGGGGGAATATGCTGACTCATACCGCTTTACAGCCCTCTCTAAGCTGTTTACAAAGTCTAAGTGCTTATTGCTATTTAGTGTATTTATTTTGTCTTTTTATTGTAATTTTGGGCTTGCTTTGGCTTAGGATCATGAATTATGAGAGTTTGTTCTGGGATAATTAATAAAAATAGGTGCAGTAGATAGATGTTTTAACTGTAATTATTAAGTTAAATTTCATTATATTGAACCAGATTGGTCTGTCAGGTTAGAAACCAGGAGACTGGGTTCTAATCCTGCCTTTGGAATGAAAGTTGGGTGGGTGACTTTGGGCCAGTCACTGTCTCTCTTAACCTCACTTTTTTCACAGGTTTGCTGTTGTGAGGAAAAGAGAAAGAGGAAGAAATATTAGGCATGTTCACTGTCTTGGGTTATATATAAAAATAATGCAGACAGGATAAAACAAATTTGATATGAGCTAATAACTTTGAGCTGATCACAAATTAACAAGATTCTTCTACTTTATATTTGTAATGGTATGTGGGAATAACCTTGAAGGATGAAAGGAAGAGATGAGATGCTGCCCTGAGAGTAAGCAGTGGGAGCCTGCGTCTGAATAATCTGCAAAGAAAGATAATAATAGTAATAATCTGTTCTTGTATCAGGAGGTAAAAAGAGACAGTGTGAGATTTGTATTTTCAGACTTGCAAGATTGTGTTAATGTAGCCTTACAATAATGTAAAATTAGCTCATGTGGTTGTGTTTCTTGTCAGGTCTGCTTGAGGTATATTCTATTCCGCTTATTCAATTTCTTACCATGTTTTCTTCAAGTAATAAAGCAAATTTGAATATTTGTCAGATCCATTCATCTGAGTTAGTGATGTGTAAATATTATTTTAAGATTTCTATATCTTTTATGATTTGTATAATATATATTCCTATAGTTATATATTTGTATATATTAGACCTAGTTGATATAATGGTTAAGGCATCAGGCTAGAAACCAGGAGACTGTTTCTAGCCCCGCCTTAGTCATAAAAGCCAGGTGAGTTATTTTAGGCTAGTCACTTTCTCTTAGCCCCAGGAAGGAGGTAAAGATAAATCATTTCTGAAGAAGTTTGCCAAAAAAAATCTTAGGGACTTATCCAAGCAGTCTCCAAGAATCAGACACAATTGAACAGGGGGAAAATGTGTGTGTGTGTGCACATATACATGTGTGTGCATGCACAAGTATAGGTATTGTGAAGCTCAGGAAAATTCAAAATCAGTATAAAGGTTTATTGCAAGCTCATGCTGTCTACAAAAATCTGAACTACTAACAGTCAAAGCAAATAGGCAGTAGATAAGAGATAATGAAATTCAAGGTAGACTAGACTTACATCTCTTGTGGGCATGAAAGGATGAAAGACTGATGATGCATTGGTCCCCTTCCTTGGGCTCAGCCTGGTCATTTCCTACAGGTATTATTTATTACTGCTTACATATAATTATACATCAAAAACCATAAAAACATAGAAGATAGGAAAGGCTATCTTTGCTATTAAGATAAATTAACCAACAATTATGTATAGATAAACAGAGCACCAACTTATATGGTCCTTGAACTTTATTAGAATGTTATTTCCATACAGATTTCCCATATTTATAACATATGTTTGAACCTATCTTGTGTATAGAGGATAATCCTTCCTTCACCTATCCACTTTTGCTTAAATTTAGGGGGAGATCAGAGTTTATAGGACACAGTTTAACGGAAAATAGGGGAAGCAGTTTAAGCATTAAATTCAAACAGGATTTTAGGCAAGCATATTTTTCCCATAATCTTATCTTCCCAGATAAGATTTTATGCATGTGCAGAAGGATATAGGGTGTAGGTAGGTTTTATATTTTGTATCTCAACTCCATTAAATTAAGGTTTATTACATTATAAAATTACTATATTTACCACTCCTCGCATTCCAACAACAAAATGCTTTGGATAGGATTGACCATTTTCAAACTTAGTGCTATATTTAGTAAGAATTATATCAAGCGTATTCAGAAATAGAGACATTTTTGGACTTACTATGACTGACACTGCTTAATATTAATCTAATAATATTTTTCATTCATATATTTACACAATAAAATGTCATGAGAGTAATGAACGGCATGGATTAATGAATACACATAAGCGAGGGGGAGTGAGAGTGATTTCATTTGATTGTTGTGTGTTATTGTGTAAGGGCTAGTTTATACGTCACTTCAAATAATCTTAGGAAATCTTGTCCTTCTCAGCCTTGAACGGTTTGGATGCCTTAAAATTAACAATTTGCTAAGTTCATATATCATGCCAAATCATACACCATGTTTTACAATGAAAGTGGGTGGATTTATATACCATATGATTTGATGTATGAATCAGATCTGTAATATTGGGAATAATAATACAGAGTTACAGAATAATAAGGAATGCTGAAATAATGTAGCTCATTTGACTATATTTATTTAACATGTCTGAATCCAGCTGATGTGACTTAAGCTTTAATTAGAACACAATATAGCAGAGCATAATGTGTTAATCCAACTGAGTTAACTGGGAGAAACCAAAACCACCCTTGCTTCTGGATTATGTTGTGACTAATTTCAATTCATGAATGAGGACATAAGAGTAGAATGTCATGTTATTTTAAAATTTGAAGGTAGGGGGAACATCCAAAGACTGCAGATTTTTCTGATGAACTAGATCCTGGTTCAAACTACTACCTGAAGTGAATCCTATTATATAAAGGACAAGTCTTAAACAACTCTTAAACTTAAACACTCATACATTATACTTCTAAATAAAAAAAAAATAAGAAACTTTAGATCAGGGGTGTCAAACACGTGGCATCACATGACGTATTGTGATTTTTTTTCTCCTTCGCTAAGCCAGGGGTGGTCATGATGCATCTGGCCCATGGACCGTGAGGTTGATACCGTTGCTTTAGATTATCCCAATCTTTAAGATCAGGAGAAAGGGAAAGTAATTTTCAAACACATATATTGTTTTTAGGATTAGGACCTTTCCAAGTGCTGCAGGAAGTCTGAAGAGAAAAGGAGGCGCTTTTCATAAATTAAATTTACATAAATGCAATTTTTATAATGACAATATCCACCCTTTTCAATCACCCTTAAGGGAGTATCCAGTATGCATGCGTAGCTGGGTATAAAGAATATTTAGCTTTCCTTAGCCTTCATTTTTCTGGAATTTTACATTTTTGCTTCAGTGTTCATACTTCATACATTTAAAATAGAGGTATAATCTAAATATAGATGTAAATGAGAAATTGTGTAAGGAAGATAAAATTATGACCTTGAATTTGGTGGTTGGTTGCTATCTAACGTGAATGTTTATTGTGTATTGCTGAATAACAAGTGAACCATAGTGGAAGTGTTAGAATAAAGCTCAGAGTATAATCTTTCTTTTTAAAAGCTTATTTAAATATACAATGAATACAAAAACATAACTAAAAAATACTCAGAAAAAATATGTATAGAAAACTATACAGGTGGTCCTGGACTCACAACCACAATTGAGCTGAGAATTTTAGTTGTAAGCAATTGTGGATATTAAGTGGGTCACCATATGCCCTGTCTTGATTTTATAATTGTTTTACAATGGCCATAATCATAAATCAAACCGCCATGGTCTGTTTGTTCCATCAGGTTATTACAAATTTGAGAGATACATCAATAGGTGTAATTTTTACAGTCAGGTGCTATAGCTGTCCTTGTTTACATTTTTGAGAGAATTAAATTTATTAAACTAATTCTAGCTGTGAAAAAACTTAACTTTTATCCTGATAATTTTTTTGTATAAATGTAATTAGCTATATGAATTGATGAAGTTTATTATCTTGTAATCTTCCTTTTAAAGGTAATTTTTAATATTTTCAATAATTTTGAAAGGCTCAAAACAATAATGAACATTGCATCTAATTTGGTAATAGAGAGCCATCTACAGTGGAAAACATTTCTTCCTCTCCTTCTCTATATATCTTAAAACTTGGTACTTTAACTTATCTTAGGCTGCAATATTTGTCATGCTGCTGAGAATAATGTTCTTTGAAGAGTGTAGTTACTTGTGTTCTTTAAAAAAATAATTATCAGATGACAAAAACTTTTTCAGTATTTTAAATCCTATAGTGTACTCTGACATAGAATCATTTTTTTTACATAGATGTTCTACTAGTGGTGAAGTAAAGTCACAGTAAAAACACAGATTTTAATGTTTTAATCTCTTAGTCTCAGTAGTAGATACAATATTCACTCAAGTTGTTTATATCCATTTTTTCATTTCCAGGGATCGTCTTGAGTCAGGAACCATTTAGCTTTACTCAGGCACATGAAACATAATATACAGTGGTTTTGTTGACTTATAGAATAGAATGCAGTATGCTTCCAAGATACTGAGATTTTTTTTTATGTGGGGGAGGAAGGGGTGGAATAGGAACATATTGTAGAAAGAGGTTTATTGAATCTAAAATTGACAGTTTTGTTAAATTTGCACATCTTGTAATAAAAGAAAAGCCAACTAATTCAGAGGTATGTGTTTCATATTAAATATCTGGTAAAAGTATTCTGCAAGCCTTTTGCATTTATTAATATCAGCACCAATAATAAAGCAAACTCATGAATACTTAATGTTTTATTTGGTAAATACTGATTTTTTTAACCATATAAAAATTGTTAAGCTGAAAACAAATCTTCAGAGGACTGCAGTGTGCTGTGATTTTAAAAACTTGTGGAAAGATTTCATGATCTAATATGTTTTTAAGCTTTAAAGTTTTATATTACTTAGTGGCATATTTGACATCTGTGATATTATTCTTGACATTTACTTTTGTTATAGCCACATCTATGATAAACTTAATACTTTCAAAAAATAAGTGAATCATAGAAAGAAGTCCTGTTACTGTTTCTCATGCATTAGTTGATACTTTACTAAGAAAAAATAATATTTTAAAAATGGAAAGTGTACATATATATGTTTCTGCATTAATTTTAATAGTAATATTTTTCTCCTATACTTCTGTTTTGATTTAGGAAATAGTAAGAAATATATCTGCATGAGTTAGTATTACATTTTAATAAGTTTATTAAAATAAGAAAATTATATCAGTTAACCATTTAATAATGTATGCTTTAAAGACTGCTGAAAATGAGAATTCTTAGAGGAAGTTGTAAATGGGATGTGTGACAGTATTATCTTTTATCTATAATTGGATATGGTCATTTTAAAATAAAACTGTTTGGCATTCAGAATAAGCTCATTTTACATTTGCAGTAAGAAATGGTTCCCAGAATAATTATAAATTGCAACAAATATTCCTTGGAGAGTTCAAAGAACAATAGTCTTAAAATACCAATCAGATTGTTTCTAAACAGTAAGATAATATTTAGAAATTTTCAGTTTCAGTTCTGTGAGATGTTTTTGTACTACTATGTATTTTTGTCACCAAGAGGATAGTATTTCAAAATCAGTTTGGAGTTTTATACTCTGTAATAGGTTTAGTGATTCCCCAAAAGTAGAAGTATGCTGAACTACAGCAGTAAGTTTCCAATTTTAAATTTTGTTGAAAGATTGTGTGAGGGTAATACGAGAAAGACAGTCATACACATGTATTCATATAATAGCCATGAGCTCAGCAAGGATTATTTGTTTAAATTGGATATGATTAGAAATATTGAATAATATTGTTATTCTATTTTAATTGTCATTTTGTTTCTTTCAGAGATGCGAGACAAAATGAGAAAATGGAGGGAAGAGAACTATCGGAACAGTGAGCAAATAGTTGAAGTTGGAGAAGAGTTAATTAATGAATATGCAGCTAAGCTTGGTGATGACAGTAGGTCAAAACTGTTTTACTTTTCTTTATTAGATAGCCCTTCTGATGTGCTATATGTCACATTCTAGATTGTATTAGTATATAGTTAAAATTGCATATTTTGTAATAAAGGCCAACAAAGCCAGTCATATGTATTTATATTAAAATATCAGATAAAATAATTAGTATACAGGATCCAATTTGGGTCGGTCACAATTAGTATACAATTGATTTCTCCATCATGCCATCGATTTTAGTTAACTTTTTGGTGCCATGCTGATGGCAGTATGTCCATAAACTTTGCAAGCTTAAAATGACCAGTATTCCTAGACTTTTGATTTTTACAAGTATAGCGTGTGGCTAGGGAGCTTATAGCTACAACAGATTAAGTTACTTTCTATTCATAGAGAGACTGTTCTCAGAAAACTTTAAACAAATTTCAACTAGTCAAATGTTTAGGGATTGAAATAGGGAAGTTTATTCCTGAAAAATTAAAGCGAAGTCAGTGATGTGAAATCAGTAAGAAGGTTGCTTTTATAATACAGTTGGGCAGGAGAGTGTAGGGCATGTCTGGATTTTCATTAGATGCAGTATCATTTGGGAAGAGAGGACTCATAGGTTCATAATACAAATTCTTCTCAGAAAGAAGCTTGGCATTCCCTATTTTATATCAGAAGGGAATCGTTGAAGAAAAAGTTTTACAGGAGCAATGTATGCTGTGCAGGTAAAGTATCTGAATGTACAGGAGTGATCAAGATTGCTCTGTAGGCAGGAAGGGAGTAAAAAAAGATTTGATTTTAATTAGTTTATTTTATCTTCATTTTTATAACTCTTAACCTAATTCATACAGTGTGAACAGTTTATTTTTGGCAGAGGTCTCAAAGATCTGAACTAGAATATTCTTTATTTCATTTTAGGAAGTTTTGATCTTAGTAACACTTAAATTCAACAAAATACAGTTTTTCTGAAACAGATTTATTAAATGCTAAACCAAAAAACTTTTACTCTCTAGGATATTGCCAGAAGTAACCATGACTAGTGAAAACTGCTTTTCTTTCAGAAGAATAAGTGAATAGTAAACTTGTGTGGAACTGATTTCTATTTTGAACCAAAGTAAATTATGTTGGAAAGAGTGATTGCTTTATTGGAACAATTGAATATATTCATTGACCTTTTTTGGTGAATTACTTTATGAATTTATAGTAACAGTTTAAAAACATTCATGAATTTAGATAACACAACATAACTTTGATTACAAACAACAATATTTTGTTCCAATTCATTTGTAGTATATGTCATTGTTCCAGAAGACTGCAGTAAATGAACTGCCATTTCCTGCTATCATGTATTTTACTCTCCATATAGTTTATATTTTAATACTCAGAAGGCATTTTTATTTTCTTTAAGAAATTCATCTCAGAATCCTTTCAGGTTTTACATAAGACAAACATAAAAGCTATTGCAGATATCTACACACTTGCCTATGATCATTTTTTTCTTAATGGAAGCTGAACACCCTGAGTTTGCATAGGAGTTGAAAGGAGTTGAGTTGATCAGATTGGGTTATTTTTAGTCAAGGGGTTAATCTGAATAGTAAATATATAAAAAAGAAGAAATGCAATATTAATGTGGATTTTCATTAACTCTGTAGCTAAGGATGTATAATTATGTGACTGATAGCATTTTTAAATTCTTTAGAATAAGATTTCTCCTTGGAACTTCTTCGATGAATTTTTGAATTCAATAAATATAGCAACATAGGAATTTTACAAAAACATTAATTAAAGGAAAACAAAAGGAGAACAGTGCACCTATATCAGCAAAGATTTTTTCTGAAAACTAATATTTGCCAAAACCACTTTTTAAAGCTGGTAACCTCTGAATCATTCCGTAGTAGATTTGATATTCCATGTTGTTTTTCTAATTCAGCTTTTAAGATGAACCAGTGTATAAAAATATATGAGCAATGAAGTTAAAACATGTTTAGCAAATACTTATATTTTATATGTATTTATGATACTTTATTTATTTGGGCAAGTGTGGTTAAACACACAATTTGTCTAAATATTCAGGTTTAGCATTAGTGTGGTGGGTTTCTGTAAGATTAAATATACTGATGTTATAAAAGGCAACATTTCCTACAATTTGCTATGAACTGATTTACAGGTTTGTGGGGAGGGAAATCTATGTTTCATGATATTTTGCATTATCTAGTTTGGATAATATATGAGCAAGTGATGATCGCCGCATTGGATTGCAGCCGAGATGACTTGGCATCGGTAAGTGTTCCAACAGACTTCTTATGCAATTCCAGTAAATCTAATCTTTTTTAACACAATAGGTAGGCATTCTCCTTATTTTCTTCTGCAGTCCATTAGTGCAATATATTTCTGCAGTCTGCTTTTAGAGCTATGTAAATCTTGTGAAATACACTAGTTTCCCTTTTAAATCTTTGAAACATCCATGTCTTTTTTGAGACTCACATGACTGATTTGGAAAGTGTCTGTGCAAGGACATATTTCTCAGGTGTCCAGAAGCAAGAGTTTTGAATGTATTCACTATGGCTTCCTGAAACTCCCACGGGAAGAAGGAATCCTGTGATTCATATTATATCAAATAAGAAGCTGCACTGAGAAAAAGAAGTGATTAAAAACTATGAACTTTTCAATTTTTAAGATACCATTTTGACATTTTACCAGGCATCCATTTTTGATGAAGGACTTTATATTGAAATATTTAGAATTTAAAGTAGAATATATTTATTACAAGAAAATGCATTCTATTTTTTTGGACTTTCCAAGATTGCATGTTTTAAAAATCGATGGGATCTCTCAGTGCTCTAAACATATTAGTTCAATAGCTTAAACATAGGTTAATAGTATGTCCCTACAAAGCTATTCTTTTTTTCAACATTATGGACATTGCTTCTTCAGGTTTTGTTTTAAAATGCATCAAGATGATGGCTTGTTCTACTCTCCCTATGTTGGCACTCCCATATGATGTAGTCGTATTTGTTTTTGATAACAGTTTTTGACCTTCAGTGGATATATTGAGCCTTTTTTAAAGTTTAGTCTCTTTTCTCTAGAGGATATATTTTTCATGTACATTTTCTTGTTTTACTGCTATAGAAATGTTGCTTGAGCTCATGGAAATATTTTTCTGGTAAAAAAAAAAGTGCTATAATATTAATTAATATGTTTCTTGAGATGAAAGAGCAGGTTTAGATTAAACATGCACAGTGTTTTCAGTCCATAATTTTGAATAGCTTAATAGTAGACTCATTTTATGTATTTATGTGAGCTTGGTCTTGGGCACTGCATTAAATGTTACATTTTTTTTATTGTTTCATTATAAAATAAAAATACAGAAAAAACAAAAGGTAGAAAACTAAGAGAAAAAGAGAAACTAAAGAAAAAAAGTGGTGACTTCTGATGTTTTTCAGTGCAATAAAATAAAAAATGCAACCTCAATCTTTTACATTTTGCAACATTTCAATCCATTTCTATAATTACAAAATTATTATTATTTTCAACATCTGAAGTTAAAGTTTCATTTTTCCAGTTTTGAATAAGAAGTCCAGATGCTGTTTCAAGTAGAAATGAAGCTAGATAAATTCTTGTCTTTGATTGAAACAGTCTCACCATGTTTGCTAAGTTTATTACCTTTACTGTCCACCCTTCTATTATGTTAATAATTATCTTCTAATTATTGTGATTTAGAAATTATATTTTAAAATACCTGATGTTTTAATAAGAGGTACAATGAAACCTCTGATTGAAGAACTGAGTGAGGCTGTGTTGTTTCTCTCAATAGTTGGTTCCATCATAGTACTTATATTGTCATTTAAGTGAAGCTTAATGTCTTTAAAATAAACCTATCAATGTATTTAGAGAAATTAAGCCTAATTTATATAGTGAAAGTAAGGAAGATTATACACACTGCTCATTGTTTCATTTACTTAATCACATTTTATTGGCCTTGTGATAATTCTTTCAAAGTTTTTTTAAATAAACTAGGACAGCAATTATATGTATGTATTTGTAAGATGAATTCAGAATGGCTTGTAATTAAAATAGTATTTTTCTCTGAAACCCCCAATTAGTTAAAATAAAACAGCTGTATAAACTAGATTTCCAAAGTTCAAAGCAAACTTTATATAATTAGAAACAAGGAATAAAATCATGCTAAATGATCTCTGATTATATTAGGCCAAACCACTGGGCACAAGGCCAGGTATAATAGTATCCCCAAAGTGCAAACCTTAATTTTTCAACACCACTTGTTCATTATTGAGAACCTCTGTATATTGACTGAACTTTACCACATTTAGCCCTGTCCAATCCATAATCATTGCAGGCAGTAATTTAAACTAGATAAAAATCGGAACCAAATATTGTTTCTCTTCTCCCCCTCCAAGATATACATTATGACTTAAGTATGCTTGGCATCAGTGTCTTTTTCAGGAATGGTTCAGACAACTGCATCTTAAAATAATCAGCATTTGCACGGTAATATAGTAGTACTTGAATTTGGAATTTGTTTCTGTCTAACAGGGTATATTAGATTTGCATTTAATAGCTGTTGCTGATTTAGGGGAAATAATAGTTGTTTTTATTTTAAATAATATAGTTATTACAGTAAATCCAAATTAAATATAATGTATTTTTATGTAAAATTGTGCACAAAGAGCTTTTTGCATGCACTTCCCCATTATTGAATTCTGCTAGCAGTACAAGTTGCATGGTAGGTTTGAAAAGGAAAGAAAAACTGATCTTGTTAATTAGTTATATGTTCTTTAGGTTTTTTTAAAACTCTGTTTTGAATATGTTTGTCGTCTTGGATCTATCTATATATTGGCTTCTTTCAGATATTGCTGAAGTGTTAATTTGATATTTTGGTTGTGCTGGGATGGGTGATTGCCAGATGAATCTCTTAATTACTCCATTCAAATAAACATCACTCAAACCTTGGAAAATTATGTTCCTTACCTACTCATTTTTCTTCATGTTTTGAATTTATAGTATTGCCTTCAAGAACTAAGACGGCAATTCCCTGGGAGCCATAGAGTTAAACGGTTAACTGGTATGAAATTTGAAGCCATGGAGAGGTAACTGAATTCTAAAGAATATTTTCCAGATGCAGTTTTAAAAGACGGCTCCCAGAATATATATAAATATAAAAGCTATGAAGGAAGACATGATGTAGTTGAGAGTAAAGTAGGAAAATTATAAATAAAGATGAATTAGAATGGAAACATATTGGAAAATGTAATAGAAATATATATTAAAAATTAAGATTATGCAACCTCTTAAATTTAACAATCTTTTAGTGACAGTAGCATGGTCCATTTTGTTTGACATTGTCCTGTATTATAGAACACTTTGTTCAAGAGTTCTGTGCTCAACTCATAATTAACTATATAAACTGGAATGTTCACAATTAGTTTCATTAAAGAAAAATAAATACTACTAGTTCTGAAGGAACATCTTAATTCTTTTTCTGACATCTTTCAAATCTGAAACAAATGGAACAGTGGTCTCATTCATATTCTGTTTCTAATTATTTAAGGAAACTTTTTGAATATAAATTGACGAGATGTGAGCCTATTAAATATTAAATTTATTTAACATTTCTGGTGAAAAGAATGAAGTGGGATAATATTACATTTCTGACCATCATAGTGATCATGTGATCTTTAGAATTAGAATTCTTTATTGGCCAATTGTGATTGGACACACAAGGAATTTGTCTCCAGTGCATAAGCTTTCAGTGCACACACAAGCAACAAATGATAAATCATGATTTATAATAATAAAATACATTAATCATAAATCATAAGATAAACACTCAGTGATAGTCATAGGATACTAAATAAGCAATCAATATAAATTATACTAGAACACTAAATAAAACAATTAATATAAATCATAAGATACAACCAACAAAGTTATAGTCATAAGAAGATAAGGAGATAGATAATAGGAAAGATGAGGATAATAGTAATACAGCCCTACTTGGTAGTTTTTCACAGTGTTGTGGGAATTAGATGTTCAGCAGAGGGATGGCTTGGGGAAATCATTGTCCTTGTGTCTAGTTGTTTGAGTGTACAATGCCCTATAGCAGCGCTGTCAAGCTCCTGGCCCACAGGCCGGATGTGTCATGCGCGGCCCATGCCCACGCCCGGTTTAACGAAGGGGAAAAAAGTCCCAATATGTCATATGACGCTGTGAGTTTGACACCCCTGCCCATAGCGTCATTTTGTGGGAAGAAGTTGAAGCAGTTTATGTCCAGGATGTGAGGGGTCTACATATTTTCACAGTGCTCTTTCTGCCTGACTCACATTTATGATGGTTGCAATGCCCTAGGTCATGTGTTCACTTTTGCATCCTCCTGACCTGGAAAATCAATAGCGAAACCAGAGTCACTTAACAATCATGTTACTAATTTAACATCTGCAGTGATTTACTTAACAAATGTGGCAAGGACATTTTTAAAATGGGGCAAAACTCAACAAATTTCTCAGTTAGCAACGTAAATTTTGGATTCAATTGTGGTCTTAAGTTGAGGACTATCTGTAATGCAATAAGATATATCAACTTTTTACTAAAAGGCAAGTTACAACAATTCATTAATCAAGATAAAAAGTCTGCCCACACATGTTAAGTCCGGTTAAAATTGTACTTAAATGCTGAGGACAGTGGCTTCAAATGTGCCAAAACACAATCCAGCTACTTCAGTGACATCAGATGAACAACATTATACATATTTATGTGCGTATCCAGATGTTATTTTCCAGCAGGTTTGCACATCTTACTGGGTTAGGATGAATGGCTTTTAGTATATAGAGATGTTAGAACACTGTTAAATTTACCTGAAGGTGTTTTCTGTTCATATTTGCAGCTATGATGATGCAATACAGTTATATGACAGGATTTTACAAGAGGACTCAACAAACACTGTAAGTTAAATAGAAAAATAAGCATTGCCTTTTTTTCTTTGTCTTTATATTGTAACACTTTGCTTCTAGTCAATACTTTGAGTTAAAATTCCAACATAAAAAAATCACCAGATTTAATAAATGTCTTTGATGAGGAGCTGATGCTTCTTCCTGTGTTGTAATAGAACATAGGTATGTTTGAATGCTGATAAATACTATAGATTTCAGCATAATAGCTTGGTATATTTTGAAATTTTAATGACATTGGTAAAAGTCAGACCATAATTTTAAATAGTTGTGAGAGAAAAATACCAGCAAGTTTGAATATTTATTTATTTTATACTGACAATTTAAAATCATAAATGCTGCACATATGGTGAAGGTTAAAATCTCAAAAATCCTGGCTCCAGTGAATTAATTGAAGAGAATTGGCAGTAGTGGAGGCCAAGGTCACACCCACATAGTCCCTTTTCCTTGCAGTATATTAATATTGACTGGGAAATTGGTCTGCAAATATCAACATATATTTAATATTGCAGCTCACCCACATGTCTACTGCTGATCATGGAAGATTGGATGTTCTAAACAGATTTTGACACCAAAATTTAGTGTCTAAATTATCCTGATATTTATATCAATTCTCCAAATCAGGAGAAATTTATCTTTAGTTTGATTTAATGCTTTTTCCATAATTGTCCTGGAAGGGTAATATAGGAAAACACAAATGAAACCTGATACTGCTATGGAACACAGGTGCCATAGAAACCATGGCCTTCTCTATTGTCAGCTTTCCAGGGATATTTGTCATCAGTTGATCATTCCTTTTGGATTTAAATTTCCAGGGAATTCTCATAATTTTTGTTTGCATTATCCATTAAACAACCACAATAAACTTTATTTCTCTAAAAGTAGCAAAATTCTGCTGCATTATGCATAAACTTTGTCTGCAAATGGTTGCTGATAATTATTATTGTGAGGGGATTGTTTTGTTTCTTCTGTTGAATGTATTTTTATTGGTCAATGATCAAATAATAAATAAAATTTCTGGAACCAGGATTGTTATAGACAAAAACAAATAAGAAATGTAATATTGGCTGAATTCTTTTGGGTTGGGAAAATCATTCATCTAATGAAAGCATGCGTCCATTTTCAAGTTATTCTTCTTCTGAAGAATCAAGTTAGCAAGTTGGAGTTGCTTCAGCACTTTTAAAAGAACAGCAAGGGACTTCAGGAATTGTGTTAACAACTTTGATGTCTCTGTTGTCCAACTGAAGAAAAGTCAGCCTTCCCACAATACCACCATAGTGTACTGCAGTGTATTTTTTTATGGGCCAAATTTAAGAACTGTTCATAAATTTCACTCAGTATGTAATGTAATTGCAGGAACAGTGGGAGAGGCTAAGGTTTTGTGTCATGTTACATCAGTTCAGAGAGCAGCCTACATTTTTGGTTGTGGTTTTCAAGACCTGAAACAGTTTTAACATGAGATTATGTAAAGAATAATTTACAGCAGTATTAATCTGTCCAAGTGTACATTCAGTGTGGAATTCCTGCTTGTTGGTCTGACAGTAAGGGAATATTAATATGTAGAAGAAATCAGACCTCACATCTTTGGAAGTCTTACCTAAGATATACATGTGCCCATTTCATTTTAATATGCTGATGCTTATTATTTTCTTTTCATGCAAGAAAAATGATTAGTGTGGTGTTTTTTTTAAATATTTGATTCAAAAAGCTTTACTAAGAATGATACACAAGTAATTCTGAGAACTGAAAATAAGGGATTATTCTGCAATATTTTTGTAATCATATTTTCAAAAAATCAACTTGAAAATAGTGAGAATCAAAAGTATTAATTTGTTTTTCCTTTTAGATAAATAGCAGATACAAGAATAAACTGATCAGATAATTTATTAAAAAGTGTATATAACTTCAGTTGCTTTGAAACAACTGATTTTAAAATTAATATGAAACAAGAAATATTCAGTTGGAAACACTGAAGTTGCATAAACTATATATTTTTTATTTTTATTTTATTTTTTACACATCTCTTCAAGTGAGCAACATGGTTCCAGGTTACAACATTCATACATAGTCATAGTTACATTTCCAACTTATCTAATTTCATATCAAATCATTATCTATTCCACCGATCTTTGAATAAGTTCCCACTTCATATTTCAATTCATTAATTCAATATCAAAAACATTTTCGTCCTCACATATATTTTCCACTCTTTATCCCCTATTATTTCCATTACCAGCTTACCACCTATTTTATTTTACATTGTTATCTTCATTAACTTTCTCAAAGCCGATATATAATAAACAAACAAAAAAGAATAAAAATAAAACTAAAATGCCCAGGATCCACATGGTATATCCCCTAATCTACAATAAATCTTATATTTATTCCAGAGATATTCATATAACCATTTCATATTTTCTCTTTGTTTCCACTTAGCCAAAGTTTACTTATGAGATTTTATTGAATTTTCATTCCCCTCATTTTTAACCATAAAATAATAATCTCATTGCAAATACTTCACTTTACAATATAATCCTTTCTGGTTTACCATATTCTGTTTTCTCATATCCTTTATATAATCAATTACATTTTCTATTTCATGTCTAATATAATACGTATACAATAAAAAAGAAAGAAATAAAAGAGAAAATTAAGTTTCCTTTTTGTTTTCATTTAATCAAGTTTAACCTATAAAATTATATTTAATTTTCACTCCACACTTTTTGGTCATAATAGCATATTTTTTCTAATTTACCATATTCTTTGTTTTTCTAATATCATTTGAATAATCAGTTACATTTAGATAGATAGATAAATAGATAGATAGATAGATAGATTTAATAACAGTCAAACCATCTTGATTTCTCTTACTCTATCATCATTTTTCTCATATATAATTATATAATAATCTTAAGGTAATTCTCAATAAGTTTTAAACTTCAAATTTCCCCATTCTATATTTCTAAAAAAAAAATAATAATACTAAAATACATTTCCATGTGGTATCTCCCTTTTATATTATCTTTAACCCTTATCTCTAAATCCCTTGGCCTGATAGTTTCTTGTAATTTTAACCAGCTTTCCCTTTTCTAAGTTTTTCTGGTCTTTCCTCTTAACTCCTCTTTTTTTCCTTTAGTATTGTTTTTATTTTCATCTGCCAATCACTTATTCCCCACCCCACCCTTTCCTGTTCTCTCTTTTGTAATTTCTTCTTATACAGCTTCTCCTTTTGTTTGATCTTGGGAATATTTTCCCTTTTATTTATTACATCTATCATCAATGTCTTAATTTTAATTCCTTTCATGTCCTTTTGCAATGTCCTTTGTGCTCTTCTAGGCTGCTTTCCTCTTCCTTTGACTCTTCCTTTTTGAACTTTCTTTGTTCTTCTGTGAACTGCATCGCCATTAATTTTTCTGCCAATATGTCCAATAGTTCCAATCTTTCTTTTAACATTCCTCTCACAGTTTGCAGTTCCGATTTGAATTCTTTGCATGCTTCTTCCATTTTATTTAGCTGAGTTATTCTCTATTTTATTAAAAGTCAAAATCTTTTATTTTAATCCTTGCCAAAAATATCTGTTTATCTCAATTCCTTTTACTAATCCTTCTGTTTCCTTGTCACAATAAACACCAAACAGTCCCAAGATATTATCTTTGCTTGTCTTTTGCTGCAACCCCCCCCTTTTTTGTGCTTCCAGGGTTATTGTTGTAATATAGTCTTGTATTTCATTTCATTTCATTTCTCATTCACACATTTGTAAGACCAGTAATTTTCCATGAAATCATAAGAGAAAAAGTACCTTTAACCATTATGTGGTGCTCTACATTGTTTTCCACTTTTCAAAGTTCTTTTTTGTATTTTGAATTGTATTCCGCTAATTTTCATCCATTAGCTTTTTTAAATATAGTCAGTTCCAGGCAAGTCCAGCATTCTGTCCAATGCCTAATTAATGCCAATTTCTATATCCTATTCCAAATTTATTTTATGTTCCAATTTTTTATTTACCTTATAATTTCCTCTTATTTTCCATTCGCTGCTACCACACTCTTAAAGGAGGGCTCTTTCCTTCTGTTTCTCGGGGTTGTCAAAAAAGAATCCAAAATCCTTTGTCTGGTTACATACCGCTCACCACTTCACTGCTCCAGCACGCACTTAAGTCCCAGAAGCTTCCCATCTTCAGGGTAGCCATTAAGACTGCCACTACTTCCTGTCTTCAAGGGGAGTATACCTAGCCAGGGAGGGGAGATGTGGCTCCCTCAACCCGGCTGGCAGTCTCCCCCTCTTCCCCCACCCTTCCGAGGTGGGTATGAGATGGTTCCGGTCCCATTGGGCTCCTCCAACAGGATAAGCAAGAATCGAAGTAGCGCATGATCGCGGTCTTTGGTCAGTCTTCGACGGAAGTGCCACCGGAATATATAAACTATATTTTGATTTAATGTTAAACCTGATGAAATAATGAGAGATTAAATTAACTGGAAGACATTTTCAAAATTACAATATTGATGCTATTAATGTTTTTGTTGTGCAGGAATCCAGTTTCCCTTATTTCCAATTCAGAACATTGTAGCAAAGCATCTTAAAATTGCCAGATCATTAGTATGAAAATTATACTATTACTTTTATTATATGACTATAATATTGTAAATATTAGTCTTGAGTACCTTCTCTCACTTAAATGTATTAAACTTGACTATTGAGCAAATGCCTTTTAGTTAGTCAAGTATGGGTACTTTGATTTTGTTTGCTGAAGAATGAAGGTTAAGTAAAAAGTTTTGATAAATTGTCAGGTATTGGAGTTGTTTATATGTCATCTACCTGTTAATTATTTCCATGTGCACATATGGCTGCTGTAGGAAAAGAAATGCTTCATGGTTTTAAACTGAAACTATTCTTGAGTTTGTCTTGGCACTAACCTGAGCTTAAAGCAGTCTCTTATGGTGTGCTGACACATGGAGTTGCTTAGATATATTAAACATTTTCTGTTATTTGGCAAGTGATACATCAGCTTTCGTTCACATAAGTCATGTAAAGATCACGCATTGCAGGAGCTGACAGTTTGAGACAGGAAAGATAGGGGCTGCATAAGAATAAAAAACAATTTTACTACCCTGCAGTTTTTTCCATTAGAGTACAGAGGGTTGTAAACTTTACCTTATATAATGGAAAAGTACATCTCAAAGTCAGTCATTGTTGTATTGCAGTTATGAAATTAGAATAGGAACAAATATTTAAATGTTTCAAAAGATGTGTTAAAATAAGATTTTCTATATTAATACTAAAAATGAAAGTCCTAACCCATTGGCTATTTAAGCACTTTCTTGATGAGAGTTGAAAAACAGTTCTGAGCAATATAATTTAGGTAAGGCCAAGTTTTGTTACAGTCTATTAGCTTCAACTAAGGAATCCTTGGGTAGGAATTAATCTCTCTCTCCAACTTCTGATGGGTCTGATAGGTTTCCATTCTGGAACTTTACTGCTTTTAGAGCATTCTCCAAAAACATTTCTGTATTTGTGGAAGGAAGCAGATATATTTGGGGTATGAAAGTAAATCATCTCATGGGAAAGTGAGTGAGAATGTATGATAATTGCATTTGTCATAAATGCCAGTGTTGTGACATTGTGAGTTTTTGTCCCATCATCTTAAATATACTACATGTAATTCTGGACTTACAGCCACAATTTGACTGGAATTTTTATGGCTGAACAATACGGTCATTAAGCAAATCATCACACAACCAAAACAGTTTTATGATCTTTTTAAACTATGGTTGTCACATGATACTTACGTGAATCACATGGTTGTTAAGCAAAGTCAGTTCTCCCCATTGCTTATTGAAGTCTGGCTGGGGAGGTTGCAAATTGCAAGCACATGACTGAAGAACGGTGCAACTGTTGTAAATGAGAGGTGGTTGTCAAGCACCCAAATTGCGTTCATGTGATCAAGGGTGGCACAATGGTTGTAACTTCAAGGTCAAGTCATAAGTCACACTTTAGTGCAACCGTAACTCCAAACCATCGTTAAACAAATGGTCATAAGTCAAAGACTACCTATTTGGACAATGGACAGGATGTGTAATTTTCAGAAAGCCTTTTGGTGCTTTCACAAAACTGGAAGGTATAGGCAAGCCAGATGAAATTGCAAATCCCAGGCTGGCCAGCAGCTAAGGGACTGCTATGTAATGGGAGGGTGCAAAGGGCCCACAAGAAGCACAGGGTGCACAGGACAGTTGGAGGGTGTGTGGGGATAGTCAGGAAGGGTGTGGAAGGATGAGGGAGGTCAGGAAGGATGCCTGAAAGTATTACATAGATAAAGGAAGTTATGAGGGAAGTACAGAAAGGGTTGGGGAAAGTGGGTAGGAGAGCACATGGTGTGAGTCCAGAAGGGCTGAGGGAGAATTGCAAATACTTATTCAAATACATTCTAGAATAATGTCCACGCCTACCAATATACAGACCCAAAATAGGTATATTTATTTATGAGTATCCCAACTTTATTTTTAAAAGCAACTCAAGGTGAAAAATGTAGCTAATACTCCTTATAACAATAACCATGTGAGGTGGGTTGGGATAAGAGACTTTTGACTGCCTTGACATAACAGGCTGGTTTTCATGCCTAATGTGAGTCTAGAACTCACAGTCTCCCAGTTTCTAAGTCAGCGTCTTAATCCCTATACCATCTTGATTGCTGGCTGAAGACAGATAAATCTTTCTCTGATTTCTCTAATGTATTCCTTGCCTTGCGTTTAATATGGCAAGTATGGAAGAATTGTGCAGTGGGACCAAAAGAACATTTGTAGGTTTAACTCCACAAGTGTCTCTGAAGTCTATTTCTATGTAGTCAGTGCAATACTGTATTCACTTGGCTTGAAAAATTTCCTGCCAGTAAAAATTTATTTTTATTATTAAATGTACTGTATATTCTTCCCATCTCATTATCCAAAGCAATTTTGATAAATAGAACATATTGCAGTGAATGGATTGACTTGATGGGTTAAAGTTGCAAATTCTTGTTTATACCAGTGCTTCTTCAACTAGGAAGTATGTATATTTTAGTAATAGTTTGGGACCTAATCAATTTTTATACCGTATCTGTTGGGATTTGGGAAGTAGGGACTTCTATAGGCTTGCTGAAAGAATGATGCCATATATTTGAAAAACATAGGATTTATAAGTGTGTTTCTCTTATGGTTCTAGATTTTTTTTTGAGCTGACAGTGAATCAGTATATGGGAGAAAAGATTGGATAGAAATTGGCCAGAGTGCAATGGGATGTCAGTTTAAAATTCCAATTTCACATAAAATAGTCGTGGTTGTAAAATTTGCCAGATTATTGCTTTCTTTTAAGATTACACTACTCGGGAGAACTTTAAAGTCTGCAACTGAAGAAAGTTGTTTGGCTACCTGTAGCACAAGGAATTTCATGCCCTGTTTAATGCAGGCGATCTTAGAACAAGATATCGCACATACTTCACCAACTCCATCGTCTTCTGATGTGATCAAATGTCTTTAGTAGTGCAAGATAAAGATCAGTTTATATGCGCATGCTGGAAAAGCATATAATATTTCCACTGGTAGGAAGCTTAGGAGTCTGAATGGCTTCTGTTGTGTGGGAATAGTATGGTTTACAAATATAGCAGGAGTGACTAGAAAGTCTTAATTCCAAATCATTTGAGAAGACCCTACTTGTGTATTTTTGAAGGAAGAGCATTCAGAGGTAAAAAGAAAGAACCTTTCTCATGGCAGTGAACTGTCTTCTTAGCTGCTGCAGATGAAGTTTGTTTTAAAAGGGGGTGTAGGGTAGGGATAGAGAATCAGCAATGACATGTGCCCCAGATTGCTAGGGCATGCCTTTTGTTTACTTGTTATGAAGCTGTTAATTCAATGGAACAGCTGCCAGACAATTTAGAATTTAAGTAGCTGAGATAACAGTTGAAATGTTCTTAGAGTTGTTATACTGCCAGGAATCGTGTGCACAATATTGGCTACCTTTTTCCTTCTATTATTGCAATATGCAGAGGCTGCTTCAGCAAATCCAGATTTCTGCTTTGAGATTTATGGAACATTGCTTCTAAAAGGTTCTTTAGCGTAGAAAGAAAGAAAAAAATCTTGGAAACCTGGAAGTACAGTTTGGTCATCTCCAGTGACTGTCTCAGTGCGAGACAAAATGCATAAATGGTCGGCTGAACAACTTTGGGGTTCTTCAATAGTTGTAATTATAGAACCTGGACCATCACTTATGATGCATACAGTTTGCGCATATAAATTAAAACATAATGCCAAAGCAAGAAAAGCTGTTTAAATCTCTCCACAAGATGTCATCGTGTATGAATCTGTGTGAAAACTCCTGTCATGCAGTTGCTCAGCGATACAGCTTTTTGATCATTAAAATAATAATTTGCAGAGTCAAATTGCCTGTTTCTCAAAAACCCAAGAGATGGTGTCTACAAGCACATAATCCTCTGTCAAATTTAACCTATAGGCAGCCCGAAAACGTAAGATTGCCATTCGGAAAGCTCAGGGGAAAAACACTGAAGCCATCCGAGAGCTGAATGAGTATTTGGAACAGTGAGTGTTTTATAAGAATATGCCTTGTGTTTCATTAAGCCTAATCTCTTTTTTTAATTAAAAAGGCATTTACATTTGATTTCTTTCTTTGCCTCCTTGCTGTTCATTTTGTAGAATCTATTTTTAGCTCTTTTCTTCACCTTCTTTTGTTCAGATTTGTTGGGGACCAGGAAGCCTGGCATGAGCTGGCAGAGCTCTACATCAATGAACACGAGTAAGTTGCTTGGAAAACCTAATTCATAAAGGGCTAAGAAGGTTTTTCTTTTCTTTTTTTGCATACAAAAAAGGCTTGCTTTCTTAAAGCGATTATTGGAAGATTCCTAATTTTATTCCAGTAAAATAAATAGCACACATACTATTTTTCCCAGAGGGCATTCTTCCCCCCCTTTTTTTATAAATAGGAAGAAGGTTTTAAGTTTTTTATAAGAATGCATTTTTATGGACTTGTCAAGCACATTCTATTTAAGCCGACATATTTTTGGTAGCTTGGTTACAGGCATTTAATTATTTTTGCCTGATGTAAATACTGATCTCCTAAATTCAAGAAAAAGCATGGATGAACTGCATTTACAATTTTATCATTCTCTGAAAAGACAGGCTAGATACAATTTACAACAGAGACGAATGTTTTCTAAACAATAAATAAATTGTCATTAAAATAAGAATGTTGTCTCTTGGATAAATAACAGCTTGCACTTAAGAATGTTGGCACTTTTCTATTGCATCTTGAATGTTGTTCACTTTTTATTGCTTTAGTGACAAGGGGAAATCCCAGCATGAGCAGATTAGTGTACAGCTGTAGTTCAGTTTTTTTAAATATATGGCATTAATTCTAACCTTCATTCCAAAAGCAAATTATTGTGTTTCTTTTTTATGTCCAGCTTTACTTTTTAGCCCAAAACTTATGGTGTTGTTGCTTTCCATGCATATTTCAAGGAATAAGAAAGTAATGAGAAAACCTACTATTTTTATCGAGTTACCAAAAATAGCTTTATTTCTTTTTTTAAGAACATAGCCTTTGTTAAGTATTCTATAGACCTCAGTGGATAATTTTAGTTTAGATTGATTGATTTCTTTGTTTATTTTATGTATTTATTTATTTAAATTTATACTCTGCCCATCTCACTATCAATTGTTCTCAGTGTATTAACAATATAAGTGCAATATATATATATATATATATATATATATATATATATATATATATATATATATTTTCTGAGGTTCTCATGGGTATTTGTATGTGGATCTTTGGTTATTTGGGTTTCTCCGCGTAAGATTGGAGTATCTGGCCGTTTCGATGAAGTCTCATTCATCATCTTCAGGCTTGTGTCTTCCGCTCTGTGCTTCTCAGAGTGAGAAGCACAGAGCGGAAGACACAAGCCTGAAGATGATGAATGAGACTTCATCGAAACGCTGCCTAGATACTCCAATCTTACGCGGAGAAAACCCGAATAACAAAGATCCATATATATATATATATATATATATGTGTGTGTGTGTGTGTGTGTGTGTGTGTGTGTGTGTGTATTTGAGGGATTCAGAAACAAAATGTTATAGTTTTATTATTAGCCTCTTGTGGTATATTTCATTAACACCTTTATTATGATATACTCTGATATGGACTATGTCCTACTTTATCAGAAGCATGGATAAAACTGGCAGATGACAGTTAAAAATACATATTTCTATAAATTTAATAGCAGGCATAAACTGGAATATTGATAAAATTAGAGATTAAACAGGTCCAAAAATTTGAAACCGAAGTCAAATATTTTCACAAAATCCACGAAGAATGCATTTTCTATGTATATCCTTTTTGGTAAAAATGTTAAATAAGATCAGCTTTAGTAAAAGAGATGATAAAAGTTATAGTTACATAAAAACAATGGTTACATATATTAAATTATAAATAAAGTGAACCAAAAAGGTAAAAGACAAGGTATGCATGTGGAATTTTGTAGAGGAATTGGGTTCTCAGAATAATTAGTATTCGATAGAGGGAAAATATTTGTAGCTTGGTTGAAATGAGGGGTCTTTGGTGCTCTCTGAACTTGGTTGTTTTGCAGACATTTCACTACCCAAACTAGGGAACTTCAGTAGTGCACTGTTGATGTTGCCTAGTTTGGATAGTGAAACGTGCACAAGAAAGCAACCAAACTGAGCAAGCACCAAAGACCCCTGCAATCAGTATTTCCCATTTTTCACTGACTCCTCCCCAAGTCAGATTCTAGGAAATAGCACAGAAAAACTTGTGAATTTTTAGGGTTCAGTAAATGCAACACAAGGGGCTAAGAATGTATTAAGGTCTACAAAGGAAATTCAGTTCTGATTATTGTAGCTTATAGTTATCAAGTTGCCTTTAACAAGCAAACAAGGCTTTTGGTGAGTTTGTTATATTATTACGGCAGTTCCTTTGCCTTTGTTTTAAGGTGTGGTTTTATAGGATAGACTGAAGTCTGATTTTGTAATAAAAGTTGTGGCTTTTCTGTGTTTTTTTTTAATGTGGTTTTGGAACACATGTTTGGTAGTAAATGTGAAGCAACTAAACATGGACATTCTCTCTTGCTATCGTATGTTAGAAATCAGTTGCCACAGATTTTGAAAGCTTTTAGAATTTGGGTATATTTTATAAAAAGCATATGTTTGAAAAATGCCTATTTAAATCTTCAAAATATATGAGTTTAGTGACATTATTGATCATATTCAGTTTACATGGTACTATACAATCTTGAAAAATTTCTGTTCCTTTTGCTAAACAGAACTTACAATTGAAATCTTCAATGATATTCTGAACTGTAGATGCTCCAATACTTTTTTTTATGGATAAGATTTAGCCAAGTCAATTCAATCCAGTCTTGCCCAGTTTGCAAAAATCTTACAGAAATTTCTTTATCACTTAAGTTGCATTTAATACTTTCTTCTTTTGCCTGTTCTATAAAAAGATGATCTATTTTTGTTCAAATAATTTTAACATTGTTTTCATCCTGGTATTATAATAAACACCGAATTTGTCTTGCTTTTCTTTACCTCTTTTGCCTTCAGTTATGCAAAGGCTGCCTTTTGCCTAGAGGAACTCATGATGACTAATCCTCACAATCACTTGTATTGCCAACAGTTTGCAGAAGTAAGTATTTTAGAATATTAGGAGCAGCTAGTACTTGTCCCAAAAGAAATGGTCAGTTGGCAAGATATACTATCTTCATAACCTGTTTGTTTATCTTCTCCTATGGGTTACCCTTTCAATTTTTCCTACCATGATTTCCCATCCTTTTCTCCCTCTCTTGTTTCCTAGGTCAGAGGTCCTTTTTTAATGGGGATATCTTTATAAAGTTTTTTTTAAATAGTACATTTAAAATATTTTTTCAATCTTAAATTTTAATTAAGTTTTTAATCTTTTAATTTGTTATAATCTGTAAAAGGAAAGCCCATGAAAACATACCTTTTCTTGTATATTAAACTAAACTAATCTTATTTAAATGTGTTATGCAGTACAATAAAACTGCTAATAACTGGAGTGAGTTTATTTAATTAAAGGTAAAAATAAACGGCAAAATGAAAACTGGTAAATACAGGTCAAAATTACTAGCTAGATCTTCAGATGGATCTCCAACAATACCTGAATTAAATATCTAGCATCAGTTGTCTCAATTATCTTACCTGGTAAAAATGTCTTTTTAGGGAGGAAAATTGTCTAACTTTTCCACGTATGTGATGCATGATAAATTATATATTCTTTTAAAATTGACATCTTTAGAAAGTCTGTTAAAATAAATATTTAATTTACAGGTTAAATATACTCAAGGAGGCCTTGAGAACCTTGAGCTCTCCCGAAAATATTTTGCACAGGCATTAAAACTGAATAACCGAAACATGAGAGCGTTGTTTGGTCTTTACATGGTAAGTCCAGAAAGCACTGTATTTTTGTTCAAAATGATTCGCCTTGTTATTTAAATTTGGAAAATGAAGGTAGAAAAGTTGACCTTTTCCAAACTTACTAATAAAAAAGAAGAAAGATTTTCAAGGTCTACTGTGAAAAAGCCTGGATTGGCTCAGTTCTTCTCTACTAATATGTAAATTTACTTAGCATTAGCAGCATGTGATCCAACTCATGTGATCCAAAGTAATATGGTTGATGCTTTTAGCCCTTGTGAACCATCTAGAGTCAATAGGCAAGTGAGCAGCCGTATAATAAATAAATACCTTTGTTTCAGAAGTTTTTCCATGATATAGGGGACTGTTGTTTTCAAACTACAAATTCAAAGAAATTCAGAAACTAGCTTTTTGTATTTTGATGGACAAATCTGCCGTATTTCTAAATTTTTTTCAACAGAATCGAAGTACTTATTTATTCTGAATTCTGATTTTAAAAGTATTAGTTTTTTATCATAGCTGATAGGACAAGATACATTTGGTTACACATTTTCACTCTAATGGTTAACCATTTTCCATATGTATAGTATATTTTAGTTTAATTGTCAAAGATTGCTTCCTGATTTGTTTCCTGTTGTATTTCTAGTCTGCCAGCCATATTGCCTCCAATTCCAAGGCCAGTGCAAAAGTTAAAAAAGATAATATGAAATATGCTAGTTGGGCTGCAAACCAAATCAATAGAGCTTACCAGGTGAGTGTTTTGTTAAACTCAATAATATTTTTATATTAGTTTTTAAAGTTTGATGGTCCAGAAAAGGAAATGATCATAAAAAACCACTTGCATGCATATTGAGGTGATGACCTATATAATGCAGAGTTTTTAAAAACCATTCTTGAGGAATCATGAATACACAATAGAAATTATTTAATTTCTGAATATGTGAATGTTATTTTGCTATCATAAGGACATACTGAACAGGTACAAAATATCCATCCTACCTGTTTTTTAAGTTTTTTATCCCAGCTTTGCATCATTAGAAATCATTTCCCCCATTTTATGAGACACAAAGCTATCTGCTAACTGTTAGTGTCTTTTATTAAATGTATCTAATAGGCTTTGTTAGTTTACTTGTTACTGTATTTACTGTATTTATCTTTGGTCTTTTGTCGTGGGAGTGTATCCCAATCTTTTTTACATCAATTCTGTAGGCAGAGAGACAATGAACTGGTCCAAAATTCATCCAGCGAGCTCCCCAGTTCAGTCCATTGCAGTGATGTATTTTTGTCTTAGAACCCTGACTAGAATCTTTGATTAATTAGGTTTGGTTATTTGTAAATGGAAAATTATTAAGACCATATATTATGAACAAATACCTAACAATGGATCCAACATTCAAAATGACACTTCTGTATATGGAAACCACCAGATGGAGTACATAAAAATCAAATTGCCTATATTATTGTTAAAAGAAGACAAAGGAACTCAGTTATATTATCAAAGGCATGGCCAGGTGCTGACTGTGGAACAGATTACGAACTGTTTAGATGCAGTTTCCAAGTTAAGCTAAAGAAGAAAGCCAGTCAGTTTCCACAATATGATCTTGAACATATGCCCACATTTTCAAGAAGAACATTGGGAATTGCTTTGAAGTCCTGAAACTCACTAATAGAAAATTGGAGGAATGATGGAATGAGCTTAAAAAAGCTGCATGGGATAAATGTGAAAATAAACTGCCATTAAGGAAGGAAGGAAGGGGGGGGGGCTAACTGGATATAAGAACGAACTGGAAAATTGCAAAGAAGAGTAGACAAGAAAGAGAAGAACCTCAGAAAAGGACTTAAATAATTTCAAATAGTTCTTAGAAGAGACAAGAACTGTTACTATAACAACATCTGTAAAGGCACTGATGATACTGATAAAAGAAAATATTTGAAGATGGAAACAGACCTAGAAATAAGGAAAGTCTTTCTAAAGAACTCTGAACGGGTTTGCAATTTGAATTGGTACAGCAAAGCACACTAATAGATAGATAGTAAGCAATTCAAAGGAGATTAAATAAAGGTGAAAGCAATGTACTGTAATACTGTACAGTAGATATGTCAATATCCAAAATATATTAGAAGATGTTCCATTCTTATAAGAATCTCTGGTACTAATAGTTAAAGTTAGATCAACACTGCAGTTATTACCACTACCCATAGAAATATGGCAATCAACAGAAGAACCAGTAAAAGTTTTAAACAAGCTATGTTAGCAAATCTGGAGAACAAAAGACTGGCCAATAAATTGAAGAAAGTCAATTTACATTCAAATGCCAAAAAAAATAGACTTAATGGGGTGTGCAAACTATTGTACAATATTTTTAACTTCACAGGCTAGCTTAGTATCATCCAACACAGATTACAGCAGATTATAGAAAAAGATATTCAAGTTGATCTTAGAAAAGCTGGAGGAAAACATGGAATTGTTGCATGTTGGATTGAAAAAGCCCAACGACACCAAAAAGAAGTCACTGTGTGTGCTTCATTGATTATCAAAAGGCATTCAATTGTGTAAATCATATTAGTCTATAAAAATTGATCACAAAAATGGGAATACCAGAATATCTCATTGTCCTCAAGAGCAATTTATATACAGGCCAGTAAGCCATAGTAAGGACAGAACATGGGGAAACAGTCTGGCTTCAGGTTAGCAAAGGAATATAACAAATCTGTGTACTCCCCCCTTATTTATTCAGTCTATTTTCTGAATGTATATTAAAAAAAACTGGATTGGAAGAAGATGATTGTTGAGGTAATTCCCCATTAGGAGAATGAGCGCACACAGGGAGACATAGTGAGAGTGTTGAAGAATAACACACACACAGGACACAGATACACTGTATAGTAAAATGTAGGTTTTTACTTCCAATAAACGTTTAAGCAAAGTCCAAACAAGCCGTCCAAGTCATTCACAGTTAAAGCAGTCAGTTTTCAGTCCAAGGACAATCCAAATAACAAAGTCCAGTATCAAAAACAGTTTAGTAACAGACTTACATCAAATCCAAGAACTATGATCAGTCAATAGTCAATAAGGAACAGCAACACTCTCCAGAAAAAGACAACAGAACAACCCAGGTTTCTGGCTCCATCTTAAGGCCATTTGAGGAACCACACCCAATTACAGTTTTAGCATTCTCTTAAAGAGACAGTATTAAAATATCTATCCTGGTTTATATATTTTCCAACCCAACTAACTGTTAGGTGACTTACATTCCTAACAATGATGATGGTTTTATAATTGGAAAAAGAAACAATGATCTACATCAAGTTCAGTCAAAACTGAAGAAGCTTCTTGGGTGAGAAATGAAATATCTTCAGGCAAAAACAAAGAAAGTCCCGTTACCTTTTGAAAAAGCACCTTTGGGACCTCAGACTAGCACTTGATAGAACAGTCATGGGGCCTTGGAAAATATGTTCCAATGACGTAATGTGTTTATATTTACCAAGATCAGAATTGTGTGAGCTATGATATTTCCTGTAACACTCAGTGGAAGCGAAGATTGGACTTTAAAGAAGCAGGATAGGAAGAGTATTGACACCTTTGAATTTTCATGTTGGTAAAGACTTCTAAGAATTCTGTGGACAGACAAAAATAAATCAATGGTTCATCGAACAAATCAATCCAGAGGTCTCACCCCAGACCCAAATGATCAGGCTCAAATTATATACTTTAAAGGCATTGTATGAAGACAAAGTTCTCTGGAGAAGACTTAATCCTGAGAAAGGGTAAAGACAGAGAACAAGAGAACAAGCAACAAAATAAATGAATGCAGGGACAGATTGTCATGGAGAAAATCTTTATGGTAATTGGCAATTGACAACAACTTGTTAGCACATAATAAATTGTGAATAATGCCTGGAATGCTTGTTTGATAGATTTGCAATGCTACCTAAGCTGTTGAGCAACTGAAAAAGATTACAGTCCAGCATTTTTTTGTTTTAAGAGCCTTAGCACCAGTATTTTTGCACTCTGTACCAGTGATTAGAGTGCAGTACTGCAGGTTACTTCTGCTGCCTGCCGGCTGCCTGCAATTTGGCAGTTCAAATCTCACCAGGCTCAGGGTTGACTCAGCCTTCCATCTTTCTGAGGTGGGTAAAATGAGGAGCCAAAATTGTTGGGCCAATATGCTGATTCTATAAACTGCTTAGAGAGGGCTGTAACACACTGTAAAGCAGTACATAAGTCTAAGTGTTATTGCTAATGCTATATTGCTATAAATATCTTCAGTGGTTGGCATTGTTATATCATGTACTATAGCTACAGTTTAGTTAGAAAGATAAGAATGTCATCATTTATAAAATAGCCTATTGCTTTGGGCTAATTGGTTCATTGTTAATCATTGACAATGGATGCTCTGATTTTGTGTTAATAAAGGTTAAATGCTAAGCACACAATTTCATAATACGCAATTTTCTTAGTGATAAAAGGTATTTATATGGAACTGACTTTAAAATAATATCAGCAATTTGCAAACCTGCTGCAAAAATTCAGTTCTGTAAAGTTAGATACTAAGAGTGCCTTAAACTCAGCAGTAAAAATGCAATTTATATTTTATAACTTTATGGTCCAGTTCCAAACTATTGGGAAGTTATGTTGGAAGTGAATCAAAATTATCGTTAACTGACTCCTCTTTCAGTTGATATTTAGCAGAATAGTTGCATTGTTACTCAACTAAAATATACTTAAAACAAATGTCAGCATTTCTTTGTGACTTCATGTATTTATTGATATATTGCATACTTCAGCTGTATTTTAACTGAAAAATGACAGATACCATATCTAGCTAAAAACTGCAAGGGGAATTTAAATAGGTGGGATAAAATTACATAAATGAGAAATTGGCCTGAATATCAAGTTTACACCCTTCCCTTATAAAAGATGCCATTAAAAAACTGCTGAATAAATACCAAACTTTGCTTGACCTGAGTACACCATGTGGTTTGCCTTGTCCATATGTATTTAAAGCTACTAAAAACCTAAAAACGCAGCAAATGGACTGAAAATGTAGGTCTTGTTCCTTTGAAACATCTCTGTTGCTAAAGGTTGCCACCTTGTGAGCAGAGCAAAGAAGTATTCATGTTCGCCCCCTTTTTTAAGTAAGGGGGATAGAACAAGAACTGAAGTTGGAAGGAAGTAAATCTAATAGGTTAGATTTGTCACATCTTGAATCATTTGTGTATGCACAGAAAAACGGTGTAGTGGTTAAAGCATCAAGATAGAAACTGGGAGGCCATGAGTTCTAGCCACACCTTAGACCAGGGATCTCCAACCTTGGCAACTTCAAGACTTGTGGATTCAACTCCCAGAATCCTTGTTGGAGTCCAAAAGTCTTAAAGTTGCCAAGGTTGGAGGCTCCTGCCTTAGACAGCCAGGTAACCAGTAAGCAGTGATCAGCTATAGGAAGGAGACCACTTCTGAGAAACCTTGCCAACAAAACTGCAGGGATTTTTCCATGCAGCTGCCAGGATTCAAAAATTAACTTGATTGCACAAAAAATTGTAATAGACAAGTCTCATTAGAGCAAAACATTTATATAATTAAGTGACATTAATATTGTCATAGCACCACTAAAATAGGATGAGATGTTGGAATACCTAAATCTATTTTTTTAATTTTTATTTTGCTTTCTATAACTACTTTGTGACTTCGTTAACCATAAAATAAAAATAATAAAATAGATTTAGGTATTCCAACATCTCATCCTATTTTAGTGGTGCTATGACAATATTAATGTCACTTAATTATATAAATGTTTTGCTCTAATGAGACTCGTCTATTACCATTTTTAATTATAAGAACATTTTTTTTATCCTTCATTGTATTAATTTATTAATACATACATACAAATTTATGTTTATAATTTTTCATTGCTTTTTCTGTTGAACCAATTACCATATCTTTCCATAGAAATAATCATTTTTGAACAGTGCGTGTTTGAATAATCCGATCATTTCATAGGATTTCTTAACTGCACTAATCAAGACCTACCTGTACATTATAAGATATAGGGAGTCTTCAGCTTGCAATCGGAATAGGGACTGGAAAATTCACCAGTAAGCTGTACAGATGTAGGGCGACACATCATGGGACCATATTCAGTTTTACTACCTTTTTCAATTGGTCGTGAAGTGAGACATCATATAGTTACAACCTTCTACCTCCTTCCAGCTTCCTTATTGACTTGTTGGAAGCTTCTCTGGGAAGGTCAGAAATGATGTTCATATTACCACTGGATACTGCAATTGACAATAATCCAGGCTGATGGCTAAGCACTGAGTGTGACCATGGGGATTCTGCAATGATCATAAGTGTGAGGGCCAGTTTTAAGTCACTTCTTTCCAGCACCTCATAACTGCAAATAGTCACCAGACAAATGTTTGAACTGAGCCACTATCTTTGGTAAGGCAATATAATCTTTCTTACAGTACCAATTGCTGTAAGGTGAGCAGACAGTATCCCTTTACCCTCAAATCTTGCTTGTTGGCTTCTTAAAATACTTTATTAGTTATTGCATAGTAGAATGTTGGATTATATAACCCTTGATCAGCTCCTACAGGATTACTCTTACACTCATGAAGAGTTGATAATGATGGGCTGTTTTGCCAATGTTTCCTGTAATTTAATGAGATGTCAGAGCATTCTCAGATGTGTCTTTGTAGCCATATGGTATAGATTTAAAGCACACAAACATCTCACCTAAAGAGCATGGCAAATTAGAGAATTTATATAATTTAGAGGCATGTCTTCACCAGCCGTATATACCAGTGGAACTGTATGAGAGAAAATGTATAGTTACATTGGTGTAACAACACTGAAATATATCTGTGTAACTTATATTCTCTGTGTCTGTTTGTAAAGCACCAAAGTAAAATATAGTGTATTGTTTCAATCATGCCAATGCATATCAGTGGAGCTTTTTAATACTTCATATTTGTTTTAATGTATTTAAAGTTAGAATAAATCCAAGATTTCTGAATGCATTTTAGCAATCAGCTTAATTTTCCCTTAAACTGAAATGCACAGGATCTAGTCAATTTCTGAAGAGAGTAGAGGGGGCTATTCCAATGTAACCTTGTGGTTTCCTTTTATTTTCTTTGAAATCTTAGGCTATAGAATCAATATTTCTTGTTTAAAAAATATTCAGAAGGTCAAAAGCGGGTTAATAGTTTAATTTTGTTTCAAATGTAATATTACCTTTTGTCAATGGTTCATGAGAAGTTTAATAAATTAATTATGAGAAAACAAACATACCAATCAGACAGTCTGTTATTCAGGGCAACATTAATTAAAGAGAAAAAGTATATATATTAAATATACTTAATACTCTGATGATGTTAGCAGAGGCTGACAAAAGCTTAATAAGTATAATAAATATAATTTTAGTTCCGGAGATCACAAGATGTCTGTTTCTTCACATACATACATACATACATACATATTGTATACACATATACACACAGACAGACACAGACAAAATAAAATTCATTCATACGCAGAAAATTGAGAGAGTAAAGTATGAATGTTATGGTCACAATCCATTTCTTGCCTTTTCTTTTTTTGCTGACGCACTCCTCACCTCTGGTAATCATTTTAAAATGTTCAAACATTTTTAAATGTAAAGCTTAAAATTTTATTCCTTTATAATCAAATTTTGCTGAAGTATATTTCAAATGAATTCATTAATAAATAAGTGTTTGTAATTAATGCAACCTAGGGCTACCTTTGACTGTTGTACTTTATTTGCATTTTTTTTTTAAAGATACTTTTTTACTTTTGTTTTGCATAGTATGCTGGCCGCAGTAAGAAAGAAAACAAGTATTCACTGAAAGCTGTAGAAGACATGTTGGAGGCCCTACAGATCACTCAGTCATAAAGCTTAAGAGGGATGACCAGTGGTGATAGATCTTTTTCTCCGAGCTCTGTAACTGAAATTCTGTCCTCACAAACTTAAAAGTTTATTTTGAATGCCTCATTATGTTAACAGTGGTTTCATGTCAGTAAAAGTTGCTACAGTACCTTGAATGATACGTTTTATAAAAAAAATATAAGATTTCTATTTATTGTTTCTATGATGAAAAGTCACTGCAGTTAATAAAAATAGTAAATTCTATTGAACTTCAGTCTCTTCAGACCTTGTAGAGCAAATGTTTAAGCCATAACTTGATGTAAAAATAAATTAAGTGATAATGCAGGATTATTTATTGCACTTGTGGAAGTCTACAAGACTTGTGCAAAATAGAAATTGCCTATGGAACGTGAACTATGGATCAGACTTAAAAGTTCACCACAATGATCAAGTAATATTTACCTGGATATTTAGTTTTGCGCAACGCCGTTAGTATGACTGCAGTACTGATTTATAAAATGGTAGAAAAATGGTAAGTGCTTTGAACATTATGTATTAAGTACCACCTTTAAGTGAAACCTTATTGATGGAGTTACTTTCATGCTGCTGATTCTAATCTACCTGAAACAGCTCCTCCAATTTTTTAAATATAAAAATAATTTATTAAGCTTGCATGCCATCCAACTCACAAGAATAAAAAAAAAATTACTATTAAAATTAATTAAAGATAAAAGATGGCAAGAACAAAATAGAATTCAGTCATGCTGAACTGGCTTAAGTAGGAAATTTGTCTGCTGATTCTCTTCAAAATTGACCAGTTCTAGAGATTTTATTATGCTTCTCTCTGAAAATATGTAGAAAAATAAACTCATACATTGAATTTCTGCCATGGCCTTACTAATGGATTCCTACTTTACAACCTATTGTGTTTATTATTGATTCTGTTGCTGGCCTTGCAGTGCATAAGGTCATTAGGGAGAATAAATAATGCTGCTTTTCATTTGGAACTTTTGAAATAATGTGAAAAAGCATTTGTTTCCTTTCAGATTTTCTGAATTTGTGCATAACTTAAATATGTTTTCTATGGAGGGAGAAAAAGGGAGTTATATACAATATGCTGGTGTGGAAAAGTAATCACTGCCTTAAATTCATAACTATTTAGCTGCAATAACTACAACCACCCTTTTCTTATAACTTGCTTGTTGCATAGGAATTTTTGCCCATTTCTCCACAGCAAACAGCTTTACTTCATTTTTAAAAATGCCTTTGCTTTCACCACATTCTTTGTCCAAATGCCAATTTCCATGCAATAGGAACGTAGTTCAAAAGAATGAGCATCTGAGAGCGTCTCAAAATTGAGTTATCTCAAAATTGAGTTAATACACATAATAAATTCCAAAATGGATCTGTTGTGGGACACGGCAGGCAGCTGTCTAAATGGTATAGCTGCATTGCATCTCTTAACTTGATGATTCTGTCACTCAAGTCTTTCCTATGTAAATCCAGTGAATATGAAATGCTATTTTTGATTGAATAAATCTAAGATGCATTGAAGTGTTTGATACTGAATACCGGCATGTGACATGAGAATCTAGGCAAAGTCTTTATTCCATTCAATCAGTGTATTCATGTATTCATTACAACATAATTGATCAAAAGTAATTATGGGATGCTTGCTTGAAAGTTTCAAGCTATGTATTTCAAAGGCTGGAATTGGAACTCATCTCGAAATACAGTTTTTTTTAAAGGATTATTGTTTCATAGGGCCATTCAGTCATAAAAAATATTCAACATATCCCAGGGTCTGGAGGTGAATTATTGTCAAGGTGCAAAAACAGACATTTCCAAGTATGTTAAAGGACAACAGTTTCTTTATCTATGTCAGATGAAGTTCATCTTCCAAGCTGTATTCAAATTGAAGGGTCAAAAGTTGTGTTTAAATTATAGTATATTTTAATTTTTTTCCAGCTTTAGATGTAAACATTAATAATAGGTATTAGAGTATGCATTTTAAACTTTTAGACTTTTACTGTATCCATATTTGTTTGAGAACAAATGATATGGGTTGTTTCTTTTTTAAAAAAAATGGATTAGAAATCAATTTGATATTTACATTAAAACACATTAATTTTAATTAATTACAAGTAGTCCTTGTTTAGTGACTGACTCATTTAATGATGATTTCCAGTAATAATGATGACAAAGTAACTTTGAGACAAGTTCTTGCACATACCCTCTGAGGGAGATGGGCAGTTAAGAAGTATGAAATATAAATTGAAAAAAATATGACTTCCGCAGGTCTGAGAGCAAACTGAAATCAAATGATAAGTACAGGTGTGGCTTTACTTAGAGAGCACTTCCCTTAGTTCCAGTTGTGCTTGCTAAATAAGGGCAAACATTTGTTCTTCAAATGTACTTTTCCAGGATTAATTAATACAATATAAGTGATGTGCTATTAATGGCAGATTTTAACTGCAAAAGTGCATTAAGACTGTTCCTTGTTAATTTAATTGTCTCATGACACCCTTTCTAAATTCTCTGTGTTGAGCTGAGGTTGTTATCACATCAGATTTTGGCACTTGTAGGGGGATAGGAAAACTGCTTCAGAAAACTAATCACCGGTTAAATAAGTGCATTCTATATTCCACTCCCCATCTCTTTTCCTGTTTAAACCACATAGTTTTGAGCATTTTGCTTTTTGAAGCATGTTTCATTTGGCCCTGACCTCATGATGAGGGTTAACTAAGGAAGGGAGAGGACTGTAATGATGCATTGGCAAGATTTTAAGTTATGACATAAATAATTTTTTAAAAAGGTATTTTCTGGCAGTATAAGGGGCAAGCCAGATTTTCTTGCTTGCACAGACAAAGGCTGGGTAGAAGTCTACAGAGTTAATTTTATCCAATAGATTTGGGTAGAAGTCTACAGAGTTAATTTTATCCAATAGATTTGTCCTGCACATAATCAGTATGCAGCTTGAATGAACATATATATTAATAAATAAAAATTACTGAATCAATGTGGGATGGACATTGGCATTCTTTTTTTTTTTTTTGTAAATTTTATTTGAGTTTTCACAAACAGAAAAAAAATACAAATAAAACATCTTTTTTGAAAGTAGCGTAATCCCGGGTTACATTTCTTCGTACAGACACAAATTCAAGTTCATGCTCATTTTTACATTCTATTCCATATCTTATTACTATTTTACATTTTCTGCATAGCTTCTCCCCTCTTTTAATTTTCTCAATTTTATTTTAATTATCTCATCTCAATTCAAATCATTATATTTGTATTTTTTTAAACAAGTTTTATTAATTTTCAAAACACACAAGTCATCATTATCCATTACATATTTAAACCTTTTTCCATTATAAATTTAACAAGTCAGATGAGCTATAATTCTGTTTTAAACCATTTCCATATAAACATACAAAAACCTCTTATCCATTTTCTCTTTATTTCTCTTTACTCTTATTCCATTTTATTATTATTATTTCATCTATTTCTTTCTGACTTAGTTACCATTATTCTCATTCTATATTTCTGCAAGGTTTCATTAATTCTCCCCCCCAAAAAAAGACATATATACACAACACACAAAACATAAAAAAAAATCTTTTTGGAAAGTAACTTGGACCCAGGTATCTCTTTCTTCATGGACTTCAACTGTATTCATGCTCATATTACATATCATTACTTATTTTATTTACCATTCTAAGTCTTCTATATTAACTTCTCCCCATATTTCACTCTTTTTAATTCTATCTTAATTAATCATCTTAATTTGAGTCCTTATATTTGTATCTTTTGTCCATTCTTTATTATACCTTTGTCTCATTCCTTATAAAAAAAAAGAAATTTCTCCTGAAATCACTAATCAGAGTATGATGCCTTTCTATCTCCCCACTAAATTAATCAAGTTAATCTTTAAAATAACACCCAATACCCAATCCGATTTTGCTTGGTACATTCTAACTGAATAATACATCCAGAATAATTAAATACATAGTTAAACAATAAATCTAAATATTAAAAACAAATACTATAATAAAAATTTTATAATAACATCAATACCATAATCTTATTAAACTCTTTAATTAAAGCTCAATATTCTAAATCTCCCCTCATATTATTAAATTTTAAAACCAATCATTATTAACATTTCAACATTTTAATCTCTTATCAACTCTTAAGCCATTTAAGTTTTCTATTTCTAATACAATACTACAATATCATCTTATGTACCTTGCAAAATCTCTTTGCAAAAATTATACTTATCCTTTATCCCTAAAAAAGATTCTTTTTTTCCCATTTAATTTCAAAACTTTGTAGCTTTTCTCCACCTTTTCCCTTTCTTTCTTCTCCCAACAAATCTTTCTACCCCCCCTTCTTCTAGCCTCTGCCTTGCTGGCTTCCCTTCTCTGTCGTTTTCCTCTTCCCTTTTGTTTACCATCATTATATTGATTTTGCACCTTATTTTTCCCTTTCTTAAATGTTTTTTTAAATCTTAAGTCCTTTATTTCTCTTCCTTTCCCTCTTCCTTCCCTCTTGGTCGAGTTCTGAGGTTTATTAAAGATGGCTTCCTCTCCTTCTTCTTCTGCTGTCTTCATCTGTTGCAATGTTTGTTGATAGTTAATGAGCGCCATTTCCAAAAAAAGGCAGGCTTCTTTCAAACCAGCTTTACCATTTTTTTTTGCTTGCTCATAGTCCCTTCTCAGTTCCTCAATAGAAGGAGCCATTATAAATCTTTTCTTTTCTTTTCTCTTACAACAACCAAAATATTCCAAAGGAAAAATAAAACAATCCCAAAGTTATCAATCAGTCCAAACCAAGACAGGGTTCCCATTCTCTCCTCCTAGGGTAGTATCAATCAGAAAAAAAGAAAGTCCAAATCTATTTCTTAAAATCTTATTTCAATATATTTTAGTCTTTCAATCCTTAAGGCATCTCCTCCAACAAAGTCTTAGCATACAAATTTTTTTTTTTTAGTCCTCTCTTTTCCCACTCATCGCTTAGAGCCAGTTTTCACCTAAAAAAAAAATAGGTTTCTTAATATTCACTTTTTATTCCGTAGAAAAAGAGGGTAAGCTATCCTTTCAGCACCATCAAACTGCCGCTTTTTTCCTCTTCTCGAAGGTATCATTCAGAAAGTCATACTTTTCAGGAATTTTGTTAAATATGTCTTAGAGTCCTAGGAACCAAGAAAAACTTTCTCCTCTCAAGCACTTTCTCCACTTCCTCCTGCTCATTCTTACCCGGCTGCCAGCTTCTTTGTGGCGGCCATTACGGACCGCCGCTGCATCGTCCTGGGAAAAGGGGGTTCTGCCGGCCGGGGAGGGGGTCTGCAACACCCCCAAACCGCTCTCCGGATCCCCCCTACCTTCAGCTCCCCTGCAGGGCAGCCTAGCTCCGTACCCGTCCGGATCGGAGCCCCAAAAACGGCTAGCGCGGCAGGGATCGCGCAGCTTCGCAAATCCCTGCCGCTCGCGAAGCCGACAAACCGGAAGCCTCTCAATTCAAATCATTATATTTGTATTTTTTGTCTGTCCTGTTTCAATTATCTATTATCTTTTCTCATTAAACAAAATGTCTCCTGTAGTTACTGATTGGAGTATGACGCCTTTATATCTTTTAAGTTTATCCATTTAACTCTTATTTAGGCTTCAATATATACCCTAAAGTTATAACATTCAATATAATACATAACTTCCATTCGGATTCTGCTTGCTACATTCTTAAAATACACACTATATTCTTAAAAAAAGAAAACATTATAAATGTATGTAATTAAAACAACACATTCCATTCCAATTCAATTCTACCATTAATATTAATATTCATTAAAGTCTTAACATCTTTAATATTACTTTTCAATTAAATATCATACTTCCATGGGAACAATTATAAGCTTTCCATAATTAATTCCCCCCTCTTCACTTATATTTTATAAAACATTAACTAATTAAAATGTTCCCGTTCCTTCCTAATTCAATTTTCTCATTTATTTTATTTCACTTATTTTATTAACAAACATTTCACTAAATTACACTATTTTATCCCTCATTTTAATCATACATTGTTTCCAATTTTCTAAAGTTATTTCTATTACTAATATAACAGTACAATCTTATGTACCTTTACAGAATCCCTTTTTCAGTTAGATTTTCACCCATTATCTCTAAATAAGTCCTGTTTCTCTATATCTTGCTCCGGTCCTTTGTAACTTCTTTTCCTTTCCTTCTTCCCTCTCTTCTTCTCTCTCCCCTTTTTACCCCCTTGTCTCTCTACCTCTATTTCTCTCTTCTGTATTCCCCTTTTCTGTTGCTTTCCAGTATTTTACTTATTTTTCGAATTATTTTTCTTTTCTTTGGTTGTTTTTTTTAAATCTTAAATTCTCCATTGTCTTTCCCCCCTTTCCTTTTTCTTCCCCACATAAAATTACTTGTTCATTAAAGATGGCTTCTTCTTTGTCCCGGTCTTTTTCTTTTGCAGACGGTTCTTATTGTTTCTCATAGTTCCAAATCTCCATTTCTAAGAATTGAAAAACGAAGCCAAAAGAACCCTTCCCTTCTTGTGCATCTTCTTTGTACTTTTTAAGTTCCATTTTCAATTCATCCAGAAGTGGTGCCATTGTATAAATTTTTAAACAACTACCCGATTAATTTTAGTCATTCAAATGTAATAACCAAGAATCCAAAGATCACCAAATAATCCAAATACACGCAAGCTGTTTCTTTTTGCTCTTTTTTTCACTTTCTCTTCTTGGGGTTACTATTTAGTTACAAATTTTCAGTTAAAATGTATCTTTTAGAAGTCTTGTTGAAGTTTTACTTTAGATTCTTTTTAATTCCAGGCAGTCTCCTTCGTCTTCCAGATCCTGCCCTTATTCTTTTTCTCTCCCTGCTTATGAAAAAAAATTTTTTTTAGTGTCCAGAAATCTTTATTATCCCTTTGGCATTTTATTTTATTTTCAGCTTAATTGCCTATTGATGTCAAAGCGGATTTTTCCGATTTCTTGTTTAAGTCTCTTAGTTGTCAGTATAGGGAAGGAGAGAGAAGGAAAAAAAAGCCAAACCTTTCCCTTTTCTTCACTGCTTCCGACTCTTCTTTGGGAGCGATGTTATTTTTTTGTAAGTTTAAATTCTAAGGTACCTTAGTTGTTGCTTTTAACTCGGTCAGCCAAAACTTTCACTTCTTATCTTCCTCCTGCACATTCTTTTCCAGTCGAGTTCTTCTTTGTGGTGGCCATTTCTGACCATCGCTGCAACCGCCTTCGGGAAAGGGAGTAATGGCCAGCTGAGGAGGAGAGATGCAGCTCTCCTCAACCCTGCTGGTGGTCTCCCCCCCTTCACCACCTCTACGGGGTGGCTTAGCCCTGAAACCAGCCGGCTTGGGGCGCTCCAGCGGTGAGCCCAGACCAAAACCTTGCACGATCGCGAATTTCTGTCTGTCGCCGAAGAGACTTCAAACCGGAAGGACATTGGCATTCTGTATGATCTGCCTTTTACACTCAGATTTTTGGATAAAGCTCTCATTGGTTAGGCATTCATTAGTTTGCTTCAATTGCATAAATAAAATATTTTTTTTGGAAAAATTGTAGAAACATAAATTACAAAACATATAATTTAACCTATTAGTGACCAAGTTTTAACAATTATTGTTTGTATATTATTGATTCATCAGACCTGACTCTTAATGCAAAGGAGCTGAACTGAAGAAAACTAAATAGACTAAACTAGATAAAAAAATCAGACTTTTGTTTTCTCCTTCAATAAACTTCTGCCCATTTATAAAATGTGGGGAAAAACTATGTGGATGAATACCTCACAAACTATAGTCCAATTCCCTGCATACATCAAGATAAAAAGCTTCCAGTTCATTAATATACTTTATAAGTAGGCTGAGTGTATAAAAGTAATATGTTAAATAAAACTCTTGAAATATTTTCTATGTTCCTAGAAGTACTTAGCTGAGGTTTTGAGTTCTGATAAGGATATAACAAAGGAAGAATTCACTTAAATAGTGTTCCATCATTTGCACAATCTATCTTTTCAGTGGTGGGTTAATTTGATTTTGCTTCTATTATTTCATATTGCTACAGCCATAGACATTTCATTTTAGTTTTCCCTTGGCACATTTGTTTTTGTGACCGCATTCATGCTTGCTGTGTGTTGTATTATAAAGTTACACGGGCTTCAGACATTTTACAACGGAAGGACCAAAACCCCGAACTACATTTTCTTTCCTAGCAAGAATTCCATTGCTTTTATTTTCCATCCGCCCAAAAATATCACTCTGTCCTTTGCCATAAAGTGGTTTATACTGTAAGAGAAAATTTCATAGTAATAAACTTTACAACTCAGAAATTGCAAGTTAGCAATGGCAGTACAATAATACCATTTGTGCAAGAGATGCACTACCTAGTAGAACCAAAATTGCATGTATTTTTGTGTAGAAATATGGGCTCTGCACTCCTGTTAATGAACCTCTAAAGAACAATTGATTTTTTACCAGCTGCATTGCACTTGTAGAAAGTTAGCACCCACCCCTCTCCTAGAAGAATGAAATATTCTAGGAAATATTAAAAAGGCAGAATATTACATCTCCCTGGATGAGAAAAGGAGAAACATGCTCTTGAAAAGTAATCCCCATCTTTGTTAATAGCCTCAGAAAGACTGGTCCATCCTATCTACAAGACAAAAGGCCTTCAGCTCCAGGGTGATAGGATTAGCCCTCACTCAAGATCCAAACCAGGACAAAGCCATTAAGCCATAATAGGAATTGTCCAACGCCCTTTCAGAACGCAACCCTCTTCATTACATCATCACCCAGCAAGATTCAACCAAGACAACCTACAAAGTTACTCCTGTGTGGCCCCATGGGAGTCTGACAACCAATCAGAATACAATCTCTCCCTCTCACCCATGTGCTCAATTGTCCAGGACCTCAAACCATGTGGTACTGTCTACCATTAAACCATCTTTCCAAACAGCTATGTTTCCAGTGTCTTTCGCCCAACTTGGAGCTGAATCCAGATGGATATTTCTTCCAACACACTGTTGGCGCATGTTTGTCATGTGCTCAACAGAAACATCCTGAATATTTAACACATCTGACTGCCAAGCCAGGTCTCCCCAGTCCTGCAGTTTGTGAAGTCACAGAATTCAGCAGCAATTCATCCAATTATTGTTTAACTCCATCTATCAGTCCTGGCCTTTTAATATTTCCTTCCAACTAAAATAACATAGTGCTGAATGCACTCATTAAGTTGGCAATAAATGAATATCCAGGTATTATTGAAGTCCAATTGCCATCATTTATAAGACTACTAGCTGGATACCCACATACTACGAAACTATATGGTCTGGTTTAGTTTTTGGGAAGAAAAAAAAGGGGAAATTTCTGCTTCTGCCTACCAACATACATCGGTATTCATCTGACTAGCGTCCTGTCAGTGTGTGAGAGAGTTGAGGGCTGTTTGGAAATTGAAAGTATTTGCTGTGTGAGCAAGGAGACAGCAAGGAGTCTGGGCATGGCTTAGCTCAACTGTTCTGTACTAAAGCTGTTCAGTACTGTGAAAGTAAAACTGAAACTCCTCTGCTTGTGTTTTGCATTTGGAACAGATTTCTTTTCAGGTGGGGAGAAGTAGAACTCCTTAGCATCAGAGTGTGTTAATAATAATATAGGAAATACTAATTCTGTGATGGTAATTTCAAAAAATCCTTTCTTAGTGAGCACCTAGATGCCAAGAGGAACATACGTGGCAAATTTCAAGTTTGTAGGCTTTACAGTTCTGGAGATTACATGACGATGCGTGAGTGGTATTTCACTTTTATGTAGAGAGATTACTTCTATGAAGAAACTTTCTATTGCAAGCTCTGTGTCTTTGTGTGGTGGTGAATTTTTTGCCACTTACTCAAAAAGGGAAATGTATCCCGATTTGTAGCAGATTGAATAGTATGACCCTTCCAGCTAAAGTACTTTACAACTGCAGCTAAGTTTTTCCATTGTGCTGAGCTAAAGCATGGTTGGTTGGTTGGTTGGTTGGTTGGTTGGTTGGTTCTTAATTGTTGTGTGAAGCTCAGCAACTCAATAATTCCAGGTAAGTAAATCAGGATTTGCAATATGTTTCTAAATCATTGTGTACAATATAAGGATAAAGTAGGGCTCTTCTTTCTTCACAAATCAAATGTCATGATTCTGATCAAACAAAAATATATCTTGTAAGTAAAGTGACATCTATCCAAGGGGGCTTGCAAAGAATGGCATATCTTGGAGTTGTCTTCAGATAAGTGAGCATCCTTAGTATCTCGCCCTCATTGAAATTCTACAGCTTATATTATTTAGATTTATCACACTTTCATTCTCTTCTTCCTTGCTATTACTCATGTAATGAATCGAGCAATTCACCAAGCAAGGAAATCTCAAGGAAATCTCTAAAATATAAATCTACCAGAAATAAAATTTTAATGCAGGAACACTTGAAAAGCTTTATACTTAGCCACTTTAAACATTGTTACCACTTTGATTAAACTTCAGCATCTCTCTTTTTCTGTCCCCCCACCTTTCCCTTTTCCTCTTTGGAGGGTCAGCAATCTCATCTTGGGGTTAAATTTGGATTCATATATGAAACTTATTTTCAAGGTCATTCACAAAGGGGGAAGTGTCCAACATGCTATGTTATATTTATGGTAGGAGCTGCCTGCAGAGATGAAATTATAAACTTCAATTTTTTCTCTCATGGTGCTTTTTTTTTAAAAAAAAAAATGGTTTTCCAAATCCGGAGAACAAGAGCCATGAATTTCTTAAAATTATCATTAAGGCCACTCTTCCATATTTTATGCTAAGAGGTTTTGGCCTGTTTACATAGTTTGGAATTTGGCAAAATTAGTAATGTGATAGTCCATTTTTAGTGAACATATCAAGCAATAAATAATGACACATGCTGTTTAGGGAGAGATCTGTTCTTTCAGGGGAGGGCTTGGTGGCCCTGAAATGGCCAGGTTCTTCCAGTCCAAATTTTGTAGTGTTCGGCAGTATGTTTTAACTCTGAACTAAACCAGATGCTGATCAGTTCTGTCCTTATTATCGACTTGATGTTGAGATGGTAACCAGACCCTTATTTGCAATGTTAACATTTGGAACAAATTAACAGCAGTTAGGCTGAAATGAGAAACCCCCATTTTACTAAAGAGGTTCAGTACATGTAATGCTGTAAAATCAGAAAGCCTGAAGTGTGTTAACTAGAAATAAATAAGTTAACTGTCTGTCATGCATTCCTCACAAGGGATATGTTGTTTCCACTTTCAATGCCCATTTTTAAAAGGATTTTTCAAGAGCTCTTAAGAGAGTGAGATCAGCCACTCTCATCTGGAGTCTGACTCTTCAGTCAATTTCTGTCTCATATTCCCACCCTATAGGAAAATGTGGGGGGGGGGGGGCAACAACATAACCACAGAGTTAGATTTCTGTTAGTTTTAATGTAACCACCAAGAGCAACAACAATATATATCCATAAAACAAGACATTAAAACAAGACATTAAAGATTCTCTCTTGCTGGGGGCACACCTCCTTTTTATTTTTCTATCTAGAAATGTTTGCAGTGAAGGAATAAAAACAGTTTTATAATGTTAGTTGCCCCTCTTGGCACTTTATATTTCCTGAGAATATTTCAGCCTATTTTGCAACCTTTAAAAGTTCAAATTGATTTCAGCAATCAGTAAAGATTTCTTCCTTTGAAGACTGGAGTAGGCAACCTAAGTCATAGAAATCTATATGGTATGGTAACTATGTATGACCTGGTTACTGAAATAAAGACTATTATTGACATAGAGATTAAAAGCCATTAAGATCTGGCTTTTTTCATAGCATTAGGGATCAAAATATTGTGCCATTGTGTGACTTAATAGCACCCACACTCAAATGGTCGATGTCCAAGTCCACCAGACAGTGCATAACACCACTGGACATTACATCCCACAATTCTGTGCACTGGTTACTAGTACTTAGCAATATCAAGGATGCTAAATAACAAGGCCCACCCTATTCACCAGGATAATGCACAGTCTATCACAAATCCTGTCGGCCAGCATGGAGAATAGCTATTGACTTAACATCTACTAACTTTAACCCAAAAATGCTTGGAGAGAGCAGTGGTCCAAGGTACCTTCCTGTGGCCTGACCATTAGTGAACCCTGTACCAAGTCACCTGGTATTTATTAAACTGCCTCACTTTGGTCAAAACTGAACAGAATTAGGTGTGATGCTGGAAAAAGTGCCTGTGCTCTATCAGTGGGGATGGAAACAGAGATATTCAGCAGGTTTTGACCAGTTCTGGAGAATTGGTAGCAAAAATTTTGAGTAGTTCAGAGAACCGGCAAATGCCACCTCTGACTGGTCCCACCCCCATCTATTCTCTGCCTCCCAAGTCCCAGCTGATCAGCTGGGTCTTCTTTTGCCCTACACAGGAGAACGGAGCTGGAAACCAGGTTAGTGGGGTGGGGAGGGAATGGAGATTTTACAGTATCCTTCCCCTGTCATGCCTACCAATCCACGCCACACACACCAAGCCACACTCACAGAACCGGGAGTAGAATCCCACCATTGGATGGAAAGATTCCCCATGTGATTGTGAACCTGCTATGCAAGCTATATTGTGCAAGATTGCCCACAATTCTCTGGTCCCTAGAACAGGGCCCCGACGGACCGACCGGGACAAGCTACCGGGGGGTTTTGGAAAAGCGCTGGTGAGCTTTCGGAGGTCACCGGCGCTAAAAGTGGGGCGAGGCCGTGAGCTTTTCCAAAGATCTGCACAAAGCAACACCAGAGGAAATCGTTTGGATAGCTGAATTATGAGTTATGAGACCACTGCTATACCCTGTAAAACTTTTTGTATAAAATTATGTGGGTTGTGTGTATATATTTACCTTTCTTCTATCATGTTCTCATCATATGCTGAATAATAATAGGGGTCAGATGAGTGGAGTTACCTGTTTGTTTCTTCATGTTATATTTTGGATTTTATATATTCTACATGTTTTAGTGATATGTAATTCGAAGTAGTTTTGCTCATATGTTCATTGTTTGTTTTCATGCTATAATTTATATCACCCAAATTATATCACATTGCTTAATCTAGTTAATTAATTTTTCATCTAAAATAACAGCTCCGCTTCCGTAAATAATGTTTAAAAAATCAATTGGGTGAGATGAGGAAATTAGGATATCATGGAAACACCAAATATATATTAATTGACCTAGCCCAGTGATGGCTAACCTTTTGTTGTTGCGTGCCGAAAGTGCCTGCACCCATAATACAATGCATGCATGACAATCCCTGCCCCTTGTACATGTCTGTGTGACCAACCCATGACATGCATCTCTGTGCGTGCACGCATGCCCCCCCCGTGCACTGCATGCCTCAGTGCATACATGCACAACCCCCCCATGCGCACCCCGCCCCCTGCACATGCACACGCATCTCCTGTACACCCCTGCCCCTCCACATGCGCAGCAGATATTTGACAATAAGCTGGCTGGCGGAAAGTGCATGCACATGCTCAGTGGATCTATTACGGGCGACAGCCCATGTGCCGGCAGAAATGGCTCTGTGTGCCACTTTTGGCACATGTGCCATAGCTTCGCCATCACAGACCTAGCCAATTAAATGCAAAGCGGTAAAATTTAGTCCCAGATAAATGCAACCTTGCTCAGTATCACCTTAACTCTGCTTAATCAAGTTTATTCCCTACATACTCCTTAATTAAGCATTGAGGATTAAGCATTCTTTCTTATATCAGTGATTATGAAAAAGTGTGTTAAAATGGATTTAAAAAAAGAACAACTCGCAGGAATCCATTTATTCAGAGATATATACAGGTAAAAATCATGGAATTTTACAGGTAAAGAACTAAAGATTTGGTTATAAAAGCTATAACAAAATTGAGAGGTTAGTTATTTTTGTGAACTTCCATCAATTCAGTTGTATGAATGTTTGGCCCAATATTCCATCATCAGCCTTTCATTCATTGATTCTGTTTTTGTTCTCAACTGATTGTTGATACTTTACTTATTCCCCAGTTTTAATCTCTATCTTCCCATCTACTTAATATCCTTCAAATTGAGAAGTTTTCTATTATTAAACTATAGTCCCTCCTACTCAAGTTCTTATTAAACTGAGGTCAAAAAAGAATCCAAAACGATAATGAGTTTTATGATCCCATATTTATTTGCCACTGAAGTTAGCAGAGAATTGTGCAATATAAATACTGATACGGATGCAAGTGGACAATGCTTGATGGCTGGCAGCCCTAAGAAACTGCTATCCAAATTTACATCTCTGTATTTATTCTTCAGTGCTGTTAAAACGTACCCGATATAAAAGAAATGATTGTAAGTGCAGCCAAGAGCTTTGAACAATTTCCAGAAAAGCTTTTTCTACATCTGATATAAAGTCCCTGTCTATCCAATTAATATGGAGTTAACTTTCTGCTAATGCTTACCATGACCCTTGGTCAGATATGTATCATTTTCATTTCAAAGTTACCAAGACACATTTCAAATTAGACTTCTTTCTCAAAATGTCTCACTGGTCAAGTATGATCCTCTTTGTCTCACTGTTAATCTTCTTGCAGATGTGGGCTTTAAAGTCCTACTTTGAGATGTAGTACTAAACCAAACTCAGCCACCGTCTTGTCTGCTGAGTCTTCTCACAGTTCTGCTGAATGGTTTGAAATTTTACCTCATAAATAGGGTAATCAGGAGGGGAAAAATCTGATTTCACCTTAATTACTTCCCTGTCACATTTTTCTAATTTAGGGTAGGTTTTAGATTACTGCTTCTAAAATTGATGTAAACTTCCAATCAGTGATTAACGTTACAAGCTAAAGATTGTTCTGTAAAGGCACTTCAATAAGAGGATGGAAGGAATCCATGAACAAGGGTTCTCTCAGTCTAGTTGTGACTTGGGTGATGCAAAACATAACCTTTCGGCAAATTTCCCACAAAAGGCCATGACCTTTGTAACCTTGCTGGAAAGAACTCCACCATGAATCTGTATCTTTGTTTGATGGAGAAGAGTAAGGAAAGCAAGTTAACCAGTCTTTAAAAAATGAAAAAAATGCTATTTCACTGTGCAATTGAGCCAGTGATTGCTATGATTCCTGGGTTGAGGATGGAATGGAATGGAATGGAATGGAATGGAATGGAATGGAATGGAATAGAATAGAATAGAATAGAGTTCTTTATTGGTCAAGTGTGATTGGACACACAAGGAATTTGTCTCTAGGGCATAAGTTCTCAGTGTACATACAAGCAACAAGTGTTAAATCATGATCATAATAATCATAAAATACATTAATCATAAAACATAAGATACAACACTCAGTGATAGCCATAGGATCAGAGGTGGTATTCTACCGGTTCAGCCTGGTTCTGGCGAGCCAGTAGCAGCGATGAGCAGCGGAGACCGAATCGGTTCTCTCCGCCACTCTGCTGTTGGGTGCACCCACCGGCCCAGGCTCCCATACTCACTTTTATCCACTGAATTTGAAGCGTAGCTGCTTTGCATGGCACAGAATAGTGCCTACACGGCAGCTGCTGAAGCGACCGGGATCATGCAGGCTTGCAGGAGGTGAGTTAGAATGCCTCTCCGCCTGCACAAACGCCTCTGAGCCTATGCAAAGTGCGCATTTGGCGCACACATGCACGCAAAGTGTGTGCATGCGTGCAAAGCGCACCCAAGCCACGCCCACCGAACCAGTGGCAACAATATTTGAATCCCACCACTGCATAGGATACTAAATAAGCAATCAACATAAATCATATTAGGATACTAAATAAAACAATATAAATCATAAGATACAAGAACAAAGTTATAGTCATAAGAAGATAAGGAAGTAGGTAATAGGAAAGATAAGAAGGATAATAGCAATACAGCCCTACTAGGTAGTTTGACAGTGCTGTGGGAATTAGATGTTTAGTAGATCTAAATGAAAAACAACTGTAAGAGGAGAGGTTGAAATAATTGGTAGTGAAGGTTACTCAACTTCTGCAAATCATCATTTGAGACTGATGTATTGAGATGTATTTCGGATAGTTTGTATGAAAGCATTCATAATCTCTTACTTTGGGGCCTTTTAAAATCCCATATCTGGATATCATCAGGTCATCTGCCCTTTATTAGATAGTGCTTATGGGATGAGGCTCTAAAGAATGTACACACTTTCTTGACATATATTTTCAGTCTGTTTAGAGATAGCTATAGTCCTTTTTTCCCATAGAAATCTCCAAATGTATTTCAAATATTCACATAAACTTAGATATTTGCATATTTCTTTGAGAATTTTGGCTAGTTTAGTCAAAATGTTCTTGGCTCCCCTAGAAATACCCAAATGCCTTGGGTATTTTGACAAAGTAGGAACTGTCAAGTTTGCCTGAAATATTGTTTTTGGTGGGATTTAGTGGTAGCCACAACCCTTAAAATGAACAAATTTTGCAAGTTTGCCTGAAGCCAGTGGAGCTTCAGAGCTTATTGTAAATGAAGCTCATGTGAATACATTTCTCTCTCTTTCTCCTATAAATGCATAACAGGTTATGAGAACTGTTCCATAAATAATTGGGAATGATCTAAAGTATTTCCTTATAAGGAAGTCCAAGAGAGAGAAGTCTATTCAAGAATGTTGTAGTACTGAACTCTGGAGGAAATGAAGTAACAATGGACATTACTCACTGACTGGGAGAAGAGCATGGTGGAATCTTGAAGTAAGCAGAGTCTTACTAAAAATTTAGTGGTGATGGTGGAATAGAGTATCTGGGAGAAGTGGCTGGCTGCAACTCTGTGAAGAGTTATTTGCTGTTTCCTAGTAACAACTACCACATGGATTATCTGTATAGAGAATCATTTTTTAAAAAACTAACAAATGGAACTGTATGCTCTACTTATTTGTCTCATATTAAATTTAAAATTGGTTGCCCGGTTTATGGTTCACTAAGTTGTACAAGAGAGTCAGTGTGCTGTGGTTGTTAAGGGATCAAGCTAGCAACTGGGAGACTGAATTATACTCCTTCCCATAAAGCTGGGTGACCTTGGGCCAGTCACTTTTTTTTTCTCCAGTCCTAGGAAACAGACATTGGCAAAACATGTTTGAACAATCTCAACAAGAAAAAAGACTAATCCAGGCAATCCGCAGGAGTCAAAAACTGACTCAAAGACTTTTAAAAAGTCTAGTCTGTGGAATTAGTGTATGGTTCAAAATGTTGTGTGAATCTAAGCAATGGGTTAATTGAATAAATCCTATTAATTATGAATAAACAACCTGCACACTTTCACATATGTACTGACACTCCTTAAATGCACACTAGGACAAAAATGTGTTGGTTGCTAGGTGAAGCTAATCACTCTCAGCTCAACCCATCTAGTATGGTTGCTGTGGAGAAACAAGAACAGGAAGGAGTGTTAGGTAAGTTCTCTGCCTTAAGTTACTTATGCATATAAAAATAATGGCATGATATAAATGAATGAATGAATGAATGAATAAATATGAACAATACTCTGTTATTTATTTACTTCCAACTTACAAGGTCCTAGTACCCTACTTCAACAAACACAGAAAGAAAATATGTATGTTCTAAAACAGGGGTCCCCAACCACCGGTCCGTGGACCGGTACCGTCCGCGGAACAACTCCTACCGGGCGCTGGCTTGTTGGCGCCGCCATCTTTTTGATGAAAAAGTGCTTCCAGTGAGCTTTTCCGGGTAGAAAGCTCACCGGAAGCACGTTATCATCAAAAAGATGGCAGCGCCCAGCTGATGCCGGTAACGGGCCACGGCGCCCAGCTGATGCCGGTACCGGGCCGCGGCGTAAAAAAGGTTGGGGATCACTGTTCTAAAAGAAACAAATAGTCAATATTCTGCCTTTCTTCATTTCAAGATGTTGAGGACTATATGTTCTGGGCTTTTAAAAAAAAAATCTTTCTACAATTTTATATGGTTGGCTAAACTGAAATATGTTAATTTCATCCTGACCGGTGTCTTGAACCCAAGTCTTTGTCTTGTCACCCCGGCTCTGTAAGGAATTGTTATAGGATTGTTAAACACCAAGATCTTTGCTTTAGTTTAGTTTTGAAACTTAAAAACCTTCTGTCAGATGGGTTGGGTCAAGACTCCTTAGGAAATCCCGGTCTGATCGAAAGCTATTTGGAATTTGATCGCTGCTGTTGAGCCAATTTCTCCTTCGCTATTAAAAAAAGAAAGAAAGAAAGGACAGGTTTGCTTCGTTTCACATCCCCAAATGGGAGATAAAAATGAGGTGTAAAGTATATGTAATGTGGCTTGTACTTAAGATCAGTAACTGGAGAGCTTGCATGTTAGATCTGCCAAGATGATAAAGAAGAAAATCTCTTTGCGAAAAGGTAAACGGTGGAAGGGAACTGACAGTGATATGTGCTAGCTGGAAGTGGGCCAGATTTTTTTTTTTAAGCCTTTAAAACATTGGCATAATTGTATACTTTGGTTTTAGGCCTCCTGATAATGATACTTTTTGACCCCCATTTTTGGTCCGATTCCAATCTGAAACAAGCTAAAATATCTTTCCTTGATTCAAACATGAGTTCAGGAAGATGTCTGAATTTATAGTACATAGGATGGTGCAATGTGTCACGGGGAGAAACATTTTCATTTGGATAGTAGATGAACATTTCAACATTTGTGTGGCTGGCTGAAATCTTTAAACTTTTTTTAAAAAAAAATCTAATTCTACATATTCTATGGAATGAGACGATGGGATCCTTCAGTCAGTTTTTATTCAACCTGGCAGTCTTCAAGAAGATTTAAAATATATTTACCAGAATTCCCAGTCAGTCCTAATCATTCAAATGGATACTATGTGTCAGGCCCCAAGAATTAAGAATGATATGTGGAGCAATCAATCAATTGAATAGCTTGCCTTCAGAAGTTGTGGGAGCTTCATCACTGGAAGCTTTCAAGAAGAGACTGGACTGCCATCTGTCAGAAATGGTTAAGGTCTCCTGCTTGGGTGGGGTGGGGATTGGATTAGATGATTTACAACAGTGATCCCCAACCTTTTTATGCCGCGTGCCCGGTACCGGCATCAGCTGGGCGCGCGCGACCCGGTGCTGGCATCAGCTGGGCGCCGCCATCTTTTTGATGAGGTCACCGGAAGCACTTTTTCATCAAAAAGATGGCGCCAGCACTTCCGGTGAGCTTTTCTGGGTAGAAATGGCTTTCTACCGGAAAAGCTCATCGGGCATGCGCCCGCCATCTTTTGATGAAAAGTGCTTCGTGCAGCTCTACCCGAAAAGCTCACCGGAAGCACTTTTTCATAAAAAAGATGGCGGCGCCCGCAAGCAAGAGCGCAGTAGGACTTGTTCTGCGGCCCGGTACGTCCAGCGGACCGGTGGTTGGGGACCCCTGATTTACAAGGTCCCTTTCAAATCTGTTAATCTGAGTTATTTCTGAGTAGTAAGTAATAGTAAATAGCCTACTAATAGAGACAGACTGAAGCAACTATCTGCATAATTATAGATATACAGTGGAGCCTTGAGTCATGACCGTAATCCATTCCCGGACTCCGGTCGCGACCCAATATGGTTGTATCCAGAAGCACGACTGACTGATCATACGCGCATTAAAAAAAAAGGTGCCGAAGGGGAAATCAGCACAGAAAGGGAATCTTTCCATGCTGATTTTGTTTGCCACCCAATTTTTGACAATTTGTGACCCGATTCAAAAATTGGGTGGATTTTTTTGTTCGCCACCCTATTTGGTTGCAAATAGTTTGCAACTTGAGGTTCCACTGTACTCTGTGAACTGTTGAGGTGGTGGGAGGCAACTTAGCCCTCTTCCTGCCTACAAGACATTTTGAGTTTTCTGACAAAATCCTGCTCAGCCTCTGATTTAAGCCCATCTGTTTCTGCAAATGCAATTCATTTGTTCTAAGGATATATATTTGCATGGTAAAAATATACAGTGGAAATCTGGACTTGTTAAACCATTTCAATACATTGAAGATGATTTGTACATGCCGTGTTTCCCCCCAAAATAAGACCCACCCCCCAAAATAAGCCCTATTCTGACTTTTTTGGGGTGGACCTAATATAAGTCCTAACCCAAACAAAAGCTGGGGGAATGGGTGTTGCCAACACAAGAGGCAGCGAGCTTCATTTCCATGTACCCCATAGGTGTCCAAACACTTTTTACCCAAAGGGAGATGAAGTTTTGTCTGCTTGACAATGGGGAGCTAATCACTCCATTTCAAAGTGCCCCATTTGCAAGCAGATGCAGCTTCCAATCTCTGTCATTTTTCCATCCAGGCAAAAAGTGTGTCTGCCCTGGAAAGCCCTGTAAGCCGTTGGGGCCGTGGACAAGCAGATGGTGTGAGGCAAGTGGCTGCAAAATAAGACATCTCCCCCAAATAAGACCTAATGGGGTCTTTTGGTCCAAAAAAAAGATCCTGTCTTATTTTCGGGAGCAAAATCACCATGTTCTTCCAGTCTTACAAGTCTTTCTTTTGACTTATTCAATTCACCTGTGCTTATTGGACTATTACTCCCTCTGAATCATATTAAATTGAAGAGTTCTTATATGATGGAGAAGCAAATTAAATTTCATTACTTTCTGGTCTAGCATTCTGCATCATAAACTCTGGGTGCATGCTGAATAATAAACTACCCATCAAGATTCATTCTCTCCTTATGTGTGAATTCCAGTTGTGTCAAACATCCATCATCAAGGACTATTTTAAAGGACCCCACTGATTACATCTTATGGCAGTTGTTAACACATATTGAGCTATTCGTACATAGGAATGTGCCATGAAACTTAATCCATTTTCTTATTGCTAGTATAGTTTTTTCCCCATTCTAGATATTTATACGGTAGCGAATTGGATCCAGAGATGCTTTTCATTCAAGGAATGAACTTTTCTATATAACCTATATGTCCTGTATATCCATAAGAGCTTTAACCAATGGAAATGAAGCAAAGCCTTTATAGCAACATTGTTAGAGGTTCAAATCAATACTTTATATTGTATCTAAAAATAAACCAGCAACCACTATAGATGTTTCTAACATGTTCTAATATCACATGTTGGTTAGCAACATTACTGCCATATTTTATGTTATCTACAGCTTCTGTAAGTAACACAATCCTCTCTTGTTGATTGTATCTTTATAAAAACTCCAAGTTCCCTTGAACCCTTTACAATTAAAAGGACACGTTTTTATTTGTGTTCCTGGTTTTTATGGTGGTTTCTTACTTGGGTTCTCTTTGTATTTAATCTGATGACAAGTTCTGTTTATGCTTATGAACATTTGGAGCTTTCATTGCAGCAACAGTTGTCAAAAATAATTAAGTCTTCAAAGTATGGATATTTTGCCTGGACATTCCTTTGTTCCTGGAACTATTTTTTCCCCCCTTTCCTTTCCCTGAATTAGGATTTGATGCAACAGCTTGTTTGATCTTACTTTTCTTAAGGAAATTCTATATTTTCTCTAAAGAAAATAGCCTAAGCATTTTAAACTGACTTTCAGTTGCTCTCCTTTAGTCAACAAATCAGATTAATTTTGAAAGAAGAAATTGTACACTCATTACATTTTACTTTTTTATATTGAAAATTTTAATTGGTTTAAAAGCACAATAATATTTTTATCTTGCATGTTATATATGTGATATAGGTGTGTGTATGAGTATGTGTGAAAAAGAAATTTATTTATTTTTCTTTGTTAACAGATAATTGACTGATTTAATCAACTTGATTCACTAAACACAAGCTCACATTTTGTGCCAGAGGAACACAATTTGTTTGGGTTTGATGTAATGTTGCATAATCTCAGCTACTGTGGGGTATAAACGTTGCCTTACACTTAAGTTAATTCTACAAGCTCAGCTAATTGTAGTTTATTCAATACATAATCATTAAACAAACAATAACTCAGTATACTTATTGTTGCTCTTGTCATAACACTCATTTTTCTAAAAAAAGTCTGGCATCATACATAAAACAATAAAAATGAAAAAAATGTAGAAATAACACAGGAAGTAAAGTATATCAGACTTAACTTTAGAACAGTTAAAACTCATTCTGTCCTCTCTTTTCACGCACATAGAGTCAATTTTAATTTTGACCCTAAGGAAATATCTTGAAATATAATTTAAGTTGCCATTACAACAAAAAAGAGAAGGAGAAGAAGGAGAAGGAGAGGGGGGAGGAGGAAGGGGAGGAGGAGGAGGAGGAGGAGGAGGAGGAGGAGAAGGAGGAGAAGAGGAAGAAGAAGAAGAAGAAGAAGAAGAAGAAGAAGAAGAAGAAGAAGAAGAAGAAGAAGAAGAAGAAGAAGAAGAAGAAGAAGAAGAAGAAGAAGAAGAAGAAGAAGAAGAAGAAGAAGGAAGAGGAGGAGGAGGAGTACTCAGTTTAGACCTCTAAGGCCCCACTTAATTAAGTGCTCTTTAGGTTGCATCCACAAGATGTTCTCAGCATAGGTTGACATTTGGACCAATACTCTTTGAAATATGCAATACCTTGGCAATTCATGTTGCATCAATGTACATGGAGTTTTCCCACTTCCCAAACTGGCAGCCACATTTTTTTACCAGCTGCAGTTTCTGCACTGTCTTTGAGTACGAATTTGGAAATAACAACTATGGCCTAAATAGAAATCTAACACATCTCGGTGAGATGGTAAAGATTACTGTTGGGGTCCCATGTACTTCACTGTGCTCTTCTTTTCTTCCATTGACCATCTATTGTTGATTCACAGTACCTCCAATGTTCTGCATGCCAACAATATTGTTCTTGAACTTAAAACATCAAGAGAAGACTCCTTCAAACCAAGGTTTGACTTCTATAAAGGTGCACACATGGTTACCCTAGAAATGCAATAGAAGACCATATGTTCACAATTTTCCTGTGTGGAAAACTGATACTTCCCATGTTTAGATCTCTCAATAGATCTGCTATTTGAGAGGGCAGGTTTAAATGTTATATATGATCTTAGAACAATATAAATAAACAGTTAGACTTGCCACATTTCCTAATGCAGCACTTTTTATATGCACCTAAAATTTTGTGTGAGAAAGGGAGTTTAGAATAATATGTTAATTTCTGTCCACCACAGTTTCAATGATGGTACTTATCCTTATTTGCCCTTGTTCCTTAAATAAAATATTTGGATTTTTTTTCACAGTCTTCCTTAATGAAGGGACTGTATAATTTAAAAAAAAAACATTTAGTCACATTTCTAAATTCTTCTTTCTTGAATTTGATCTTTAAAATTTAATCTAGATTTAATCTTTAATCTAGTTAGATTTTTGGGAAGGTCAGAGATTGGTTAGATTATGTTTCAGAGTGTTGTGGTTGGGTTCATTCAGAAAACCAAGATTAAAATAATCTATCATTGCATATGAAAGCGACTACAATTGTAGAGAATATGTCCTTCTGATTGCTATCTCAGATGTCCCAGAAATGTTTTGGTGGCGATACTTCTGAAGACCACCATTTTCCCCGGTATTTAAGTTGCTTTCTATTGTATTTCTTTTAAAGTTCAAAACTCTTCTGCACTTGCCACTCAATAAAATATGTGTTTGTCTGTGTCTCTGTCATTGTTAATTTTATTTAATTCTGTTGGATTTCCATTCTATTAGCTTGCTTTGGTGTGTTTCTTTTACTGGCTACTATGCCATGAATATCTGTTTTTTTACACTTTATGCTCATACTGGAGTAAAAGTATTTTAATAAAGATGCAAACCTATATAGATATGTGACATGTATGTGATTTATAAATAAAGAAGTCAAGACTGTGCCAAAATTTATTCAGATATGACATGTTTGGCTTGGCCACCCCTTGAATTGGACTCAATTAAATGGTAGAGTTGAAATATTTTATTTATAAAGTGGCAAACCATCACCCCTTAAAGATAAGAATATTTTCAAGGCTTCACTATTGCTCCTCTAGACCTTCTGAAGAACTCTCAACATTCCTGCAAAACCATTAACACCAGAAATGTCAAGTTGATGGCAGCCGCAACATACATAAAAAATGAAGTGAACCTGATTTATAAGCTTCATAATTCCATATTTCAAAACGGGCTTTGATCTCAAAATCTGTGAAAACAGGGCATGCACCTTCAAGATTATCAATGCAGATAGAACCCTTTCAACTTTATTTCTGCTTTCAAGTTAGGTATTTTGAAAGAAAACAATATTGGGGTAACAGAGAGACCCGAAACTACCTATCTCACCACTTCTCTCATTTAAAAAAGGGAAAGCATCAACAGAGCAAAAAAAAAAAAAGGGGGGGGGGGTCCACAATATTAAGTATTCAAATGAAAATTCAACTTTGCTGCTTATTAAAATCCAGTCATGCACCTGATGTTTTTTGGCTTGTTTTGAAAGAATAAAAAACAAGGTAGATGAGGATAGACCCACAGGAGATAGAAAGGGAAGAAAGTTTAATCCTTTAATCCTTTATTAAAGTAGGCACATTTCAACTGAAAGCCTCTTCAAGCAATTAACAATAAACAGAATTCCTAAAGAAATGAAGTAATTTTTTTTTGTTATTGTCATCAGAAAACCAGCAGCAATGGTTTGAATAGTATTTGGCCTAGATCTTGGATACCATTGTAGGAAACATCTTTTCTTTTATATTATCCATGTTTTAATTCTCTTGGAAACAGGAACATTCAGAAAGAAACATTAGATAATGTTGCTATTGTTAATAATGATAATGATGAAATAAGGCACAAATTCTTGTGGGAACAGGATGCCCTTGATGACTTCTTCCTCACCTGGGGGTCAAGTACTGAGGCATGTCCTCGGTCACCCCATTTGCCTGTTTATTATTTTAGTTATTACATATTTGTATCTCTCCTTTTGGTTATAATCCTCATGGAGTGTCTTACAATAATAATTGAAGGCAATATGCACAGAACAAAAATGTTGAAAATGAACAATGAGATGAACTGTGATATTCTAAGTATGAAAGCAACATGAAAACTTTCCTTCCTTCCTTCCTTTTTTTAAATAGCAGTGCTGAATAATGAATGTCCAGTATTTTATTTTACAACTGTTTTATATACAATCTGTCCATGAGTCACCTAATCCATTTTTTGTTACCTCGTCCTTCTTTTTCTTCCTTTGACCCCTGAGGAATTCTCAAACCCATTAGTATCAGTCAACACCTGAACCAACCCATAAATGGTTGCTTAATGGTCATTGAACAAACTCGGCACAATTAATATTTTTTTTCCTGATCATTTTAATTTTTAACCAGTGATGTGCACATTTCTTTATTTTCTTTCTGCATTTTATAATAGAGATTTTTTTAAAAGAAAAAAGCAAAGTAAATCTATGGAATTATAACCAGCAAAGGCTAATTAGAATAGAATAGAGTAACAAAGTTGGCAGGGACCTTGGAAGTCTTCTAGTCCCCTTCTCAGGCAGGAAACATTATTCCCTTTCAGACAAACAGTTGTCCAATCTCTTCTTTTAAAATTTATAATGTTGGAGCACTGTTATCATGTCACCCCAGTTCTTTTCATTAAACTAGGCATACCCAATTTCAGGAATTGTTCTTCATATGTTTTAGCGTCCAGTCCCCTAACCCTCTTTTGCTCTTCTCTGCATTATTTCCAGAGTCTCAACATCTTTTTTACATCATGGTGACCAAAAGTGGATGCAGTATTCCAAGTGGGGTCTTACTATGGCATTATGAAGTGGTAAGAGCCACGGTGATTAGAATGCAGTACTGCAGGCGACTTCTGCTGACTGCTGGCTTCGAACAGTTCAGCAGTTCAATCCTCACTGACTCAAGGTAGACTCAGCCTTCCATCCTTCCGAGGTCAGTAAAATGAAGACCCAGATTGTTGGGGACAATATGCTGACTCTGTAAACCACTTAGAGAGGTCTGCAAAGCACTGAGAAGCAGTATATAAATCTAAGTGCTATTGCTATTGCTAAACTGTAGTTGTTATCCTGCCATTTTGAAGGAAAACACAGGGGAAAACTGTTGCATATGGCCTAAAATAAATCCAATGCAAAATGAAATAACTTCAGCAAAGAAGAAATGACAGTTATCCCTCCCCCCCCACCCTCCAAAAAAGATGGGGAAAAACAACCTTTAAAAAGTCTCAATCCCACATGCTTTGCATGACTGTGTGGGCTTCAGACAGTGAGAGATTGTGAGTAAATAAGACTACAACATGAATAAAACCAGATGTGAATAAAACATATCAGTTAAAACATTCCTCACCCATTGCTCTGTCAATTAATATGGAAACCAACATTAGATAGCTATCAAGGATAAGGCTCACTCTCATGTGGCTGCTACTGATTTATTCTGTCTTGGTCATATCATCCATCAGCATACAGCAAAAGCAAATTCAGAAACCATCTGCCAGTACAAATTATCAACTCACTACATCATACAGCCCGCATGATTCAGGCCTATAAAGCTATGGTTGTTATCACTTTCTCCCATTGTCCCCTAAAATGCAAATAAAAATGTCAACAGGAAAATCCAACACTCACATTAATCAGAATGCATTTCAGCAATACTTCAGAGAATCTAAGTCTGGAGAAATCCACAATTTGGATGCTTTCCGTAGAGATGAATTCGTTTTTTTGGGTATGCATAGCATTGATCTGCTTTATTATGTGTTCATCAACCGTAGTGAGCCCATATGAATCCAATTTAAAGATTGACTTGGAATTTGGAGAGTTGTAGGTGAACACATCTGGATTGGCACAGGCTGAAGAAACCTGACATACTCTGTACTGGTTTTTAAAAAGTGGATGGGTCTACTTGATGTAATTCAAAGCATTTTGAAAATTCCAGTCAACTACAATAGTTGCTTTTTGGTATTTACAGCAGGATACACTGAAATCTATTCTAATTTTTTATTTATTTATTATATTATATTGTTTATTTATTTGTTTGTTTATTTATATTTATTTATTTATTTATTTATTTATTTGTCAAGCGAGTATTAGATAACAGGTATAAGTATAAATATGGTTATGAATACATGAAATAGATACGAATAAAAAAAGAAACAACAGGACAGGAATAGTAGGCACATTGGTGGGCTTATGCATGCCCCCACCAGACCTCTTAGGAAAGGGGTGAGGTCAATGCTATCTTCTATAAAAACACAACAACTTTATGTGGCAGATTGGGCTGAGAAATGTAGCTGAGAAATGGTGAATATTCATGCAATGGATTCTAGTTTTGTTTCCAATTGAAATCAGCAGATGGCTGTTAACATGGGTGTGAAGATTAGAATCTCTCAGTTACAACGAATGAACATTTCCCACACTGATTTACAAAATTGAAAAAAGAAAGCAATTTGCCAAACTTAAGGAAAGCAGTCTTCTTCTTGATGGAATTTCCTCAGTATGTGATGTTAGTTTGAAGGTTAACTTATTGAAAATGGGGTATGATGGCTCAGTGGTGAGAGATGCTGAGCTTGTCAGCTAGAGAGCTGATAGTCTGGATATGAGACCCAAGTTCCTTGCAACAGGGTGAGCTCCCATTACTTGCCTCAACTCCTGCCCGCCTAGCAATTCGAAAGCATGCAAATATAAGTAGATTAATAAGTACCACTTTGGTGGGAAGGTAACAGCTTTCTGTGCACCTTTGGGGTACAGCCATGTCACATGACCACAAAAAATCTCTTTGGACAACGTTGGCTTCCTCAGCCATGAAATGGAGATGAGCACAGTGCCCTAAACTCAGATATGACTGACAGGAAACCTTTACATTTTTTAAAAATTGAAAATCCAATGTTCAACAGGGATAAAAACTGAAGAAATAACATGGAGGAAATTCAGCAATGGTCAAGATGATGCAGAGACAAAAATAATGTTGGCACAAGTAGTCCTTTCCCAGATGGATAATGTCATTTTGTTTTGCTTTATTAAATCCCTTCTTTGAAATGTTTCCATCAAATAATGGTTCTGAAAATGAAATTGAAAAATAAGATGGAAAATTACTTCCTATCGGGGTATTATAATATTTTAACTTGGAAACAGAATGGTATGTTTTTTGGAACAGCATAAGAAGTTTAGGGCACAAGATATGGCAATGTTTTTAGCAAACAGTAGGGCAGAATTATTATTTCCATGCCAGCTGGTAGAATAGTATTGTACAGCTAGTTGATTAATGTGGAAAACAATTTAATTGATTCAGGACATTTCTTATTTCAGATGGGAGAGGAAAGAGATTTTTTTTTCTTGTGATAGAGAAATGTTTCAATATCACCCTCTTCTGGATAGTTTTAGAAAAAGCAGGTTACGTTCTTTCTAGGCAAGTCTACATGACTCAGTTGGTTTCAAAGTATGCACGAGAAAATAATTTTTTTAGTAAAAGCAAATGTTCACTAAGATTTAATAAAAAGACAGGAATGATTGGTTTGGCTACTCTGGGTTTCTGACCTGACAATTCTTAGTCTCATAATCAAGAAAGGAAAAACAACAAGAATTTATAAGACAACAACATATAGTTATTATAATTGTGATCCAGAAATTAAACAGTCTTGTTCTTCGCATAGCCTATAATAACCACCGATCAATTCAAATGATAATTTAAAAAAATATAGACTACAAAATTAACTGTTGTGTAATTTTTGAGCGCAACAGTCTCATTAAAAAATCCTAATTTATAAAACAATAAAATCATTTTAGGTGCATGCAATTTCATAGGTAGCAAAACAGCAAATCAAACATTTCAAATGAGAGACAGTAGTTAATGCATGACAAAACTAGGAAGCTCGTTGATACAATCAATCTATCATACTAAACCATAAAGCAGAGGTCCCCAAACTTGGCAACTTTAAGACTTGTGGACTTCAACTCCCAGAATTCTCAGCCAACACATTGGGGACCCCTGCCATAAAGTAACCACACTGATTGTGTTCACATAATATACTCAGTCATAGAGAAGTCAAACATATTTTACTCCAACTATTTAAACCCAGTTCCCATTCTCATATACAATATGCAATGCAATCATAGCTACATATTTGTTTGGAATCAGAAGCTATTCAGATACCATCTTTTTAACCCACTGTGTTGCTTACATGGCATTTGGATCACACAAGTTGTCCTTTCACTTTCTTTTCTTCCTCATTTTCTTCTGTAGAGTTTGGCTACCAAACTCCTTGTTTATTCCTTGGGCTACGTGAGAAAGGATTTAAACTGATAACAATAATTCAACAATCCAGTGCTTTACAAAACTACATAATATTGTCTTCCATTTGACTTTGTGCACAATTCTGTATCAAACACGTAGGCTGGGTTCATATGGGATTCACCAGTATTCTATTTATTCTATTTATAGTTCCAGAGATTCACAAGAATGAAGAAAGACTTAATTTTTGGAACTTATTGAAGGAGGTAAGGGACAATTGAGAACCTTAAATGAATGAATGCAGCCCTGAAAAACCAAAACCACTTCCAAAAATCAAAAGTGACACCTTCCATTTTTGAAATACAGAGTTTGGCTTCCTGTTCAAAGCCCTCAGGGTGATGGAAATGGCATGTTTTTGAGTTTGCTATTTGATTGAGAGAAATATGTGTGTCTAGTCCCATGATGGCGAACCTATTGCACGTGTGTCGAAAGTGGCACGCAGAGCTATCTCTCCGGGAACGCCAGCCATCCCCTGTTGCTCTTTTGGTTTCCAGCCAGCTGGTCTTCGCACGTGTGGGAGTGCTGGAAACTGGAAGAGGGCTCCCTCCACATGTGCACGTGTGCTCCTGTTTCGGCACTCAGTACTGAAAAGGTTTTCCAACACTGGCTAATACAATAACAGTTTTGCAGGACTTAAGGAGCTGTCACAGAGAAGAAGGGATTGATCTGTTCTTCAAAGTACCTGAGGGCAGGAAAAGAAGTAACAGATGAAAGATCATTAAAGAGAGATTCAGCCTAGAACCAAGGAGTAATTTCCTGACAATGAGAATAACTAATCAGTGGAACAGCTTACTTCTCGAAGTTGTGGGTGCTCCATCACTGGAAATTTTCAAGAAGAGACTGGATAGCCATTTGTTCAGAATGATATAGGATCTCCAGCTTGAGCAGGGGTTGGACTAGAAGATCTCCAAGGTCCCTTCCAGAGCTGGTATTCAGCAGGTTCTGACCAATTCTGGAGAACCGGTAGTGGAAATTTTGAGTAGTTCGAAGAACCGGCAAATACCACCTCTGGTTGGCCCTGCCCCCATCTATTCTCGGCCTCCTGAGTCCCAGCTGATCAGCTGAGTCTTCTTTGGTTGCCCTGCACAAGAGAACGGAGCTCAAAAGCAGGTTAGTGGGGTGGGGTGAGAATGGGGATTTTACGGTATCCTTCCCCCAGGAGTGGGGAGGGAATGGAGACTTTACAGCAGTGATCCCCAACCTTTTTTACGCCGCGGCCCGGTATCCCCAACCTTTTTTATGGCGCGGCCCGGTACCGACATCAGCTGGGCGCCGCCATCTTGTTTTGATGAAAAGTGCTTCCAGTGAGCTTTCTACCCGGAAAAGCTCACCGGAAGCACTTTTTCATCAAAACAAGATGGCGGCGCCCAGCAAGCCAGCGGCCCGGTAGAACTTGTTCCACGGACCGGTACCGGTCTGCGGACCGGTGGTTGGGTACCCCTGCTTTACAGTATATCCTTCCCCCTGGAGTGGGGTGGGAAGGGAGATTTTACAGTATCCTTCTCCTGCCACACCCACCAAGCCACACTCATCAAGCCACATCACACCCACCAAGCCACGCCCACGGAACTGGTAGTAAAAATTTTGAATCCTGGTCCCTTCCAACCATATTATTCTGTGTTCTCTGATGTTGACTCTGATCATCATTGGTAATGATTTTATACAATGAAATCCTTATGATTAAAGTAGATATCTTGCTGGTATAATGGCAATTGCCATCCAATTCACCTGCAAGGCAACGGCTTGAATCATATTATTCTAAGGAGTTGAAGTCTTCCCTTCTCCTTCCTATATTAATCTTCTTAACATTTGTAACAATTGACCAAACCTAGAACTTGCACTAGAATTTCACAAGAGGGTGCTGTTACATTAGAGTGCCCATAAAAATGATATTTCAGCATCTTTTATGAATCTCTTTAGTCTCTAATAAATTTTTAAATCTGGAATAACATTGGATTATTATGCAATACAGTATATATTACAGTGATATATAAGAAGAAGGAAAATTGAATTTTAAGTTATGGTAGTTGTCCCAAATAATCCTTTGGATGATGCTTTTATTTTGTCAAAGGTATAAAACTCCCAGATCTGTGCTGTACCATCTCAAATCACTACTGGACTAGGCTACAAAGACATAGATTTTTCTGCATTTTTTTTTTTTGCTGTTATCTAGATTTTTTGCAGCCCTTATATTATAGCCCTACATCAATGGTCAGAATCCCCAAGTTGTAATGCATTGTATATTATTGTATTGTATTTTTATTTATTTATTTTTCAGCATCCATCTTTATGTTTAATGCTAGACCTATTGGACATTTGGTTTTTTTTGTACAAAAGTTTTTTTTTTCATTGCTAGCATTGGATGTTTGTTTTTCTGTTTTGTATTTTACTTTTGTTGATAGAAGAAAATAAATATTTTTTTAAAAAAAGAATCCCCAAGTTATATTGCAAGGATGGCAAAATGCATTCAAGAGTTGCTGTGATACGACTCCGTGTTTATCATCATAAACCATGGGAATTTTATTGCAATAACTAGAGGACTCCTTATTTCTCCTGGGGAGTGGGAATCAGAGGTGCATTGTTTCCAAAGAGGGAGGCCCCTTTCTGATTAGCACGATCAACCTGCAAATCTTCAAATGTTGCAGAACCGCAACTCACAATAGTACTAGCCATGGTTGTGTTGAGCAGGACGACTGGAAGCCGAAGTTCAGTAACATTTGGAGGATCAGAAATTGCTTCCTGTATTTGGCATTAATGCATTCAGTTACGTTCTATATATTTATTTATTTTTATTTATTTGATTTGTCAATCGCTTACAAGATAATAGTATAAGTATAAACATAGTTATGAATACATGAAATGGATACATATAAGAAAAATAAAAAGAAACAATAGGATAGGGATGGTAGGAACATTGGGGCGCTTATGCACCGCCCCCTACAGTCCTCTTAGGAATGGGGTGAGGTCAATAGTAGACAGTCTAAGGTTACAATTTTTGGGGTTTGGGGAAGAAACCACAGAGTCAGGAAGAGTATTCCAGACATTGACTGTGCTGTCCAGACAGTTTAGAGTTAATGGGATTTGATAGTTAGTTAGGAATTGAGAGCTGTCCCCTTAAGGGAATGCATCATGGTAAATATTGTTAAGGTATCCTGGGAAATGTAGTTCATGTCATGTGGCCACATCTGTAACCCTGATTGGTCTCTGAATTGACCCTTGGTGGGTTGAGGGAAGTTTCTTCACTCTTGCCTGAACACAGCCTCATGGTAGCCTCTCTACCCCAGTTCTATTACTATGGGATGAAATATAGGATAGAAAGATTACTATCATTTACACTACGATTTCAACTATGCAAAGAATTGGACATTAGATGCATCTCGACATAACTGTGAGTTACCTTGAGGATACCTAATATAATCCAATAAAAGAAACTTTGTATGGAGGAATTTGTAGAGTTATCTATCTGTCTTCATATTCAGCAAGTGAACCAAAAGACAGAATAGTAAATGATAATCAAGAAGGAGGAGGAACCAGTCGTCCCTCCGGTCGTCTGCATGGCAGCAATGGTTGAACACAAGAAGGAAGGCCCCTTAAAACCTGCTCGCTTTGAATGCTTCTCCTGATGGAAACCTCTCATACTGGGCATGACTGTGATTGTTTGCACAGTCGTCTGTTTCCTCGGTCATCGGAAAGGCTTCCAGTCATGCTTCCCAGACCACTATACCCTAGCAGAGAGATGGATATTGAGAACTGCACAACAGGACACATATCCATTAGAATATGGATGCCTGTCCGCAGGGAAACCCAATCAACACAATCAAGTTCACTTCTGAGATTAAACCCCTTTATTGACAACCAAGAAGTACTTCGAGTAGGTGGATGCCTAGATAAAGCAGAAATGGACTCATACAGCAAGCACCCTACCATCCTCCCTGCTAACCAACATGTAATGAGACTGATAGTACAACACTACCATGAAGCAGTCCACCATCAAGGCCACCACTTTACGGAAGGTGCCATCAGAGCGAATGGATTCTGGATCATTGGCGCCAAAAGATGCATTATGACTGTTCTGCACTCATGTTTATGTTGTCACAAACAACGGGGACAGCCACTACACCAGATGATGGCTGACCTACCACCCGAGTGCCTGAGTTCCAAACCACCGTTCACCAATGTAGGCCTAGATGTATTCGGCCCTTGGTCAGTGTCTGCCTGATGAACCAGGGGCGGTCAAGCTAACAGTAAATGATGGGCAGTACTTTTCATATGCCTCAGCATTCAAGCTGTCCATATCGAAGTCATCAAATCTATGGATGCCTCTTGCTTCATCAATGCCCTGAGAAAGTTTCAAGCCTATAGAGACCCAGTCAAGGTATTCAGATCTGACTGTGGAATGAACTTTGTAGGCACTTGTAAAGAACTACAGATAGAGGAAGGCATTCACCCTAACTCACCAATTGATGGCTACCTTAAAGCCAACAAGTGCAGATGGATATTTAACCCTCCCCATGCATCCCATATGGGAGGAGCGTGGGAATAGCTTGCAGGATCCTGGATTCCATGTTGATGAAGGCACCCAAGCTAACACATGAAACCCTATCTACACTGATGGCAGAAGTAGCAGTCACCATCAACGATCGACCTTTAGTTCCGGTTTCCTCAGATCCTGAGAATCTGACTATTCTCACTCCAGCTGCCTTGCTAACTCAGAAGATGGGACATTGGCCCACACCATTAGGAACTTTCATTGTAAGAACTTGTACAAACAACAATGGAGACAAGTTCAACAGCTTGCCAACACCTTTTAGAACAGTTGGAAGCAAGAGTACCTGTCTACCCTACAAGACCACTGTAAATGGAAGACCGAATCTCAAAGAAGAAGACCTTGTCTTGCTGAAAGACAAGGATGTGCATTGGAATGCGTGGCCCATGGGACTTGTGCATCAAACCCTGCCCAGTCTGATGGACTAATCCACCAAGTCAAGGTCCTGATAGTGAGGTTGCTAGATTCCTCCTGTGACCAGCAGACGTTCACCAAGAAGCTCTATGCCAGACCGGTCACCGACCTAGTGTTGCTGCGGAGAAAGGCTGAACTTGAAGATTGAACCTCAAGCTTTGCATGCTTTGCTTTGTTTGATGCTTTATTACTATTTACTGCTTATCTTAGTTATATAGTTGTTGTGTCCCTGACTAGCTAAGTCTTCAACCTGGTCCGCATTTTGAGCGGGACCACCTGACTGTTCCCATTGGTTGGTGCCGTTTGACAACAGACTATATAAGGAGCTGTCAAACGGCATCAACTGGGCTTTTTGGGGCTCCGGCTCCAGCCAGCCGGCTGCCAGCCCAGCTGGGCAGCCACGTTAATCTGTTACTGCTTCAAATAAAGAAACGTTATTCTTCAGCTCCTGTGTCTGCCTGGTGTGTCCGTCTAGACCAATACAACACTGGCGACGAGGATGGGATGTCAGAAGAGACACCCAGGCAAGAAGCTAAGTCACTGAAGAAAGAGCTGAAGCCACAGAATGTCTGGAGCCACAGACAGTCTCTGCTGCGCCAAATTTAAAGAGCCTCCTCAGCTGAGGAAAAAAAAGTCTCCCTGAGCTGAGGAGAAAGTCTCCCTGAGCTGAGGAGAAAGTCACTGCCTGACAGGCCCTGTTGCGTGCGCCTTTTGAAGGCGTGAAGCTGAAAGTCTGCCTGACTGAAGAGAAAGGCACTCTAGCCTCCCGTGCTGAAAGGCACCCCGTTGGCGCTACCAAGAGCGCAGAAGTCTGAAGCCTCCCCAGCCGAGGAACAGGCGTCACCATCAAGGCCCGTGACGGCCGGCGAAACCCCGTTGGCGCTATCAAGGCGCAGAAGTCTGAAAGCCTCCCCAGCCGAGGAACAGACGTCGCCATCAAGGCCCGTGAAGGCCGGCGAAACCCCCGTAGAGCAGGCATAGAGCCGCCTCCTGTGCCAAGGGCACCCCCGTTGGCGCTACAAGAGCGCAAAAGCCTACAGTTCTAGCCGAGGACAGACGTCGCCTCAAGGCCCGTGAACCGGCGCGGCCTCCGCTGCCCCCTCCGACTCGGCCGCCGCTACTGTCGCTGCCGCCGCCGTGGCTTCCCGAGCTGCCACCTCTGCCGCCTCGCTCTGCCGCGGCGGCTTCCCCTGCAGCCGCTCTCCCGCCGAGGGCGCCAGCGCCTCTTCTGCCGCCGCCCAGCGGCTGCCGCTGCCACCGCCGCGGCCTCCGCTGCAGCTGTTTCTGTTCCGGCCACACGCCGCCCGTTTCCGCCGCTGCGCCTCGCTCCGCCGCCGTGCGGCCTCCGCTGCAGCTGCCCTTCAGCCGCCGCGGCCTCCGCCCGCCGCCACCGCCACGGCCTCTTCGGCCTCGCCGCTGCCGCGCGGCCTCTTCGGTCTTTCTCCGTCGCCGCCCGCACGCCTCTTCCGGTTTTCTCCGTCCCGCCGCCCACGGCCCCCGCTGGCGCCGCCCCTGTCTGGGACGCCGCTGCCTCTTCAGCCGCCGCAGCCTTCTCTGCCGCCACCGCACGGCCTCTTCGGCCTTCCGCCGCCGCTGCGCCTCGCTCTTCGGCCTCCGCCACCGCCGCGCGACCTCCGCTGCAGTCACCTCCCGTCCCGGCCGTCGCCGCCGCTGCCGCCACAGCCGACAGCCCGGCGCCTCCTCGACTTCCACCGGCTGCCGAGCGGCGGGCCACTGCCGGTGCAGCTCTTCACCATTGTGGACTCGGTGCAGCCATTGGCTCTGCAGGCCTGCAGCCCCTTCGTGGTTTTGAGCATGGCTGGCGTTGTTTCCGGGTTCACTGAGCTGTTTGAGACTTTTCTTCATTCTCTCACGTTGTTAATTAAAATTCTCTCTGCACCCCCTCCTTCCCAGTGACTCTGGGGAATGGATCCTGTATTTAGGGTGGTGGGTGTCAGGCATTGAACAAGGAGGTGCGCACCCACCATTAGAGTCCTTCCATGCACCCACCTCCAGGGTCTTTCCCCACCTGGGCTTGTCTCCCTTGACAGTAGCACTACACTCCCAGGGGGCGAAAGCTAGGTAGGTGGGAGGTTGGATGTTCGTGTCCCAAGGGGCCAGGAGAGCACAACGAGCCTCCAGCCTTAGGGTTCAGGCACCTCTGCCCTACCCCATGCAGGCAGTCACCAGACATGTTTATTCACCTTCTTATCTGGTTCCCCTTCTCAGGCTCCTGCCTTGTGACAGGTGGGGTGCCATTTTTTTTGTAAGCCTAGTGGATAGGTGTGCAAAGCAGCTACTAGTTCAATTTCCTGTTATACCATTGTATTCCCAAAAGGCTGGGCAGCGCATGCCCTTAGCTAGGGAAAGGGTGTTGTGTCCCTGACTAGCTAAGTCTTCAACCTGGTCCGCATTTTGAGCGGGACCACCTGACTGTTCCCATTGGTTGGTGCCGTTTGACAGCAGACTATATAAGGAGCTGTCAAGCGGCATCAACTGGGCTTTGGGGCTCGGCTCCAGCCAGCCGGCTGCCAGCCCAGCTGGGCAGCCACGTTAATCTGTTACTGCTTCAAATAAAGAAACGTTATTCTTCAGCTCCTGTGTCTGCCTGGTGTGTCCATCTAGACCAATACAACAATAGTTAATTGCTCTTTAGTTAGTAGTGGAATTTACAATTCTAGGTGGGGAGTGTGTTGTCCAGACAGTTTAGAGTTAATGGGATTTGATAGTTAGTTAGGAATTGAAAGCTGTCCCCTTAAGGGAATGCATCATGGTAAATGTAGCTAAGGTATCCTGGGAAATGTAGTTCATGTCATGTGGCCACATCTGTAACCCTGATTGGTCTCTGAATTGACCCTTGGTGGGTTGAGGAGGTTTCTTCACTCTTGCCTGAACACAGCCTCATGGTAGCATCTCTACCCCCGGTTCTACTACTATGGGATGAAATATGGGATAGAAAGATTACTATCATTTACACTACGATTTCAATTATGCAAAATTGGACATTAGATGCATCTCGACATAACTGTGAGTTACCTTGAGGATACCTAATATAATCCAATAAAAAAAACTTTGTATGGAGGAATTTGTAGAGTTATCTATCTGTCTTTATATTCAGCAAGTGAACCAAAAGACAGAATATTGACCACTGTGTTGCTGAAGTCGTATTTCCTGCAATCAAGTTTGGTGTGGTTAACCTTGAGTTTTTATCTATTGTGTGCTCTTGTATTGTTATGGTTGAAGCTGAAGTATTCATTGACAGGTAGGACATTGCAATGTATGATTTTATATACTAAACTTAGATTGGACCAAAGGCAGCGTAGTTCTAGGTTTTCCAGGTCTAGAATTTCAAGTCTAGTGGCATAAGATATTCTGCAATGAGTAGAGGAGTGGAGAACTCTTCTTGTGAAATATTTCTGGACTTTCTCAACTGTGTTAATATCAGATACGTAATGTGGGTTCCAGACTGATAAGCTGTATTCAAGTATTGGTCTAGCAAATGTTTTGTATGCTCTAGTTAGTAGTGTGATATTACCAGAGAAAAAGCTACGTAGGATTAGGTTAACAACTCTTAATGCCTTTTTGACACTTAGATCATTAGAGATGAGTACTCCAAGGTCCTTGACAGAGTTTGGATCATCAACAAGGTCTTGACTATTCAACTTGTATTTTATTATATGGAAGCTCTTGAGAGCTTTTGTTTATGGATCCTACATAGAGGACTAAATCTGCAGTTCAAAGAGTATGGTTCAATTGATGATGAGCTTCTGTGAGTTGCAGCTCTATGTAATAATCCACATGTTAATGTTAAAGGAAAACCCCATCTTATCTTGGCTCTTGATGAGTACATAGCAAGTCTTCTTGGCAATAGTTTTTGGAAGTAGTTTTCCATAGTCTCATTCCTAGGCCTGGGAGAGTTGTCCAAAGTCATCAAGTTGGCTTCAAGCTTAAGATAGAACTAGAAGTCATAGTCTCCCAGTTTCAAGCCAAGCTTTATCTGCTATTCCAAACTGGTTCACCAATTTTTCCGGAGGCAGTCTGTTCTACTTTCACACAAAGCTTAGCAGCTGGAATGAAATCAAATAAGATCAAATCAAATCTTTCTGTTATGGTCTTTGGCCAGCCTTTACACAGTAGGAAAAAAGGAATAGCTTGGTACAGCCATTTTCAGAAGAGAAGCAAAAGTGGTAAGACAATAAAACAACATATTTAATTAAAAGTTTTGCACAATCGTATGACTTGTTGGAGATATTTGGCTACCTGGTACGTGAGGGTAGAGTTAGCATCTCTTAAAAAGTAATAAACATTATAATTTTTCAACATGACTGTCACAGGTTCTTTTATACTACACTCAATTTCAGTGATATATGACCTTCAAATTTATAGATGATTAGGGAGATCAAAGCACAACCTGGGGCTTCATAAAAAGGACATTGGCAAGAATTTCTACTTCCCTGGTTCCTCAAGGGCACAGTCTCTGCAAGTAAAGAGCCCAATGAAATCTTCCCACCAGCAGAGTAGATGGGAAGGCATAAAAGTGGGCTCTGGAAAAGAAACCTACTCTATATTTGCTTAGAGCAGGGGTCTCCAATCTTGGCAACTTGAATACTTGTGACTTGATTCCCAGAATTCTTCAGCCAGCTTTGTTGTCTGAGGAATTCTGGGGTTAAGTCCACCAAGTCTCAAATTGCCAAGATTGGAGACCCTTGGCTTAGAGTGTATAGATATCTTGCAGTGGAAGGTTTGCAGCTATCTAACATTTGGCAATAGAATTCAGGAGGATTGGCGATATCATTTTGGTGATCAATGACCAGCATCTGGTATTTTTTCTGTCATTTGTTACCTCTGACTTTTCATGCCCTGGTGGACTGCATTTTTTTCCCGTTCCTATAAGCTTGTATTTGCATCATTAATCAAACTGACTTCTCTAAGCTGCTAATTTGATTGCATTTATTTTTTTCCAATCAGTTATCAACTGACTTTTGTTTTTGTATTAGGTGTCTAAAATATTTAAGCTTTAGCTTCATTATGAGAGCCTTTGGTGACCAGTTTGCTTTTATATCTTCTAGCATTAAATGATTTGCTCAGAGTATCCCAACAGCATTTTCCAATGCAAACTTCAGATTTGATTTTATTCTGCCTTTTACAGCCATGTTATTGCAACTGGGAAAAGCATAGTTTTGACAATATGTTTTTTGTTGTGCAATAACTCTGTACTTTAATATGTACTTGGAAAAAAGATACATTGCTGTTTGTAATGATGAATACATACCTTCAGGTGACACTCAGGTGTTGCATGAATAATTTCTGAGTTTGATTTCTGATATCTCCAGATAAAATAAGATTAGGGTAGGTAATTTAGAAGACATCTGCCAAATATATGAACAATTGTTAAGAGTAGACAATGATCTACATATCATTTACAGCAGGGGTCTCCAACCCCTGGGCCAGGGGTGGTATTCCACTGGTTTGTCCCGATTCGGCTGAACTGGTAGCTCCAATGATCATCTGTGAGTGAACCGATTCGCTCCGATGATCAGCTGCTGGGCCCACCTGCCCACCCAGGCTCTATACAGACCTTTATGTCCTGGTTTTGAAGCTCAGCTGTTTCACGCGGCACACTGGATTGCCGTGCGTCAGCTGTTGAAGACACAGGGAGAGTACAGGATTGCAGGAGAAGGTCGGTAGTAAACCCTCTGTGCACGCATAAAGCAGTGGTGGGATTCAATTTTTTTTACCACCGGTTCTGTGGGTGTGGCTTGGTGGGCGTGGCAGGGAAGGATACTGTAAAATCTCCAGTCAGAGGTGGTATTTGCTGGTTTCCTGAACTACTCAAAACTTCCACTACCGGTTCTCCAGGCCTGGTCAGAACCTGCTGAATACCACCTCTGGTGCTCACCAAACCATGCCCACAGAACCGGTGGTAAAAAAAGTTGAATCCCAACACTGCCCTGGGCCATGGAATGGTAATGGTCTGTGGCCTGTTAGGAAGTGGGCCACACAGCTGGAAGTGAGTGGCCAGAGATGAAGAGAAACCAAAACCATTCCTCACAGCTGGTGTGTGGAAAAATTATCTTCCATGAAACCGTCTGTGGTATCAAAAAGATCAGGGATCTCTGATTTGCAGTACTCTTCCAGTATACTATTTCTTATTTACATTTTTCTTCCTTCCTTCCTTCCTTTTAATGATTTAAAGTTATGATGTCAAAGATGACCAGGCTGAGCTCACGGGACAGATCAGACAAGTTCAGATTAATGTCAAATGCATGAAAAGCAAAAAGTCCAGGCCACTTAAAATGAATAGAAAGGTTTATTGCTAACTCATGCTCTCTGCAAGAATCTGAACTATTAACGGTCAAAGCAAATTAGGAGTAGATAAGAATCAGAGGAATTCAAGATGGGCTGCAAAGGGATTCAAGACTGATGACATGTTTGACTTCTCCCTCAGGCTCCCCTTGTCATCTCCAACATATGCTAACCAAATACAGGTAGTCCTCGACTTACAACAGTTCATTTAGTGACCATTTGAAGTTACAACAGCACTGAAAAAGGGACTTAGGACAATTTTTCACACTTGTGACCGTTGCAGCATCCCCATGTGATTTACACCAGATGCTTGACAACTAGCTCATATTTATGACAATTACAGTTTCCCAGGGGTCATGTGATCTCTTTTGTGACCTAACTAGCAAAGTCAATGGGGAAGCCAGATTCCCTAACTGTGTTACTAACTTAACAACTGCAGTGATTCACTTAACAAATGTCTCAGGAAAAGCCATAAAATGGGGCAAAACTCACTTAACAAATTTCTTGCTTAGCAATATAAATTTTGGGCTCATTTGTGGTTGTATGTCGAAGACTACCTGTATGTTTAAGTTCTGTAGATACATGTTTTGAACATTAGATATTTGGATATTAAAAGCATTATACCATTTTAAGCTCTGAATAAATATATACAGTGTATATGTTAGATTTTTTTTGGTTGTAGATATTCATTGGCTACCTGCCTGAATGTTACTGGTTATACTGGGTGCCATATTATCTTTATAGTGTTTCAAACTTGTGGGGGAGAGAGAGAGAGAGGGAGGAGGGGAGAGAGAGAGAGAGGGAGGGGGAGAGAGAGAGGGAGGGAGGAGAGGGAGGGAGAGAGAGGGGAAGAGAGAGAGGGAGGGAGGGAGGAGGGAGAGAGAGAGAGAGAGAGAGAGGGAGGGAGAGAGAGAGGGAGGGAGGGAGAGGAGGGAGGGTGGGGAGGGAGGGAGGAAGAAACAGAGAGAGAGAGAGAGAAAGAGAAAGAAATTAGGTTTCCAAATCACGTTGAAAAGTCAAGAAAATAGTCACGTTTTCTTGAACAAAGAAAACAGCCCTTTTAACTCATCACCTTAAAACATGAAGCATACAAATCATAGTTGACTTCATATGACAGATCCAAACCAATCTAAAAACATTGTGTTTTACTGTGTTGTGTAAATCTCCCTGGTATTGAGATTGTTGAATTAGTTGTCTGCTTGATGTAAAGCAGTCCCTATTGCTCCATGAATTTTTGTTTTATTTCCATAAAACTCTGCAGGATTTCTATAGCCATTTTTCCTTGGAGACAAGATTATCAACTGATATATCAAAATCAATGCATTAAAGTTTTCTCCACTTTATTCTTGTCAAGGAAAAAATAATCACCTAATAAATTTCTAGGTGCTAACTTGCTATTAAAGATGCAATAATGTTTGAAAAATGTGTATACTACCAAAGTTGTTGTGACTTTGGTTAAACCTCCCTCCCTCCCTCCCTTATCCTTGCTTTTATTCATCAACTAATATGACACATCCTTCCATGTTTTACCCAAGGCAGATGGTCAATTGTTACTGGTTATACTGGGTGCCGTGTTATCTTTATAGTATTTCAAACTTGTAGTGGGGTCCTTGACAACAAAGTAGGAAGCGGTTTCAGTTCCAGAGTCCAAGGGTATCAGACAACTGTGTACTTAATGCAATTTAGCACAATATTATTCTTACATTTCAGCCTTTCAGCCTACTGTTTCTGTCTTTATGAACAGAAATATGCTTTTTTCCCCTTTGAGCCTCTGACTACCTAACTAATAACCTTCATTTCAGTGTGATCCATTGAAAAGAAAGTTATAAAGCCACAGTGACTAAGCTTCTGCAGTGTGTGTAAAACAATCATTGACTAAATGCTTGCATTACTAAGGGCTGCAAAGATCCAGATTATCATTAGATGGCAGCACAGGGTTAAGCAGGGATTGTATCTCAGCCTGGTATGGTAATCCTATCTTCACACTGGCGTTGAACAAAAGGCGCCGAGCATTGTAATTCTGCCACTTTCCCGTCCTTTCCGTCCTTCCGTCTGTTTCTTTCTTTTTTTTCTATGCCCTTTCATGTTTCAACTAGTTTACTTTTCTGAAACATTGGAATCAATCAATATAAATAAAAACTCTGCACGTAATTGCCTTGCTCTGATCTAGTTCTATCTCCACTGGAAAGTCTACTAGTTTTATATGAGTATGAGAATATACTCAAATTCTTTCCTGAAGAATTGATTAATAATGATAAGTGTCTGCATATTCATTGATAAAAGCATCCACAGATAAAGAAAAATACATTTCAAAACTCAAGTTTGTTATTTAAGATATAGTCTTAATGTATAGCAAACCATTTCCTGCTTTTGCAGTTTATGACATGCATTTTATAATCAGTATAATTATTTTCATGCGGATTTCCTAAACATATCTCAGCAACTACTGTTCCCCTACCAAGTTTCTGACAAAGGAGTTGCACTCCAAAATTTCTTCTAGTGCCCCATTCTATCTAAAGATGGAGTTTTAAATCAAACGCTAATCTGATTACAGGTTTTTAAAGATCACGTATAGCAATATTCTGATGTTAACACTTTAGATTCTTCATGTGTAATATTAAGTAGTATGTGATTGGCATCCATAGTACCTTTCATCTTACTTTCCACTTTATATAATTATCATTGAGGAAATTATCCTTGAGGAAAAGTAGCCGTCTTTAATCAATAACTTTCCAGCAATCCAGTTCTCTTAATATATCAGTGCTGTACATATTTAATTTCCTTGAAATGTCCAGCTGCTCTTTGGGGGATCCAGAGAGCTTCAACTAAGACCATGAAGCTTTTATAGCCTGAGACACCTCATAATAATGAGGCTCTCAGTATATCCATATGGTACTTTGGGAGTTGCTAATTGTGCAAAAGGATAAATTTGCCTGCCTGTATTGACATTTCCATAGTTACTCTAAGATATTAATATCGTATGACTGCTGCAAGTAACTGCATGCATGTCAATGTAGGATTGCAAGATAAATTATATGTATTCCCCTCTCTCTGTTTGGAAGGAACCCTATTACTTCCTAATAGAAGGTTTATCCATATAAACAATGACAATTGAAGAGGGGAAAACATCTGACTCAAACTATTGGCTACAAGGACATTGCTACATTAGCAGGAGGCAAGATATGTAGCAAATATCTGAGTAATGCATTCTCATCTTGCTGTCTTTCCTAATTATGAAGATCATCAGTAATGATGTTTTTATTAAATCTCCAATGAGCCACCAGACCTTACTTATGAGGCTAATAGCAGCTAGAATGGGAAGGGTAATTGTTCATCAGGAATGAATGTATTAAAAGGCGGGGGGGGCAGGAAAAGACAGTCAGGCATTTATCTTTTATTCAGTTTTATCTGAACATAGTTCTATTCTTGAGAAGTCTATTTCCTGACCAGGCCTACCTCAAAGAGCTGATACCTGAAAATAAATACCAAAGAGCATGACAGTTACAAATTTTGGATGATATAAACATTGAATTTTTTTTCAGAATAATTACCCAAATGCAATCTAAGCAAATACATCATGAAGCTACATAAAATCTTCAAGTTCTGCTCACAGCAGAGATTTATTAAGAAAAGTGACCTCTATGTTCAGTGGTGGGATTCAAAATGTTTTACTATTGGTTCTGTGGGTGTGGCTCGGTGGGTGTGGCAGGGGAAGGATACTGTAAAATCTCCATTCCCACCCCACTCCAGGGTAAGGATACTGCATTCCCTTCCCACCCCACCTAGCTGCTTCCCAACTCCATTCTCCTGTGCAGGGAAACAAAAGAAGACCCAGCCGATCAGCTGGGACTTGGGAGGCAGAGAATAGATGGGGTGGGGCCAGTCAGAGGTAGTATTCCAAACTACTCAAAATTTCCACTATTGGTTCTCCGAACTACTCAAAATTTCCGCTACCGGTTCTCCAGAACTGGTCAGAACCTGCTGAATACCACTTCTGTCTATGTTCCTTTATGAAACATTCTTTCCACCTCCACATTTTGTCATGAATTGTTGTTCAGTCCCTAAGTCATGTTTGACTCTTTACAGCCCCTTGGACCATAGCACATCAGCCACTACCCCCCTTGTCCTCCACTGTCTCCTGGAGTTTGCCCAAATTCATGTTTGTTGTATTGATGACACTACCACACCATCTCGTCCTCTGCTACCCCTTCTTCTTTTGCCACCAACATTTCCCAACATCAGTGGTTTTTCCAATGACTCCTCTCTTTTCATTTGCTGGCCAAAATATTGAGCTTCTCCTTCAGTTTCTGTCCTTTCAGAGACCAGTCAGAATCAGTGATGGGTTTCCAAATTGTTTCCTACCAGTTCTATGTGTGGTTCTATGCATATACGCGGAAGGCTCAAAGATCTCAACGCTGGTAAGCTGAGCTGTTTTTTAGCTCAGCTGAGGCATGGCAATCCGTTCTGCTACACAAATTAGCTGAGCTAAAAAAAAACAAGGGAATATAGGAGAGGTAAAGGCAAGGGCAGGTGGACAGGACCAACCAGAGGTAGTATTTGCTGGTTCTTCAAACTAGTTAAAATTTCCGTTACTGGTATGCCAGAACCGGTCCGAACTGGATGAATACCACTTCTGGTCAGAGTTGATTTCCTTCAGGGCAGACTGATTTGATCTCCTTGCAGTCCAAGAGACTCAAGAGTCTTCTCCAGCACCACAATTCAAAAGCATCATTTTTTTCCTTCCTTGTAGTCGTGGTCCAACTCTCCCAAGCATACATTTCTACTGGGAAAGAAGGGCATAGTAGTGTCTTGTTTTCCTAATTTTTGTCCTGGGAGCTACTATTTGGTCCAAGGTGAAAGCTGCCAATGGTATCAGTTGGCCTACATCTTAAATGTAGTTCATCTTGTTGATACAACGAAGACTTTCAAAATTTTGAGCTTTCACCATTAGGTGATTTATTTATTTTATTTATTTATTTGATTTGCCAATTGTTTACAAGATAAGTATAAGTGTATACATAGTTGTGAATACATGAAATGGGTACATATAAGAAAAATAAAAGAAGAATAAGAGAAACCGGTAGTACACATATCATTTTGAAAAAATAATTATATCTATCAGAAGGCAAACTGATCAGGGTAATTCCCTCTCTAGCCCATTCTGCAACCCACTCTGATTATCATTATTAGAAAAAGTGTGATCAAAATTTATTTTCAAGAAAAAAAAGCAGATTGTGGCCTTTAGAATAATTTGCCCTGGAGGATGCTTGAGTTAATTCCAATCTCTTAGAATTCTTTGACTAAATTAAACAAAATATTAGGGAGGGGGGAACCCATAACAGAATCTCAAATCACTTTTACAATACTTAATTCACAAGCCAGAGTTGTGCTCTACTCAACAATGATGCCTTTGATTAGAAATAAGATGTGATGTTCCCATTTCATTGGGAGTCAGAAACAAATCAGATAGTTGAAAAACCTATCAAGTGACTGTAGGACGCTGAATCTTTATTTTCTTCGTTCTTGGTTAAGATGCACAAGGTTCCAGAATTTAAGTGGCTGTCCCAGTTGAAAGCAAATGGACTAAATTCCATTCAATGCAGCACAAAACGTCTACTTCTGCTACCTGATAAATTATTCACGGCAGCTATTTATACAGTGCAATACCGATACTTACCTGACGATTGACTTCTTATTGTTGTCTTTAGAGGAAAACAAACTGAGAAAACAATGTTCTGCCTTTCCTTGTAAAAGGCAATGAGATGCAAACCTGGAATACATGCCCACGTCTAAGCAAAAAAGCAGAAGCTTAATCACAGGAAACTCTATCTTTGCTGGTGTTTAGGCCACTTTTTTTTTCATTTAAGTGTCTCATTGAGGTCCATGTAGGTAATACCACTTAACTGTCTGTGATTAATCATAAGGTAAGAAAGGTTAGATTTGTTAGTGATTCGATGGAACATGACAAATAAATAAAAGGACTAAAGCCCAGGGTGGTTTTAAGAAGTGTGGACTTCAGTTCCCAGAATTCCTCAGCCAACATTCCCCAATAGTTGATTGAAGACTTCTGGGAGTTGAATGAAGTCCATTCTTCTTAAAATTTAAATGTCTCATTGAGGCCCATGTAGGTAATACCTCTTAACCAGTGGTGGGATTCAATTTTGTTTTACTACTGGTTCTGTGGGCGTGGCTTAGTGGGAGTGGCAGTGGAAGGATACTGTATAATCTCCAGTCAGAGGTAGTATTTGCCGCTTCTCCGAACTACTCAAAATTTCCACTACTGGCTCTCCAGAACTGGTCAGAACTGGCTGAATACCACCTCTGCACTTAACTGACCATAATTAATCACAAGGTAAGGAAGGTTGGATTTGTCAGTGATTCGATGGAACATGACAAATAAATAAAAGGACTAAAGCCCAGGATAGTATTTGGCAAATTTAAAAGGTATGGACTTCAGTTCGCAGAATTCCTCAGCCAACATTCCCCATTATGACTTTCAGCAAATGTCATAAAAGTATTGCAGTTCCACTCTTCTTTGTGAAGTTGTCCTGCTGCTAGAACTGCTTTATTCACAAATTCTGGAGTTTGTCTCTTTCTACTTCTATCTATCAGCGCAGGAACAACAACAAAATTTAAATGTTTCTGAACCAATCTGTCTTAAGACACCAACTCTGACTCAGTTTCTCCTGGCACTCTTAAACATGCACTGAGAAATTTTTTTTTTTTTGGCTGAGGTTTGGGAGACAAGATATTTTGGGGAATATGGAGCTGAATCTTACCAGATGTTTGCTAGAAAAATCAAGATCCCACTCCTCCTTGGGGCAGCTTACAGTAAAGTCCTTTTTTCCCATAAAGAGAGAACAGCAGTCCTACCACCAAATCTTGAAAACAGAATGAGAGCAGCAAATTAAAATAAAAGCACAATTGTTTTATTAATTCCAGGCTGCAAATGGTTTCTATACACTTGTAACTTGTAATGGCAAATACTATCAAACAAAAGGCTATGTGCACATGGCGCAATAGGCTGTGCAAAAATTGAGTTGATAATTTGGATTTTCACATATTGTGGAGACACAGAGATAGTCTTAGCATGGTTTAACCAGGTTATCGTATTAAGCCACACTGTGGGTAACTTGTTTTAGGTCCAGTATGTGAGCATACTTGTGACTTTGTTCAGCTAGATTCGGAGGTACAAGTGAATTTTGTTCTTTCTTATAATTCCAATCATATGATCACACAAAAATTAAAAAAGGATGATAAAGTTTGTAAAAGAGAAGCTTATGTACCTGCTTTTTCCAATTGATTTCAATTTCTAGCATTTAAATAATTCAAAGTTACCACACTAGTGAACAATGGTGTGTATAATTTAAATTATGCTGTTCTACTATAAGTTAAGAAAAAAGATGTGCTGACAACAAGCTAAATTTTAAAATGTTTATTTTACACTTCCATAGACCACAATTCATCCTTTTATAAGGAATCAGACATATGGCAAAAAGAGTTAACAATAAAACATGTTTTTGCTTTTCAAACAGAATTTAGATTTTACCAAACAAAACTGCATGGGTTACCACAGACACTTTCCAAGAGAAAGATGAAAAATGCTTAGGAAATTATTAGTGGTCACTATAATAAATAGGACTGAAAGTTATTATCTTACCCTGAGGCAGACAGACTTGAGAAAACAGAATAGTAAGGATAAATTTACCCTGGAGATTAGAAATAGAGAATATTTCTAATAACAATGTCCATAAAATTACAGTAAATTATGCAGTATCTTTCTGAGAGTCAATTATTTTTCTGAGAATATTTTTCATTGACTCTCAGGAAGACTAATGACCAGATGACTGCAAGGAATATAAATCCTTCCATTCTCCACCATTCATTCAGAACTGAAGAAGCTTCTTGGATGAGAAGCAAAACATCTTCAAGCAAAAAACAAAGAAAGTCCACTTGCCTTTTGAAAAAAGCGTCTTTGGGAATATCTCAAGTACATTTCAAATTCAATAAAAACCTTGATTACCCAGGTAGCTTGAGATCAAAAAACAAACAAGTGAAAGGATTTTAAGTCTCACTGCTCACACTGTGTGCAAGGTAGCCAATAACATGCCAAGCAGCCGTTTTGTGTTCAAGAAGTTATTTCTCTAAAGATGTACTATTTTCTCCTCTTACTGCCATTCCCCCCAAATGAAATCTCAAATCCTTCCCTTAACCCACTTCTCCTTCCTTATAGATTGTGCAGTTTATGGGAAGTCTGATCAGGCTTTCCAAACCTGTGTCAACCATTGAATATATGGCTGCTGGGTTGTAACTCACAGGATGGTTACAGACTGACAGGGGAAAAAAAAACCAATGAAAACCATTCAGAACTCATGAACAGCTTCTAGAGAAAATGTGAATCCTGAACTTGGTAGTGTAAAAGACTCTTTGAAAAACAGAGTTTTAGATAAGCTTGATAGTTTTGGCGCTGGCTAATGAGTTGACCAATAGGATGTTGGTTTTATGATTTTTCTACACTTGCATTATGTATGGTGATTGTAAACTACCAAAAATCCATGGAATAGAAACATTGAAATACATAAAATTGCCCAAAATATATAAACCTTGCTCAAAAGCTTGAATTTCCTCAAGCTTTAAAATAGAATACATTTTGAAGCCAGGGTATGACTGTCAAATAATCTGTCATTTTATATGTTTTATAGTATATATAGTATATTAATCCTCTTTTAAGAGGAAAGGACATAAAGATGTTTTAAAATAAATCAATAAATTTAATTCTGACCTCTTGAGAGAAATATTCTATTTTTGTAGCCTAGCTAATTATCCTCAGAGCAGACCCATAAAACTGAATCCAAGTCATCATATGAAGGACCACTAGAAATTCCAGAAACAAACTCTTGTTTAGTCATTTGCTGTGAAGTGTACAGCCACAGCGGGTTGTGAGTCAGGGAAGTGAGTCAGTGAAGCAAACAATACTGTTCTTGAATGTTGCAGTTTAAAAATTATGACATTTCTGATACTTCTGTTTCTTCAGGCATTTGTGACAAGGAAACAAAGCAGTTTATGTAATATTGGGGCTTATGAAATTCAACTATGGCTTTACAGCCATAATATGTGACCGTCTTTTATTGCTTGGGAAGTTTTGACTGCATTAGATCATATCTTTGTATGATCACAACAAGAAGCAGCACCAGATGTCTTCTTCTCCATTTCTTCTGACTCACATGAAGACCTGTCTAAGACTCAAGGCCTCATTAGAGGCACTAATAATCATCATGATTTGATTGAACAAACATATTTCAAAGCTAGTTTTGCTGTGGCCAACTAAATCAACAGGTATTTAAGCTGAGTTTGCTCACAATTCTTGTTAAACTAAACACATAAGACTCTGCTAATTTTATTCATCCAGATTATGTAAACTTCTGGGTATGTTCTGACATTATACAGGTAATCTCACAGTCCCATAAATATATATTTCCTTGTTCATTCTGTTTTAAACTAAGCACATCAAAGAGCAACAATATATTTAAGCATATGCTATATACAGAGCAAAGAGGTACAGAAAACTTTAAAATTTTACTTCTATCCAGAGAGCTCTAACATTATCTACAACTTCCTTCTCCTGGACTGTGCAACTCTGTATCATGCTCTATCATATATCCTGCAATTAATTCTTTTCAAACACAATTCTTTTCAGAATGAACAGACTTAAATAAAACTCACTGTTATGAAACCAGGCAACAGCATTGGGGAACATGTGATCAGACTTTTATGAATGCAGAGTAACAATTTGGTAACACAATAAATTGAAATTATCAATAGATCTGTATAACACAACTTGGATTTATCCTGATGAAAAGCTTCAACTGCAGACATAATTATCTTTACCAAGTTTGACCAACACAATGAACCAAACTGTGGTCTACTTTGTTGTGGGAAGAGTATTACTATATTACTTGATTTGGTTGTGTGGTTTTTCACCTTTTTGAAAAAACCCAGGATTAAAATAAGCCTGCAAGAAAGCATGGCTAACATAGCCAACTTTAACAGAGAATTAAAAGCCAATATGCTTACAATCACTCTATTATTTTAACCATTATGGCACCCTCTTACAACAGTGCTGACTCTCAGCCTATTGATGACAGATTCTGGAAAGTAGAAACAGTACAACACAAAAACAAAACGTCACAGGGCTTTGCTTACATCATAGCTTGAGAAATTAATTAATTAAGAGTCTAGGTGGCATAGTGGTTAGAATGCAGTACTGCAGGCTACTTCTACTGACTGCCAGCTATCTGCAATTTGGCAGTTCAAATCTCACCAGACTCAAGGATGACTCAGCCTTCCATCCTTCCGAGGTCAGTAAAATGAGGACCCAGATTGTTGGGGGCAATATGTTGACTCTGTAAACCACTTAGAGAGGGCTATAAAGCACTGTGAAGTGGTATATAAGTCTAAGTGCTATTGCTATTGCTAATACATAAACTGTGTATTTTAAACCAGGGGTCCCCAACCACCGGGCCCCGGACCGGTACCGGTCCGTGGAACATTTTCTACCGGGCCGCCGGTTTGCTGGGCACCGCCATCTTGTTTTGATGAGAAAGTGCTTCCGGGTGAGCTTTTCCGGTTGGAAAGCGGCGTTTGGGTCCTGAAGGAATCCTCGCGCCTTAGTTTCATCGAAGGGGGTGGTGGCTTCGAACAAAACTAAGGCGCGAGGATTCTTTCAGCACCCAAGACAAGGCGAGCCGAGCAACCGTCCCGAAGCCCATCAACAAAGGTACAAAGGAGGAGTTGAAGGTGGCGGGGAGAAGCGGGGGACGGCTGGCTGGCCGGTCGCTCAGCTCGCCTTGCCAGGCGTGCTGATGCCGGTACCGGGCCGCGGATCATTTTGTGATGCCGGTACCGGGCTGTGGCACAAAAAAGGTTGGGGGCCACTGTTTTAAACCACTTTTTTTTCCAAGTTTTATTTACTTTATTAGCATAATTTATAAAAAATCAATTTCAATCAACAGTGTGTTGTCTGAGTGAGCGTAATCAGGCAATTTTAGGCGATCGTAATCAGAGTGTTTACAATAACATTCATCACTATAACATTAATACCATAATAACAATAATATTTAGTTTGTCCATTTTAACAAATTTCCATTTTATCCTTAAGTTTACCTTAAGTGGGTAAAGATCAGAATATTTTAAAGCAACATTTTCAACCTTGGCAACTTTAACACGTCTGGACATATTAATGCCATTTGGAGAATTCTGGGAGTTGAAGTTCAAATATCTTAAAAGTTGTCCAAGTTGAGAAACACTGATTTAAAACGATACATAAAATCCAAACTCTTTACAGCCCTCTAGTCACTTATATTTTTGCAGACCAGAACTGCTATCCTTTGAGAAGGATGCTCTACTATTCTGCTCCAACAGAAATAAAGAAATAAAAGTGTGGTTGTGATAAATAGAGCAGAAGACATTCCAATTCACCCCTCTTGTTTTTTCCACTTGCATCATCATGACATCTCATGTCAAGAATCCATTTTGCTTTGGAAAAGGAATCATAGCCAAAAGTTCAGAGGCTGCCAGGATCAAGAAGAATGCCCCAGAGGGTTATAGAGGGATCAAAGCCCACTTTTCTGTGTGCATCCTCTATTAAATTAAAGTGATCTGGTACACTTAATTTTGGAAATATGCAAATATCTATTGACTGCAAAATCACTGTCCAGCCAACTCACAGAGGTACTTGGAAAATGGTCCAGTCTGAAGTGTTTTAAAATTATGAAACTAATTATACCACCATCTGGGCATTCTGCTTATGCCTTTTGTTTTAAATACCAGCACACTTTCATAGCATGACATTTGCACAGTTCAGTTAAACAGCCTGAACTAAATCCAAGTAGTTGGACTTAGAAAGCTTCCAGACATTTCCTCTGTCCCCCTGAGCCCTGTGTCCTGATATACATTAGCTGGCACTCTGGAGCCCTTTGTACTCTTGGTTTTTGTTGTGGCCTGTCAGCCGCCGGCCCCTCCAACAGCCCAATCAGAGGAAGAGGTGGAGTCAGGGTCAGCATCAAGGTAACCTGAGAGCTCCAAGGGGGAAGCTGGCATGAGAGAGAGAGAGGGAGGGGAGAGGGGAGGAGGAGAGAGAGAGAGAGAGAGAGAGAGAGAGGGAGAAAGAGAGAGGAGGGGGAGAGGGGAGAGGGAGAGAGGGGGAGAGGGAGGGAGAGAAGCAGAACCTGGGCCGTCCATCAGGCCTCAGATGGAGAGTCAACAGCCCCCAGGTCTGGAGGTGATGAGGAAGAGGAGGAACAGCTGGGTCCAGTGCCTGAGGCATGGATGTGCAGAAGGAAGAGAGGAGAGCAGTGGAAATCTATGGGCTGGTCCTTGGGACGGAAGAGCCACTGCTGCTAGCGAGGCCCCACTCTAGCTCTGGGGATAAAAGGGAGGGGGTGGAGATGAATAGATGTGGCAGGTAACTATTCATCTTCTGGCCAGACAGACTTGTTAGCCTGCGGTGAGAGAGAAACTTTGTGCCAGGGCTGCTGGTGCTCCTAATAAAGGAATCTTTGAGTTAATTTCAGAGGGTTTGTCGTGTTTGGGGAGCTGGGTCAGAACAGTTTTGTAGCCTATAGCATCCCTTTCATTGAGGGACCTTTTTATTGCCTCAAGCCCCTGCAAATATTTGTTTCTCTACGGTACCATCCTGGTTACTTAAAGTATTGATGGACAAATGCATATGGAATGCTTGAAGTAATGACAGAAATGTGCTGGGAAGAAATATTTAATTATGCATATGCTCTGTTAAAGAGATGCTGCATAGGCTGAGAACCCAATTTTTTTTTGCACTGAATGATGGATGGATTGTATGATGCATCAAGGAGTGCAAATCTGAAAATTTAACATTCATCTCTAAGGTAATTAGTTTGACAGAAACATGCAGAAAATGATGAAAATCTCAAATAGATAAAATAGAATAATTTGGTAGAAAGATTTTTAAAGATGGGAAGATGGAGATATTAAGATGTGCAAATGGTGGTAGAAATGTTCTGATTAATGGTGATCTGCTGCAAGATTTATGTGTGTTGAAATAAAGTTAACATATCCATGTAGAAGCTTCTGTTCACTTGGTTAGTTATACTTCCCCCTTTTCTCATCTTCCCCCTTAATTCTATTGGCTTATTGTGTTATATCTTACTCTTTTCTGTACTTTGCGTAACATTACTTATCTCCCTTAGAAGGGAACAGCACCATGAGAAACTAGTATGTATCCATCCCTCTTTGATTATGAGAAATGTGAACACTGTTATTTGAAGCATCTCCATTCATGTTTGAAGTAGCTATCTCCACTTTCCTAAAGTACGGTGTACAAATTTGTTGAAATGGGCAACTCTTCTGGAAAAATCCCTTTCATTCTAACAAGCTCCCATATTTGCAATAATTGAAGCAGTACTACAAAACTGTTTCATAGATGCTATTACTTTAGAATGAGAACGATTCATGTTTTAGAGAAGTGAGTGGGATAGAGAGAGAACTATGGATTTACTGAGACAAAAAAAAATCCACAGAAAATTGAAAGTACCATGTATTGAGTGATGTCAGTAATCTTTTCCCCAAATATTACCCTCCAAATCTCTTGTCCTAATAAGACTGGGGAATCATTGGACTTCTTTGGAAAAGACTATAGACGTGACCTAGACAATGTTTTTCAAATTTGGTAATTTTAAGATGGGTGGACTTCATCTCTTAGAATCCTCCAGCCAGAACTTAAGTCCATACATCTTAATGTAGCTATTAGTAGAAGTAGTTTAAAAAGTTCTGATGTAGATGAAAAATAAGAAGTGCTACCCTGTCATGTACATCGGGTCTACTAAAATGCAAAAGTCAAGATAGCATCTCAGTTTTAATTATATGGGACTGATTCAATAAAGTTAGCACATCACATGATGACTGCAATATCAAATGATGGAACATATGTGGGAATAAGATATCCCACATTCAAAACTCCAGATTATTCATTACTCCTTTTTAGTGAGCCTATTTCTGGCACCACAAATAACTATCTATTATTTCAGAATTAAATAAAATACATCCCTCCAAAATTATACAAAGCTAACATCAAAAACATTTCAATAAACCATATCAAAAGCTTTCTCAGGACCCACAGAAATTATAGTTGTTTAAACTTGTCTATTTTGAATTATGCCAGCATATATCAAGTCTGGTCTAGATATGAACAGATAGTCTATCCTTCAACACATGATGTCTTGCTATTAAATGTGGCAATTCAAAATAGCAATAGCAATAGCATTTAGGCTTATACACTGCTTCATAGTGCAGCCCTCTCTAAGTGATTTACAGAGTCAGCATATTATCCTCAACAATTTAAGTTTTTACTGAGCTCAGAAGGATGGAAGGTCAACCTTGAGTCAATCAGGATCAAACTCCTGGGTGTGGGCAGAGTTAGCCTACAATACTGCATTCTAACCACTGGCTCTTTATTCTGTATATGAATTACACAATCAACTAGTTTCTAGTCCTTTGTATGCAGATCAAAACTTGTGTATTCTAGGCAGAAATATTTGGGTGGGTAGAGTGGGGTAGAGCAAAAGCAATGGATGGCAGTAGTCACAACAGAGAAGTCACTAGTAAGATTATGAGAAGGTGACTAGGTGGATAGTTGCATAGCTGTCTTTGACATCAAATCAACATATCCAATTGGTCTGCCAGCCCTCTTTTCCATACCTCTCCTTACTGCCATCACCAATGTCCTTGGCTTAAAGTGCAGCATAAGGAGAGGTAGAGAAAGGAAGGTAGAAGAAAGACTGGTGAGTAGATCAATGCACAGGCAATATGAAAGAGGGGAGAAGTGCTCTAACTTTGCTCTACCTGTCCTATAAGTTTTGTTTGGATTTTGTTTCAGCTGAAACCTGGAACTTCTAATTTGTTCCAGGTTTTCTGCCAAACAATATCCCAGTCAGAAACTTGGCAGAACTTCCAAGAAACAATCTGTTTGTTCCAGGTTCAAAACAAAACATGGTTTCCATTTCATGCTTATTTTACTGAACATACAATACAAATTGGATATATTCACCCATGTAGTAAGCGAAATCACCTTGATAGAAGTATGTGAAAACAATTATCTAGGCAGAGACTTTCTTTAAGTCCTGGAAAGTAAGATAATATTTGGAAGTGCCTCAAGCAAACACTTTTCTACTTCACTGGAGTATAGAAAGGAAGGGGAGGGATAGCACAACCAGACTTACAAGACCACGTTATTGTACCTTCTCTTAATAAAGTATATAGTTCTAATCTTCCTGTACCCTTTTCTGATCTTGTCTACCTAGGCTTGGCTGACAACCCAATCAAAGTCAGTTAAAGAACCAGCAACTGCATTTCCCCAAGATGCTAAGTTGGACTTGGGCATCTAGAATTGGAACACCTGACTGAGACCACACAGCCTCTATTCCACCTTACCTTGGACTTAAGTGAACTTCTCTGGTTAACTGATTCTAATGCCCAACTGTTTTAATACTTAGGTTTTTATTTTCCTAATATTCAATCCGAATTTTGAGTTCCTGTAACTAGAATTATCTTATGCCCAGTCTTCTGAACAATAGAGAACAACTCTTGACTTTCTACAGAACCCAGCTTGCTCTGCAATGATATGGTGTTAATCAGGGATGGCCTCTTCATACATTTGAGACACCATGCAATTGAACAGAGCGCCCATATAATAATGCATCTTCAGGGTCATTGGCAGCATCCAGCACCTAAGAGTAACTGCTAGAATCCTAACAACCCAGCAAGACTCACAATACCTTGCCTAACTATTTACATTGCCACTTCCATTTCCTCCAATGTCCTCACCCTAGCATCATTGTGTGGGAAACTGAAATAATAGGTCTACATATAGATTCAAGAGCAGCATTTTCATTTCCCTAATGCCCTGAAGTGGTTCCACAAAACTGACATTGCAGCTCGTAATAAATGCAATTCCCACATGGCCTTGAAAAACCTGTCTCATGGTTACAACAGTAGCCATTGTGGTGTAATGGCTAAGGGGCTAGACTGGGGTTCAAGTCCATTCACCATCATGGAAAACTCTGCAGCTAACTTTGGAATAAGCCTCATGGGATTGATGAGGTTGGCAACAATTGGAAGCTGGATAAAAGTTGGAATATTAATCCTATGAATAAGTAACTAAGTAAATGAAATAGCTGCTGCAGTCTGATAATGTAGACCAGGGATCCCCAACCTGTGGACTGCAGCCCACTACCGGGCCATGGCCTGTTGACCACCAGGCTGTGTGAGTGGTTGGCCAGTGTGTGCGCATATGTGCAAGTGCACACCCACTACAATTGCAGTGTCATACGAGCATGGCGCAGGTGCTAGCGTCACCGTGAGCACATACCCCTACTCGTGCCAGTGTTGATCTTCATGAGTGCATGCGAATGGGGCCTCAAGCGCCTGCTCAATGCTGGCACGAGGGAGTGTGCATGGTCATGGCCCCGTATGCATGTGATCTGACCCAACCAGGTTCCCAGAGAGCAAAGACAGATAAAGGCAGCAGCCCCCACCTTTCAAGGTTTAATCCCAATTCTGTTCCTTTACAGATAAAAGGCTGCTTTCCAACAATTAGCTCTGACAAGAGAGAGCCTTGCCAAGTTGTTTGTCAAGGCTGCCAAAAACCCAGAGATAATAACTAATTTACAAGATTCTCCAAACACAAACTAAGATGTCCACCAGTTGAGCTTCAGAGCTTCTTTGCTGTCTGCAAAGAACGCTTTTCCAAACCTGGCTTTTATCTTCTTGAGGGAGGAGTCATTACTTTGCAGCCTTACTCCTGAGTAGCCTCTGCTGCTGTAACTGCTCTCTCCTCTGAGCAATCCTGCATGCACGCGCACTTGGCAAAGGCTCCTCGAGAACCTCCTCATCACTGCTGCCAGCCCCCACAATCTCTGAAGGCAGCAGTCCACTCCCTGATGGTCCTGGCCCCTCATCAGAGTCCTCGCTCTCCTCAGCCATCTGCACCTTCTGCCGGCTAACCACAACAGCATGCATGCATGCATGACAGTATGCATGTGTTCCAGGGCCTTTGCCCCCCGGGCTGCCAACCCAGAAAGGTTGGGGAACTCTGATGTAGACAGTTTAATGTGGTATCACTCCACTGACTACCACAATTCTGAATGAAACTTCCTTCAGAGTTCACATACATGGAAATTCACCATAGCTGGTTTCTATGAACACCAAGACAGCTATACGCTTTCTATAGACCGTAGAGGTAGTTCTTGCCTTATGATCACAACTGAGCCCAATATTTCTGTTGGTAAGCAAGGCAATTGTTAAGTGAGTGGCGCCCTATTTTACAATCTTTTTTTTTGCCACAGTTGTTAAGCATCGCTGCGAACTGTTAAGTGACTCATGCAGTCATTAAGCAAACTTGACTTTCCCCCATTGACTTTACTTGTCAGAAGCTGGTTGGGAAGGTTATAAATGATGATCACAAGAAAACAGGACAGAGCAACAGTCATAAATACATGCCAGTTGCCAAGTGCCTGAATTTTGATCACGTGATCGTGCAACAGTTGTAAGTGTGAAAAAAAAATAGTCATAAATCACTTTTTGGGTAACTTTGAACAGTGACTAAATGAATGGTTGTAAGCCAACGACCACCTACATAACCTACTTTAAACATGAGCTCTTTTCTTTTTCCCTGCTTATCATCATACATCTTTATAATGCAAAATTTCCTTTCATGTGTTGGCAAAGGCACTTTTGTCAGTCGCACTAGCTATTTTAAGGATCCTTTGCTTCCATGTAATGCAAATTACCCCCTGCTCCCCTTTTTGTTGCTTCGTTATATCAAGGCCAGGCTAACTTGTTACTGCAAGAGCTTCCTCTTCCACGAGTGATAACTCCATATTATCACTTGTAGAGGATTTCACTCGGAAATTGAAAGATCCATACAGCTTGGCTGACTCCTTCGAAGCGGCAAAGCGGCTCCTTCTGTAGAGTTCTCCTTTCCACATTTGCATCATCAGTAAACTGGACAACACAACACCTCCCAGGGTCAACAGACAGAGCCCAGCAATTACACACCGATCTAGGTGAGCCCCAATCCGGGCACTCTTCTTCTCCAGGCGCTCCATCTCCCGTGCTGCCACTGTGCTGGGATCCACAGTTACGCCTCTGGGGACCACATAGGAAACAATCACCAACAAAATCCCAATGACCAGGAACAAGATGGCACTGATAAAGCTGTAATCAATAGATTTTCCACCAGCTGCTTCAGAGCCGCCATCATCATCCTCTTCCTCGGAAATTAAGGAAGGTGGATCATAGGGCCACTCTGAAGGCATCTGTGTGTCCGGGTCAGGGTGGGGAAGGAACTCTTGGTCTTGGCAACAGCTACGATGTGCAAGACTCCCTGGGTGATTGAGGTGGTTGGTGTTTTCATCCACACAGGTGAAGGACGTCTCGGATTCACAGCAACAGGCATTTTTGGAGGCCGTCTCCTTCTCTTCCTTTGAAAAGTTGGAGCAGGTGAAATGACCGGCTGTGGTAATTTCTGGGGACAATGATGATACTGCAAGGAGGGCAAGAGAGGGCCGGGCAGGTTCTTCTTTGGCTTCCTGTACTGCAGCTTTACAATGCTGCTCGCAGCATTCAGCAGTCGTAACTAGGAATCTATTCTTTGCCCCACTTTCATCAGGCCGGCCCTGGCACGGTGTAGTGTGCAAGCTCCAATCCACACCGTGGCACTCCACGGATGGAACTCCCTCTCTGGTGACTTGCAAGACCTCCATACATGCCATGGGTGCTTCAGAGCACAAGTCCAATCGACCACTTACATCTCTGTAGTTTTGGCAAAGGCAGCCGGTTGCCCCCTCAATGGTTGTGAGGTGACTTCAACCGCAACCTCTGACCTTTGGGCTCCCATTTTGCTGGCTTCGGATTCAGCCGCCACTACCACCACCACTCAGTTAAATAAATTTACTTGGAGACGCCTTTGTTTTGAGCCTGCAGTTGCCACAAGAAGAGGAGAAGCAGCTTCTCTGGCAGATCTGTTGGGAGACAAAGGCAAATGTAGCAGAACTGCAACAGAGATTATATAGTCATTACCCTGATTTTTATTCAGTGTCTCTGCAAGTGGATGGAGAACAGCCAATGTGAAGGCTTGTGTTTAACCAGCCACTGAAAGCTAAACTCTGTGCTTATCTTAAACCAATTTAGGAACTCTAATCGGCTTTTAGAAATAACCCTTTGCAAATTTTGGAAAAAGAAAAAAAGAAAGAAAAGCTCAGTCAACACAGATCCTTCACCACTTCCAGCACTCAAGGGCAAAACCCACCAACCCCCTGTCAAATGCCATTCAAAGGGGCAAAGTCAAACTTGGCGTCTCACATTCACCCAGACTCAAATGCAAAGCCTAATCGGAAAGGAGCCAGCAAAATCCCTCTGAGCAAAAGTCACCCAGGATCTAGTGTTTGTCCAGTGGAAATCTGAGCATCCCAGGAGATGGGGGGGGGGGGAGAAGAGAGAGCAGCACTTCCTGGAATCCCGTCTCCCAGCCTCTGATGTGAAATCATCTCTAGATGATGGTTCAAAGGGGCAACTCTCCGCTTTTCCTCCAAGTGCAATAAGAGGAAAGAAGCAAAGGCATTGCAAAACGGCTCACCTGAAACAGAAAGCACGCGCCTGTTGGGATGGGGATGGAGGGGAAGGGAAGGGGCAGGATAATGGGCTTGCGATTTATGCCGCTCCATCCAAGAGCTTGTCAACATTGACCCGACGCGTTTTGAAGCCGATCAAAGAGGCGATTCGCAGATTTCCATCCGAGGTGTGTCCGACTCCCCTCCCAACCTCGTCTCCGCGCCCGGGGTACATCCATCCCCGTCCGCTTTGGCTATTTGAGCTTCGGTGCGTTCAGCGCCAACACCTTAACCAATGGGCTAAAAAACCCGGCGAACCAGGTGAAATGAATAACGGACCGAGGGGGAAAGACAATCTTAGGAAAGTAAAGGTAAAACTCCCGTCCCTTTAATCTTCCCGGCAGCGCCCGAGTAGCCCTTGCCTGCCCTCTTCACGGACCTTCTTTTTTTTGCTTTCCCCAGAGGTTTGACTCCATCGGGAGCAAAAAGCGCCGCTTGCCCGTCAGTCACCCCGCTGGCTCCATCGGGACGCCCCGAACGGGCACTTGTTGTCGCGGTCCCTTCTCCACGCGCCGCCTCCCTCCTTCTTGCCTCCCTCGAGGTGAGGAGCGGGGGACGGACGGACGGACTGGAATGAGCCCGGCGGGGCGGAGCACTTGGGGCACTCTGGGAGATGTAGTCCCGCCGCGCGCGGAAAGGCGAACAGAATCTAAGGTCTGCTCTGCCTCACTCTCCCTGCTGCGTCAAGTTTCCATATCTTTAGAGAAGTTGTTTGATCTGGAGGAAAGGAAGAAGGAGACGTGCCAAAGGATTTTTTCAAGCTGAGGAGAATGGCAGTTGCACAGTAGTCCTCGATTTACAGAAGTGCGTTTAGTGACGGCGGTTCAGAGTTACAATGGTACTGAAGAAAGGGACTTGAGATTTTTTTTTTTTTTACACCTAAGATCATTGGGGCATCCCCCATCATCATGGGATCAAAATTCAGATGCTTGGCTATTGAGTCCTATTTATGACGGCGGCAGTTGAGCTTGTCGATCAGAAAGGTCGGCAGTTCGGCTGTTCGAATCCCTAGCACCACGTAACGGAGGGAACTCCCGTTACTTGTCCCAGCTTCTGCCAACCTAGCAGTTCGAAAGCATATAAAAATGCAAGTAGAAAAGGTGGGAAGGTAACAGCATTCCGTGTGTTTAGTCATGCCGGCCACATGACCACGGAGACGTCTTTGGACAGTGCTGGCTCTTCGGCTTTGTAACGGAGATGAGCACTGCCCCCTAGAGTTGGAAATGACTAATCACCTTTTGCAAACTTCTGTCAAACAAAGTCAATGAGGAAGCCAGATTCACTTAACAGCCATAGTACGAACCTAACAACCGCAATGATTCACTTAGCAACCGTGGCAAGAAAAGTCGTAAAATGAGGCAAAGCTCACTTAACAAATGTTAACGTAGAATAGGGCTGGAAGGGGCCTTGAAGGTCTTCTAATCTAGCCCCCTGCTTGAGCCAGAGACCTTATACCATTGCAGGTTTTCAAGCTCTTATTGAAAACCAAAAACCTCCACCAATGGAGCACCCACAGCTTTGGGAGACAAGCCGTTCCACTGATTAATTGTTCTCACTGTTGGGAAAGTTCTCCTTAATTCCAGTTAGATCTCTCTTTCATGAGACATGAAGGCTACCTTCTCGACCTGGAAGAGTTCTGGGTCTTCTGGACTTCAGTTCTCATGATGCCAATCCAGTACTTGCATTGGAATTACAGGGTCTGAAATACTAGGCAGAGGTGAAGAGCACCCGGTTGGAGGGGGAAGATCCTTTCATTGGCTTTTCATTAAAGTTACACAGCATTTTGTGTAAGTGATGTGGGGGGGGGGGAAATCTGGATTTGAGGAGCATTTAATTTTGTTTAAAAACCTGAAGATTTTTATTGAGAAGAATTTCATTAAGATTATGCGTCTTCGGTCTGATTTAAGTATGGTATATAAAATCATACATTGCAATGTCCTACCTGTCAATGAATACTTCAGTTTCAACCATAACAACACAAGAGCACACAATAGATACAAACTCAAGGTTAACCGCACCATACTGCAGGAAATACGACTTCAGCAACAGAGTGGTCAATGTCTGGAATACTCTACCTGACTCTGTAGTTTCTTCCCCAAACCCCAAAAACTTTAACCTTAGACTGTCTACTATTGACCTCACCCCTTTCCTAAGAGGTCTCTAGGGGCGTGCATAAAGCGCACCAATGTGCCTACTGTCCCTGTCCTATTGTTTCTTTTATTTTTCTTTTATTTTTCTTATATGTACCCATTTCATGTATTCATAACTATGTATACACTTATACTTATTATCTTGTAAACAATTGACAAATCAAATAAATAAATAAATAAATAAATAAATAAATTATACCTGTGAAAATATAAAGCAATGATAATGCCATTTTTAACCTCTGTGTTAACCTAAGATAATTTACTGGAATATTGTGAAAGAATTCTTTATTGTTTTGTATAAAGGTTATATATTTGGCAGGTTAGGCTCTCCAGTGTCACGTTAATGATGATGATTACTGGAAATGGAAATGGGTAAACAGGTTAAAGAAACAGATGGTATGCTACAGTAATAGAGGTGTTGTGTAGGGGGATATGTAGCTGGATAGATTGTGAACCCGGAAAGGGGCAGAGACTGTATATTTTAAACTATATAAACCCCAGCCCTCCTAGGAAACATGTCTTCTGTGGCTCCGCCCATGAGCACAGAATTCCCTTTTGCAAAAGCTCCATAATAAAGCTCCTCTTTATTGTTGACATGTCTCCAGTTGTCTGAATACCTGAATGGTTGATTTTTATCACAAAGATACGAGTGCTTATAGAAAACAACCAGAATAAAATTCCTTGAGCATCACATAGGACAGTGCTGACAGTACAATTCCAGATTTCTTTGCATTGGTGTTCAATCAAAGGGTGATAGGAACCACAAATTAAAGCTACACACAGAGAACCAAGCATGTTTAAGATACAGAAGTGGGCTAATTGCTTCTTCCGGCTTATTTTATTCCCGTGTGGCTGAAATGGAAACTTCAAGAGAAACTACATAGTTTGTTCATTGGCACAAGGAGCTTGTATCCCGGAAAGAGGGGAGATAAGAAAAAGAAAGATGAATTGGAGATATTCGTCACCTTGGGAACTTTTGGCCACCTGCACAACCTGATAAAATGTGCCAGTCTTTCTCTCCCTTCTCACTTTGTTTTCAAATTGTCAGTAGTAAAATACTCAGGCCCATTTTATGCTCTGTTATAATAGCATACTTTTCTTCTGCAGAAGATGTCAGGTGTGGAGGTGGTGAGAAAAAAAAATGCATAGCAACACAGAGCCTTGTGTTGCCACAAATAAAGCTGGTTAAAAGATGAATCAGGCAATGGGAGAAGGAAGAAAAGTTTGAGAAAGAGCCAAAATCATCTCATTTGGTTTCTCACAATGTTGGGGTGTTGGTGGGGTTTCACAGGGGTACATTCTCCACCCACGGAGGGCTCAAAGGATGGTGTGAAATGCCTCCGTGTACATCAACCCAAAAGGCAACAGATTTTTCTGACAGTTCACAGCATCACAAGTGCAAAATAGCTGCAGAGGAGGCAGATTACAAATTCAGCTGTCATTAATTGAGAAGGTGGATATTTTTGTAGGGTTGCTAAATTACAGGAGTTCTGTCTTAAGAAACGTCCAAGTTCAATTAGAAAAAGGAGAAGAAGAATGGCAGGTAGCAAGAAGAATATCTCTCTGAACATCTGGAGATACATTCTTTCCAGACTAGAATTTTTTTTTTTTTAAAAAATAAACTATTCCACTTTTTTCATATACAACTCAAGGCAGTGAATATACCAATTCTCCTTTCTCATACTATTTTTCCCACAACAACAACCCTTTGAGGTGAGTTGGACTGAGAGACAGAATGACTGGCCCAAGGTCACTCAATTAGCTTTCATGGCTAAGGCAGGATTAGAACTCACGTTCTCCCAGTTTCTGGGCACTAAACCTAGTCTTCAATATGATATGTGTTGGTTAAAAAGTGCCCAATGAGAACTCACCCGAGCCTTTTCAGTATGTGTTGAAACTTCTAAATGTGTCCAATGGTTCCATGGCTAATAATATTAGGGATATTACCAGTCCTATAGATAACTTGATAAATTCTGGTTCATAGGGAAAATAAAAGTTTTGAGGTAGAACAGTACTGGAGTCAATGGCAAAAATGTCCTATTTGATCTTGTTAATACTAGTAATCCCTGTGAATCTGCTATCAATGAGACTACCTCTTGTTCTGTTGTTTCACTGCTTCTCACCTGTCTCTAATTCACCATAGCCTATGTACAGGTAACCACAGAAAAAGCAGATACCAGTTCCCATATGAAATGACTATAGGTAGTCCTTGATTAACAATGTTACATGAGACTAGAATTTCTATCGTTAAGGGACATGATTATAAAGCATATCTCACATGACTGCACCACTTAGTTATGGAAATTTTGGCATTTCCATTTGTGATCATTAAATAAAGATGCCACATTAAAGAAGGACCAACTTCCTTATTCCCTGGCAAATGGCAATCACATGACCACGGGACACTGCAATGTCATAATTGTGAGCAGGGTGTCTAGATCACAATCACATGAGCATGGGGATACATGGCTGGTACTTGTCATGCACTGTCATTCGTTCACACAGTTATCACATGAGTGGTTGTTAAGCGAAGACCACCTATAATGGAAACTCAACCATTTAATTACTTAATCAGTATAATTATGTTTAAAGGCTACACTGTTTCCTAATGTACATTGCCAGTTGAGTATCTTGTATATTTTTGGTATTGTTAAACTTGCATTGTGGAAGAACTTCCAGTCATGGGAGATATATATTACTTTCACCTTTATAAGAAATAGTGAATAAGGAAATTGCTGACTAGCATAATCAGTGCAATTGTTAATGACAAATAGAGTATTAAAGAGAGAAATGTGTACATGGTTGTCTACTCTGACTGGCCAGTAATTTAATACAGTCTCAGAAATATAATTCTTCTCCTTGATCCCATTGGTGGTTAAAGTTATGTTGTTTATGAGCAAAGTTAAGTGCTCTGTTAATGAAATGTGATATATAGGACTTGGTAAAAGTCATGAAATATGTAATGCCTTTCTCTTGCTTTAAGAATGTCAATGCATATACAGATAGTATATGGCCACAATTGAGCCCAAAATTTCCATTACTAAGGAAGACAGTTGTTAAGTGACATTGGCCCCATTTTATGATCTTTCTGGCCACAGTTGTTAAGTGAATCACTGCAGTTATTAAGTTAGTAGCACCCTTGTTAAGTAAATCTGGCTTTCCCATTGACTTTGCTTGTCAGAAGGTCGCAAAAGGTGACCATATGACCTTGGGACACAGCAGCCATAAATACATGCCAGTTGCCGAGTGTATGAATTTTGATCATGTGATCAAAGTCAAAAGTGTGGAAAATGGTCATAAGTCCCCTTTTTCAGTGCCATTGTAACTTCGATCAGTCACTAAATGAATGGTTGTAAGTTAAGAACTGTCTGTAGTTCTTCCAGAAAGTTCCAAAGCATGGTTCATGTAGACATGAGGTGTCAAGATCAACAACATCAGGTAGAATTTACCTTAATCCCTCAGTACAAATTGATGAATCAATATGGATTTTGCATGTACTTTCTATTTGTGCTGTCCATGGTCCTGATTGCATTCTTACAGATACAGATACAAATAATCAGAGTTGGAAGGGACCTTGTAGGTCATCTCGTCCAATCCCTCACCCAAGCAGGAGACCCTATACCATTTCTGACAAATGGCAGTCCAATCTCTTCTTGAAAATCCCAACTGATGGCGCTCCCACAACTTCCGAGGGCAAGCTGTTCCATTGGTTGATTGTTCTCACTGTCAGAAAGTTTCTCCTTGTTTCCAGGTTAAATCTCTCCTTGTTCAGTTTCCATCCATTATTCCTTGTCTGGCCTACAGGAGCTTTAGAAAATAGCCTGACCTCTTCCTCCCTTGATAATCCCTATATCCAACTATAGGCCCAGAAATAAGTTTCAGAAGGTATGTCTCAAAAGTAAATAAATGTTTGATCTCTAAATGATTTCTGAAAGAAACTTACCTTTGTTCAATAAGTTCAAAGAGATTCAAGACTGTTCTTTCTGCTTTGTATTTCTACAATCTGACAGTCTTTCCTTGAATCCCTGCTGCATATTCATAGCAATTTCAGTTTGTTGTTTGGAAAAACATGAGCAAGAGAAATAGGATATATGCTACCATTACCTAGAAACTATATGGTTACAGTTTACAACCATGTTTTATCTGGGCATCTGCTCCTTCCTAAAAAAGATGAAATAGAGATGGTGTTGACTAATAACCAAATGTTATGTTATTTTATAATAGAGGAGATATTCCTCTCTATATAAACTGCCATCATTTTTATTCTAAAATTTCTTTCCTACCACATCAGGATCCTCAAAAAAGAGAAACCAAAAATAAGTGCCATGATGTTTTTCTTATCAGTTCCTTATCTCACATATCCCAAACAAAGAATGGACCAAAGATAATAGATACCTATCAGTTTTCAAGACATATTTCCACAATTTGGGTGCTCTCCAGATGTATGGGCTTAGTTTCTCAGAATTTCTAACACAGCCATTGATGAAAAATTGAATAGTTGAGGTCCACATAGCCGGAGGGCTTTCAGGCTGTGGAAAGTATGCCTCTTTATCTCTAGTTGTACTTACCAGCTCAATGTCAGTTTAGCTTAGTTGGTAAGGTTGGTAAAACAAGTTTCACCTATTGGTAAGACATATGACTAGGAAACTGGGAAACTAAGTCCACACATCTTGTATGTCTTGAAGAGTTTATGATATATCTTTTTGATGCTATTTGGTCATTGACTGCATCTACTGTATCCAAGTACTATCCTTACTATACTCCTTCCTGACTATGACAGCAACACTATCCCTTCTTTGTTTTATACAAGTTGAGGTATAAACAGTGTGAACTACTTAGTGTCCAATCTGGTTTAATTGGCTGTTGGATAACATATACATGTAGAGTTGCTATGTCTTCATGTTTCACTATGTTGAGCTTTCCCATGTCCATTTTTCTTATATTCCATGTTCCCAGTATGTCTTTGCAGCTTCTGTTTGTCTTCTTCTAACCAGCCACTTCACTAATAACAAGTCTTTAATCAAGCTGCATCATTAATACCATTAATATTAATAATTAATAAAGATCCTCGGCTCAGCCTCAGAAGCATGTTAAAGGACATTTGACCCGAGGGGCCCATCATCCCATATATCATCAATAATCATTTTATATTTTCTATCCAAGCAGTTTTCTTGATAAAATACAGCACTGCTTTGCTACTGCCTGCTCCCACACTATTTGAAATGAGGACTCTATCATCGTCACTAAATTGATGACTCTTCCTCTGATATCTTCCTATATCCCCTTTGTCCAACATAAGTGCTTGCTTGCTTCAGATGGCAGCTGGGATTATCTTCATGACTTGGGTGACCTTGCTGGGAGCATATACTCTTGGCATACACTGCTGGCATATTTTTGTCATCTCTCCAGGAACACACAGACACACACACACACCCAGCTACAAGGAGGCAGCATAGCAGGATTTGGTGGAGAGCAGTAAGTGTCTTTAACAAATATGCTGCTTGGTTTTCACCAATTCTCTTCTGACTGATGGTGTTCTCTGTTCCTTAAATGATCACATTCCTTAGAACTTTCTCTCCCAAGGGAGAACACATCTATTTTCTTATAGATCTTACTCAGTATTACAAAGAAGACTTCAAAGCACATTTCCAGAACTATGGGGAATAAAGGCCAGGAGGGAGAGTGAGGAAGGGAGTGGGTGTTGATATTTATTATGTTGTTGATGGGAGACTATTATTTAAAAAAAGATAACAAAAGAAAATAACGGTCGCATCATAATTGTATCTGTTAATATATGCGTATATGTATATGCGTGTGTGTGTATATTCATACATACATATATATGCATACATACACATATACACATACACATATATACAGAGAAGCCTAGCCAAGAAGAAAATATGTGTTCGTAGCCAAACCTGAGTTATTTTGTTTGATTCAAACACCCTGTGGCTTTTTGGAACCTCATCTAGCACAAACATTAAGGACTATTTCAGAAATAGAGAGTTTCATCTGTTACATAAGTATACCTTTCAAAATTACTAATGTTTTCTGAAAAAGAAAAAGAAACTGCTTATGGTTGGTTCAGTATCTCAAGTTCTGCAAATAAAACATTCGGAGAGAAAGAAAAATGAAGTTTTAAGTTTATGGTATGTCAAGGAATAGCCATTAGTGTCTGCCTTTCTGTTTGTGTAGGTGTTTCTGTGGCTAACTCAGATATCTGAATGGGTTTTAATATTACTTTAATAGGAATTACTGTATCATTTCAAAGACTTAAAAGGAAAGGTGGAAGTTTTTGACTTTGAATTCCTTATTTATTTGAGAATGGTATATCCCATGTTGCCAACACAATAAATCCAAATTCCTTTGTATGCCAAATATGCAACCACATGGCAATGAGCTTAAGTGTAATTTAAAAAAAAATGCTTAGGTCTGGTTTGTGTGTTTCACCAGCCTGTGATTGTTATAATAGGGATCATCATTAATATTTCAAGAAGTGGACTTGGGAAGTGAAGGGTTAATGACCATAGTCTCCTTTAAAATGATCGTACTGGCTAGCCAAGACCATACCCTTGCTTCCTCTAATCTGTGGCCCTCCTGTGTGTTGGACTACATGTTCCGTTATACTTAACCAGTCTGGTGATTTTCTTCAGGCTGATAGACTTCCAAGTGTATTTGGACTCTGGCCTACAAATTCCCTGGTTTAGTAGGACCAGTATAAATCCTGCTGACTGATAGCAATCAAGACAGAGTTTTTCAATTCAGTATTGTAAAATTAAAAAATGAAAAATAAGTAGAAGTTATAGTTTTATACATTATGGAACTTTGTCCACCTGGTTTATAATAACTTAAAGGTATATAGCTGGCTGGCAATAATTGAGCAAACGCTGCAACTTACTGTTATGACTTTCACTTTTTCTAATCATTTGCCTCATTTCCTATTGTACTTATCATTTGCTTCCCTTCTATTCAATCTTCTTCTTCTACTCTGGATATGCAATTTCATCGCAGTACATCATTATGTTTTTAACTCTGTTAATGTCTTGCAGGCTTATGGGATCATTAATATTTTCAAACAATTGCAAAAGATGTTTGAAAAGTATCTGAGATGGATCACTTACCAAGTGGTTAATGTATGTCTTACTGTATATACACTTCTCGACAGTTGTATATTATGAGGGAACCACAAAATAAAAATAAAGTATCCCAAAGCCAGTGTTAAGGGAAACAGAACAAGCAATGCTTGGGAGTAACAAATGCCAGTAATACTATCTGTGTAAATATCTTTATTTTGAGCCATAGCCTATTCACTGGAAATGATTCAAAGAGTCCTTGGCTTTTCTGTTTAGCTTATTATGATATTGCCTTAGTGCTTTATGGCTGAATACCCTCAGAGAATCATTAGCTAAGTAGTTTTATAAGTCGAATCTTCACTACTCCTGGTTCTAAATTTAGTTCCACATTAGCTGGCAACTCTGCACTGCAGAGAATCTTTAATATGTGTCAAGGAATTTTATTGTTTTGTTTAACACATTCAACTTGTTGGAAAGAAATTTTATCAGGTTTTTTTCTGAGCCAGAAATAAAATACAGGGGCAGTTTAGGGGCCCTTGGTGCTTTCTTAGCTTGGTTTTTTTTCTTGCAGATGTTTCATTATCAAAATTAGCTGATGATGACTAGCACTGATGATGTTACCTAGTTTGGCAATAAAACATCTGCAAGAAAACAATCAGAGGCCACCAAGGATGCATCATTTCAATTCTGAGCTGCAAATATTCTCCTTTATTGGTACAGAAGCAATTGCTTGAACTGGAGGTGAAGTTTATTTCTGACAGTGCAATACAGAGACAGTGGTTGAAGGTGGCCAACTATGTCTTTCCTAAAATGGGTCTATGACAATTTGCCAGGGCCAACTTGCCATGGCCAACTTGTCATGACCAACTGACCATGGCTTACTCAACTTGCCAGGGCCAACTCACTGCAGGATAAATTGCCATGGCCATCTCACCACAGGACAACTCATTGTAGGACAAGAGTTACACTAATATCAAAGAAATGATGGAATAGAATCATTAAAGAAAGGATGTAAAAGGAGGGACAGAATGAAACATGAATGACAAAAATTAAAACAATTTTAATTTATTTTAAATAATTAAACAGAATTGTTAAATATTCCTGCAGCAAGTTGTCCCATGGCCAGTGAGCCATGGTGAGTTGTCTGCAGCAAGTTGGCCATGATTGTGAGTTGGCTTTGGTGAGTTGTCCCATTCCTTCCGAAAAGCGCCTTATATAAGAAAAAAATTGACTTTGTTTCTCAAAAGTATGCAAAAGTGCACCTTTTAGGAATTTCAAGAAAATGCACTTAACTTCAGAGACAGCACTTTTCCAGCCAGACACCCTGCTGAGTTGTGATATTCTGCTTGTTTAGCATTTGTTGATGGAAACTGTCATTTCTTGGGGAAAATGATTTTTTCTCCCTAATATGATCAAAGAGACAGTTGCGACGGGGAGGAATGTTCACCTGATTAGATTTTCTCCTGTTGCATTTTAATCTTTTTCTGGAGGTCATTCTCATTGTAATTTTTAATCTTCTGCTTGGTTATTGGGAAGATTGTATGGTGGAAAGACTTGATCTCCTTCTCACGAGTTCCATTAACTATATTTCATGAGTCATTGGAAAGTTTGTCCTAACAGACTAGGTGTTCAGTCTGCTAAATATTCAGTCATTAAGCATGGGGAATTTGGTATAGAGGATCTAATACTGTATCTCCATGGATTTTAAATGCCAGGCATATGATTGATAATTTCATTGGTTTATTGATAGGGCTTTATATTAGTCCCTGGATTCTCAGTGGTTTCTCTTAGACCAAGGGGAGAGATACATTTATGTTAGGGTAGGGAGAGATGACTATAAAATGTAATATATCAGGCAGAATGTTCTTAAATTATTTTTGCTGTGAAAGAGGAAAAAGTACTCTTGAGGTAATGTTTATCATATTACAGAACACAAAGAGTCATAGTCAAGATCACCTCAAACCTAATTATTGAGTCTGGGGCCCTAGGTGCTTTCTAAGCTTGGTTGTTTTCTTGCAGACATTTCATTACCCAGCTAGGTAACATTATCATTACTACAAGGGAGTGGATATGCTCTCTGTTTAAACACAGGTGGCTTGCTCCGTCTGTATTGGTAAGAGTGCTCTTAGTAGTGCCTTGATTTGGGTGTTGTTTACTGTTCGATCATTTGTCTGCAATAGTAATTCCTTGATTGAAGTATTGCTTATTTATTGAGTGTCTTCATGCTAGACTCTCTCTCAATCCAACCTACTTCCTTGACTTTTTGTTGTAGGGACTAAATAGGACAAATATAATATATATCCATCTTGTGTTTTTGAGGAAGCCTCTGGTAATTTTAGTTGCTGCCTGATATTATATGAGTACCACTGTGAATGAGATAAAGGGTAATACATATAAGATTATTTGGATTCCTGCCAGGTTTGATTTCATTTTGAGGAGCTCCAGAATTCAGAGGTTCACTGTCACCTCAATCAGTTTCCTGTTTGTCCCGTGAAGATCTGGATAAAGTTCTTGTATCTAATTGTATCACTACTTGTATTTTAGATCTCTTCCTTCTAAGGATTCCATCTTGCCACTGAGAACTTGTAATTTTATTTTTTTTATGGTTGAGCAAAGATACCCTTGAAGAAGTCATGTTATTTAATATTTATGTGAAGCCACTGGGGGAAATCATTTGTGAGTTTGGAGATAGTTGTCATTAATGTGTCATTTTATTTACACAGTGACACTGAACTATATGTTTCTTGCATATGTCTATCATTTGATCTTCTTTTGATTGCTGCTGAAACCTTTTCAATTTCCTGGATTCTCCATGCTCTGATTTGTTGTTCTTTGGGTTGTAAACTTCAGATTGACTGGTTTGAGATAGAATAAGGTCAAAAAGATTCATTGGTTTTAGGAAGATGAATGAATTTACTGACATTATTGATTTGCTATAAAGCGTCTATTGGCAGTCTGCAATTTTTTGCAATCTGAATTATGTTTTTTTTTTTTGCATAAAATGTCTGTAAGACTATGACCTCTGTTAAATAATACTCTTATCCCTTATCCTTTCCAATTTGGAAGTCCTCTATTGGAAGAGTTCCTTTGCAATTTCTTTCCTTGGGTTGTAATTCAAGAGTAGGAAACCAGAGAAGATGACCATTATCAATGAAAAACAGGGCATTCACGCATCCCCATTAGTCACTTTGCAACTAAACAAGGTTGTCATGCTCAACCCATCAGAACTAACCCAATTTCCCTTTCTCTCCTTTAAAAGAAATGTTGAAAATATATATGTTTTCTCATCAAACTGAATCAGAACTGGTAGAAAAAAATGTCAGGAGAATTTTTCAATATGGTGCTGCTATACACAATTGCTACCAGCAAGGTCCATTTAATGTAAAAGCCAGATTAAGCATTGAATCTCATAATTCTCTTAATTTGTAACTTTTTTTTTTTTTTTGAGGCCAGAACCGGTTGTCCCTGTTTTGTAGATGGACTTCATTACAAGGGGTGCTTATATCCAGTATTGGCTTATGAAAAATCTCTCTGTGACTTTAATGTAAGCAAGGTTCAGTGCTCATGCCAGAGTGGTCTGACGTAATTAGCAATATTTATCTTCAGAGCATCAGACTCTTGCTGATTACCCAATGCCCAACGGAAACAATAAAACATTCAAGGCTATTTTGGTGCATTATTAATTATGTATGTCATTTGTTGTATCCTGTGCCATGGAGCACCATGTGCAAACCAGTTTTTACAAAGGCTTGCGATGACTAGATGCATACAAAAGAACAGCATTTTGTCTGTGTCCAGAAAGAAAACAGTATGTCTTAGATAAAAGAACGACTTCATTTCACTTCTGCCCAGAGAGGAAAACAATGGGTACATTGCATTCATTTGCAGCAATAGCCAACTGACATGAAAATCTTGGTGTTGAGAGAATTGTATTTATTCGTGTCTGTTTAAATGGTTTGTTTCTTTGTATTTTGTGAGGGGTCCCTGGTGCTCTCTGAGCTTGTTTGTTTTCTGGCAGACACTTCATTACCCAAGCTAGGCAACATCATCAGTGCTAGTAAGGAGTGAAGTTCGCTCTCAGTTTATATTCTGCTTATAAACTGTCAGCAATACATATATAAACTTATTAGTACTGATGATGTTACCTAGTTTGAACCCTCGTGTCAACCTTCAGCTGCAAATCTTCTTCTTTATTTATATTTTGTAACTGGCATTCTCATTGTTCAATAGGAAAATTGGCTTTAGTAAAATCAATTTTCTTTCAAACAATAAGTGTTATTCCACTTATGATGAATAGATAAGCAGATAGAGGATATGTTAGAGTAAAATACAAGATGGATTAAGGTATGCTATTGCCCCAAACTCTTAACAGTGCATTTTATAAATATATGAAGAAATACTTGGTGTTCTGTCTCTCTAACACTCTAAGCAAGTGCCCCGTTCCCAGGGGTGGGATTCTACCAGTTCGCACCTATTCGCTAGAATCGGTTGTTAACATTCTAAGCAGTTCGGAGAACCGGTTGTTAGAAGAAATTACAGGCCTAATCCTGTAAGGAGGGCAGGAAGGAAACATTCTGGTGTTGCTTACAGAAACTGCCTCTCCGTTAACCCTTATTCCATTCTTGGCAGGACTAGACTTCCTGTCTCAGTAACATCTCTGGAGTTTTTCTCCCCTCCTTTGCTGGTACTTTGCTTGTGTGGAGTGACCATTCAAAGTTACAATGGCACTGAAAAAAGTGACTTATGACCATTTTTCACACTTACAACTGTTGCAGCATCCCCACAGTCATGAGAGGCCAGGTGAGGAGATGTGTGCCTCGATGTGAGTGATATTGAGTTGGCCACGCCCAGCCAATAACATGACCACCAAGCCACACCCACCAACATAGCCACGCCCACAGAACTGGTTGTTAAAAAAATTAATCCCACCCCTTCCCCTTCCCCCTATATATGAAGAACAAAATAAACTGTAATACAGATAGATCTCAACATGCAACCAGAATTAAGCCCAACATTTATGTTGCTAAAAAAGGCAGTTGTTATGTGAACCATGCCCCATTTTACACTCTTTTTGCAGTGGCTGTTAAGCAAATAACTGCAGTTTTAAGTGAACCATGCAGTCATTAAGCAAATCTGATTTCCCCAATGACTTTGCTTGTCAGAATTTGGCTGGGAAGGTTGCAGATGGTGAACACATGATATTGGGACATAAATACATACCAGTTGCCAAGTGTCTGGATTTTGATCACACGACCATAGGGACACTGCAATGGTCATCAGTTGTGAGAACTGGACATAAGTCACTTTTTCAGTGCTGTTGTCATTTTGAATGGTCACTAAACAAATGGCTGTAAGTTGAGGACTACCAATATATAGTGGATTGAGGATAGACTATTGAAGTGGAATTGTGAATCCAGGGTAAAAGTTGAATTATGAAAACTTTCCAAGTAACTATTTCTGAATGTTGATGTGGTATTAACTGTGGAAAGAACCAGATGACTTTAGACTAGCTGTATTTTCTCAAAGAAGTCACTTTGACAAGAGAAACAGATCATGCCAAACCAATCTTATTCATTCTTCAACTTAGTGACTAAATTAGTAGACCAGTGAAATACTGTGGACATAATATATTTAGATTTCAGCAAGGCATTCAACAAAGTAGATCACAACCTATTTCTTGGTAAGCTAGAAAAAAGTGGAATAGATAGCACCACCATCAGATGGACTTGCAACTGGCTGACAAACTGTACTCAGTGAATAGTCCTTAATGGGTCTAAGTCTACATGGAAGGAAGTAAGCAGTTGGGTGCCACAAGGTTTTGTCTTAGGCCCAGTACTCTTCAATAGCTTCATTAATGACTTAGATGAGGGAATAGAAGGGGAACTTACCAAATTTGCAGATGATACTAAGCTGGCAGGAATAGCTAACACCCAAGAAGATAGGCTCGAGATCCAGATGGATCTTGACAGACTAGAACACTGGGCCGTATCTAACAAAATGAAATTCAATGTATAGAAAAGTAAAGTCTTACATTTAGGCAAGGAAAACCAAAAGTACACATATAGACTGGTTGAAACCAGGCTCAATAGCAGTAACTGTGAGAGAAATCTTGGAGTCTTAGTGGACAACCAGCTAAATATGAGCCAGCAGTGTGCAGCAGCCGCCAAAAAAGCTAATGCAATCCTAAACTGTATTAACAGAGGGATACAATCAAGATCAAGGGAAGTATTAATACCACTCCATAAAGCCTTAGTAAGACCACTCCTAGAGTACTGCATCCATTTTTGTTCACCACATTATAAAAAGATGTTGAGACTCTAGAAAAAGTACAGAGAAGAGCAATCAGGATGATTAGGGAACTGGAGGCTAAAACATACAATGAACGGTTGCAGGAACTGGGCTTGGCTAGTCTGGTGAAGAGAAGTACCAGGGGAGACATGATAGCAGTCTTCCATTATTTGAGGGGCTGCCACAGGGAGGAAGGGGTCAAGCTATTTTCTAAAGCACCTGTAGGCCAGACAAGAAATAATGGATGGAAACTGAACAAGGAGAGATTTAATCTGGAAATAAGGATAAACTTTCTGACAGTGAGAACAATCAACCAGTGGAACACCTTGCCCTCAGAAGTTGTGGGAGCTTCATCACTGGAGGCTTTCAAGAAGAGACTGGACTGCCATTTATCAGAAATGGTGTAGGGTTCCGGCTTGGGTGGGGTGTTGGACTAGATCATCTACAAGGTCCCTTTCAACTGATTATCTGTTATCTGTTAGAATAGCCTATTGAAATTATCTTGAGTTCCTTGACAAGAAGCAAAATTTAACTGCAAGAATTAAATCAACACAGAATGTGATTAGAGTTAAAATAACTTGAGGAAATAGAGAAGGGAAGCACTACATTGAAAGTGTCTTAGAAGTCAACTTTAAATGCCATTTAAAAACCTATCAAAGTTTAAATGTTGTACAAAAACTTTATAAAAATAATGCAACAATACAAGCGTAATTTTAAATGCTCCCATTTTCACCAGCTTATGTAAAATGCTTTGGAAATTATCCTCTGTCTTTAAGGAACCTGCAGTTGGCCTCTTTCTGCCTCTTCTTACTATGCAAAGCTTCTTGATTTGATATCATCATTCTTGAAACATTATCCATATTTATAAGGGCAGACAGCAAAGTCATTTGACTGAATGGGCTTTTGGAAATCATGTCAAGTTGCCGAAAACTTTAAATGAATATTCTCTGGGATTCTTTTTTTTTAATTACAAGTGTCCTTGTAAGAGTCTTGAATTTATTTGTATGAAATGAAAATAACATTGCAGATTCATTGCTAGACCACACTGGTAGACAACCAATTTCTCACGCTATTGGAGAAAAATGTATCTTTCTCATTACCATAATGTTTAATTAAACTATCTCTTCTCTTGCGCTACCACAGTATGTAAATAAAAAGATGTAAATAAAACCCTATCTACTAAATGCAGTGTCAAACTACAAGAAATTATAGCTTAGGAACTAACCAGGTGTTGGCATTTTTCATTTCAGTTGCTCAGACCTAGCAACTTCTAATACCAAATCCAATACTTTACTCATTGTTACTTCCTCCGATAAGAATTGTACTCCCAAATCTCCAAAACAGGTTTTTATGACCCACATTTAATAACCATTCGCAGTCAAGATCTTCTCAGAATGGATACATAACAATAAGAATACACAGTTGGAAGAGACTTTGGAAGTCTTCTAATCCAAACCTCTGATCAGGGAGGAAACTCTCTACCATTTCAGACCAATGGTTGTCTAATCTCTTCTTAAAAACTTCCAGTGATGGAGTATCATCACGTGATGGAGCACTTTCTAGAGGCGTCGCGAGTTGTTCCACCAATTAATTGTTCTAATTGTCAGGAAATTTCTCCTTAGTTCTAGGTTGCTTCTGTCTTTGATTAGTTTTCCTCCAGTGTTTCTTGTCCTGCCTTCCTGGTGCTTTGGTGAATAAGTTGACCTCTTCCTTGTGGTGACACTGCTATCCATGTCATCCCTAGTCCTTCTTTTCATCAAACTAGACCAGGGGTGGGCAAACTTTTTGGCTCGGGGGCCGCATTGACTTTTAAAATTTGACAGACGGGCCGGGTCAGCACAAGATTTTTTGGGAATCGCCCCCTTCCCCCTCTTCTCCTCCTTCCCCTCCCTCGGAGGCTCCCTCCCCTCGGAGGCCCTCTGAGTCAGGAGTTGCTACCGCCAGCGCGGCTCCGCGTGGCTCCAGTCCCGCGTTGCCTCGGGAAGGGAAAGGAAAAAAGAAGAGCCGCGGCGGTGCTTTGCAACGGGAGCAGCGGCACCGGAGGCTCAGGCTCAGCGGCTCCTGGTTTTGCCTTTTCCTTCCCAAGGCAACGCGGGACTGAGCCGCACGGAGCTGCGCCGGCGGTAGCAACTCCTGACAGCCCCAGCCGGACACCTGAGCGGAGCCCGGCGAACTGCCTCTTGCTGCTGCCGGAGCACCGCCGGTCGCCTCCTCCAAGCAGCCTGCCCGCCCACCGGTTTCTCTGCCGCGCGGCTCGGGGCCAGGCGCAAGCGCTCCTCGGCGGGAAGACGTTCCAGCCTGCAAAGTTTGCCTTTGCAAAGCCCTGGAAAACGAAGCAACTTCCCAGCAACTTTCGGCTCGCGCCTGGCGGAGGGAAGCCCAGAGCCTCCTCCAAGCAGCCTGCCCGCCTGCCCGCCGGGCTTCCTTCCGCCGCGCGGCTCGGGGCCAGGCACGAGCACCCGCGAGTTAAAACGAAGCCGTTAAAGTTGCTGGGAAGTTGCTCGGGTGCTGGGAGCAGGCTTTAAAGTGCCACCCGAGCAAAGTTTAAGCAGCCTGCCCCGCCCGCCGGGCGGAACCTTCCGCTCCTCGGCGGGAAGATGTTCCAGCCTGCAAAGTTTGCCTTTGCAAAGCCCTGGAAAACGAAGCAACTTCCCAGCAACTTTCGGCTTCGTTTTAACTCGCGGGCGCTCGCGCCTGGCGGAGGGGAAGCCCGGAGCCTCCTCCAAGCAGCCTGCCCGCCTGCCCGCCGGGCTTCCTTCCGCCCGCGGCTCGGGGCCAGGCGCGAGCGCCCGCAAGTTAAAACGAAGCCGAAAGTTGCTGGGAAGTTGCTCGGGTGCTGGGAGCAGGCTTTTAAAGTGCCGCCCGAGCAGGACCGCCGAGCCGGGAAACGGGGCACCAAGGCAGGGCAAAGCTCCACCAGCAGTGGCCTAGCTTTAGGTGGCTCCAAGCAGCCCACCCCGCCCGCCGGTGGAACCCTTCCCGCTCCTCGGCGGGAAGACGCTCCAGCCTGCAAGCTTTGCCTTTGCAAAGTTTAAGCCTGGAAGCCCGGAAAAAAGGGGGATCGGCGGGGACTCACCTTCGGAGAGGTCGCACTCGAAGGTGATTTCGAACTCCCAGCCAAGGCCTTTGCAAATTTCTTTTCTTTCCTACCCCTAGATCGCTCCGCACTGTTTTGCAGCTTTGGGGGCCACGTGGCACAGGGCAATTATGCCACGCTCAGCGATTTTTTTCAGGGCGGGCTGGATTGGACAGACCAATGGCAGCGATTTTTTTCAGGGGCGGGCCGCATTGGACAGACCAACGGGCCGGATGTGGCCGGGGCCGTAGTTTGCCCACCCCTGAACTAGACAAACCCAATTCCTGCAATGGTTCTTTATATGTTTTAGCCTCCAGTCCCCTAATCATCTTTGTTACTCTTCTCTGCACTCCCATCTTAAAATGTCTTCAATTTTATTCCATGTCTTAATATAGTTATTTTGAAATAATATTTAATTCATATTTGTCATAGTGATATTCAGATATTTTATGTTCTCCTCAATCTTAAAACTCATTTGTTTCCTCAGTTCTGTTTGATCTTATATTTTCATATTTTTAACATCTTTGTCTTCTGTTTGTTGATCTTACAACTTGCTCATGCACCAAATTTGTTTTTAGTTTTCCTATGAATGTTTCAATTCCCATTAAAGGATGTCCTGAAACAAATCCCTATTCTACAAAAGCCCTTAATTTATAAGTTTCTTTTTTAATCTTTACTCTCTTAGTCTTCTAATCTTGTCTTGTATTTCTATTCAGTACTTGAAGAACCAAAATAAACAAGAGAGGAGATAGTGGAAATCTTTTTGTATATCACAAGGCTTTGTTAAATCTCCATTAACAGTTATATAAATTGATCTACTTTCTGTGAAGTATAAATCGATTTTACCATTTTATAAACTTCTCTCAAAGATCTTATCTTTCAAAAGTCTAAGCAAGAAGGCCCCGTTCAAATTGTCAATGCTTCTTTGCATCCAAGAAAATCAATGCAGCTTATTTCCATTATGTTGCTGCAAATATTCCAAAATGTCCAAGATATTTCTAATATTGTCCTTTAACTGTCTATTAGGGTAAAAACCCACATTGATCCTCATGAATAAATTCTTGCAAAAATCAAAATCATTTTCAGTCTATCAGCCACAATCATAAACAACTTATCATTAATCAATAATTATGCTATAATTTATTGTTAAAAAGCCTTATCTCTTATCGAAGAGTAGTGCTGTCTTATCCTCTGCCATCTTTCCTCCTTGTAAGATAGAGTTAATAATATTTTATGAAGGTTGTAAAGGTTGTAAAACATCTTCAAAACATCTATAATAAGAACCTGATAATCCATCTGGTCCAAGGACCATACTTTTTTTTAGCTTCATAAACTTATTCATATAGTATAATTTGTCTCTGTTCTTCTGTAATAGCAACAGCACTTAGACTTGTATACTAGTTCATAGTGCTTTATAACCCTCTACAACCAGTTTAGAGTCAGCAACATATTTCTCCCAACAATCTGGGTCTTTATTTTACTGACCTTGGAAGGAGGCAAGGCTGAGTCAACCTTGAGCCACTCAGAATCGAACTCTTGGAGTGAGCAGTGAGTTACCCTGCATTATTGCATTCTAACCATTGACCCACCATGGCTCATCCTTAATGCTTTTTATTTCTTTATGGTGTTCATTTATTTTCTCCAGAGATATGATTAATCACCAATTAGCAGTGGAGAACAAGACCAGCATGCATCGTTACCAAAAAGCTTTACACATTTCAGTAGAAACACTTATTCCCCCTGAAAGCTTAAAAAAACCCTGCAAACCACTAGCTTCTGCGTAGTCCATAAAAAACCGATCCCTCTCCCAGGGAGTAGCCCTGCCTGTTTGTGTGGCCAGAATCATGGCATTCCCTCTGTTCCCCCTGGCTATGATCTAAGCCTTTGTGATTCATAGTTGCTGAAAAGATGATTTTACATTATATCTGGAAATTCCATAGATTTAATCTAAAACAAGGAATGTTGTGAGAAATCATCTACGTCGGACTCATCAAGTAAAATTACTGTGAATTTTTTAACCAGTATTATTTGTGTCATTTGCAGTCATTTGGTTATTATTTCATGCCATCTGAGGGGTACTGTTAAAGCTTGGTCTTTATGGTTTTTAACCTAAACAGTGAATGGAAAGAAAGAAATAACTGTCAGACTCATACCTATTGTGTTTTTATAGTTCAAAATATTTTGGGGTCTCTGCTTTAAGACCCCAAAACTTTCTACATGTGACCCACCTAAGTAAGGATTTATTACTGCTTGATTTCCGTTTTGTAATGTCGTTCCAGTCCCTGAGCAACAATTATTTGCAGTAGCATCTTTTTAGCTAGATGCTACGAACCACATTTTGATTTGTGTGCTTTTTTTTATCTTAAAGAAAACTTCTGACATTTGTTAAGTGTGCTACATCGCTTTGCATGGAGTTAGGACACCAAATTGGCTTTCTTATTGAATGTCAGAATTTTAAAGGAATTACATTTGACTGATTCAAAATCTGGGACACCTGAAGTTCTTCTGGTGCAAAAAAAGAAAAAAGAAGTGGAGATTTTGCTATTGGCACAATTTATGGCTGCAATGTAAGATAGATGTGATTGTATTTTTTTTTTTTTTAAATTGCAGGTAAAAAAACTTACTCTATATTCTCAAACCCATGGATTTATCCCATAAAACCAGCTATAGTTTCAGCAATTTGTGTTTTTCCCATTTTTCCTTTTGCTATATTTAGTAACATATATATATATATATTATTCATCCCTAGAATTTGAGACACATGAGAGCTATTTTACATCTCCCAGATCACAGTTTCCCAATTCTGAGGCATAAGAAATAGAAAAGTATTGTTAAAGGGTAGTATGTTTCTGAACTATAGGATTTTTTAAAAAAGATTTCATCAAGTCAAACTCTACCTCTGGTGATTCACCAGACATATCCATACAGTTTTCTGGTGATTTGCCATTCCTGAGATGTTTTTTACCTTTCCAACATAGCCTATATCTCAGGAATTTCCTGGTGGTCTCTTTTCCAAATATTAACATACCATTATCTGTCCCTACTTAGGTTTTTCAAGATCAGACAAGACAGTTAAATTCTGCCCCCTGCTATGGCAAATCATATTCAACAGTTTTCAGAAAACAGATGAAACTTTTCAGACTTTGTCAAACTTTGTTCTATGTGGAAAACATGTATAGAGTTTTTTCTAGAAACTGAAATAAATGCTATATTAATTTTAGTATTCAATGATTAGAAATGTTTATGATTATAGAAATGTTAAATATTTTTATTTAAAGCAAGTATTATTAAATTTAAGTCAAAATTTAATGTATTTTATATTTGTAACCATATCAAAGAAAGTTGGAAGCTATTCTGTATCTTTTTATTTTTCTTTATTCCTTTGTATATTGCCTTCCTATATCTTTTTTGTTTTTAATAAGTTTTTATTTTTTTATTTTTTATGTTTTGTAGGAATTAAGGAGGAGGAGAAAAGGTGAGAGAAAAGAGGAAACAACACTGGGAATGGGGAGAGAGAAAACAAAAATAAGGAAAAGAGAAACTAAGCTGAAGTTCCTGGAGTTTAAAGACTTTAAACTAGTTTAAAGACTGCTGGAGTCTTTAAATTCCACCAGTGCTACTGCTGTAGTAGTTGAACAGAAAGCTATAAGTAGGCCTTAACAATATCTATGCAGTAAGTCTCTTCTCGTCTGCCTTTAAATATGTTTCCAATTCCTTTCCTTTCTGGAAATGCATAAGCACTTTTCAGCTAATGATGTCATGTTGCAAAATTAGATAGAAAGAGAAAAGGAAAAAGAAGAGAGATGAGAGAATTGTGAGGTCCTTGGTACTCTCTAAGCTTGGTGATTTTTCTTGCAGATGTTTCATCAACTGCGCTGTTATTACCTAGTTTGGTAATGAAACATCTGCATGAAAACAACCAGGCTCAGAGAGTAACAAGGACCCCACAAATCAATCCTAAGCTACAAATATTCTCTTTTATAGATGGAAAACATAGGATTTAATGCAGAGGTGGGATACGAAGGGGTTAACTACGAGCTTCCCTGCCCACTGTGAGCCACGCACCTGTAAATCGTCATAAATCATCATTAGCACGTCATTAGCACGCTGCCTGCCAAGAAGCAGCCTTTGAAACAGCCCTCTTTTCTTGTTTTTGTAACTGCAGCTGTGGCTCGTTCGGCAGCTGAAGTTGAAAAATCAGGAAATAAAGATCAGGTAAGAGGGCAGGTGGGCAAAAACATCAGCAGATATAGAACCGCTTCTATGTCTGCAGTTCTTCAGAGCTACTGGTTCTACAGAGGTAGACAGAACCGGTAGAAACCTACCCCTGATTTAATGGCACATTGCACTCACAGGTGTCAAGCTCAAAGCATGCTTATGCTATTACAACCATTATCACTTCTCACCTTGGCAAAGAATCAGGGAGGAGGGAAGGGTGAAATGGAATGCAAGCTCCAGACTTCAAGAAAATGAGCCATGAGAACCAAGGACCCTTTGGCAGGTTTTTGCCAAGATCAGATACTTTTTCTCATAACAATATTGTGACACTCAATTGGACAATGTGACCTGCACTAATAGGGGAAAAAGGGAGAAATCTAAATTGTCATTATATGGGTTTGCGTGGGAATTTGATAGATCTGGCTTTGCCTTCATCAGTGCCGAAATGATGTATTCAATAAAGTTTTGTCCTGAGAGATTGGAAAGTGCTTGCTTTGGTTGGGTTCACCGTCAGGACGTTAACAGCAGGTCTCTAATTTCCATTATTATGGTGGTATGTGATATAATTGCAGAAGGAGTGTGTTTAATTTGCTTTTCTGTGAAAAAGAATGAAAATCAGCAGAGAGAGAGAGAGCATGCAAGGACACTGCAGTGAAAATTGCAGTATCCTTGCAATCCTCTCCTCCCCTTTGAAAAAATATTGTATATTAACTCAGAGATTCTGCACATAGTGAGGTAGTGCTATAAAATAACATCAGAATTGAAAATCATAGAATTCATGTGCTGTCAAAGCATGATGAAGTTATTGGCTTCAGGATAGGTAAAGGTCTAGAAAAGTGACAGAAAAGAAATGTAGAATGAGTATAGAAAAATAGATGTATTTTGTTTGCTTTGTACAATATAATCTGGCAAAAACCTTCAGTACCGCTTGTCATAATTTTAATCTTACTAACAAAAAGGGAGAAGTATGTTTAATTTCTGAAGGCATAACAAGATCGAAGGAAAAGAAAGAATGAAGGTTTGGGTTTTTTTGTTTGTTTTTTGTTTGCAAATGTAGAATAATAGTTTGTTGATTTACATTTTTTTACATTTATGTTTACATGTTTTTTTCTATTGATTCTGTTATGTGATTTTTCATTTCCTTTTTAAAGGATGCATTTACAGGTTTTCCTAGGCTTACAACCATTTCTTTAGTGACTGTTTGAAGTTGCAACTTCACTGAAAAAATTGACTTGTGTTTGATTTTTATGCTTAGAATTGTTGCAGCATCCCTATGGTCATATGATCATAAATTTGGAGGCTTGGCAACTGCCACATATTTTTGACAGTTGCAATGTCTTGAGGTCATGGGATCCCCTTTTGCAACCTTCTGGCAAGCAAAGTCAATGGGGGAAACTGGATTCAATTAACAACCTAACTTAACAACTGCAAAAGATTCCCTTAACAACTATGGCAAGAAATGTCATAAAATTAGGCAAAACCAACTTAACAGCTATTTTGCTTAGCAGTGAAAATTTTGGGCCCAGTTGTGGTCCTAAGTCATGGACTACCTGTAATGAATAGGAAAATACACAAAAGAAGGATGTGACTTATAAATAAATCATTTTAAAAAATAAATATTACTTTAATCTCCAGTTATACTGAACATACTGCTTAAACCAGTGATCCTTTAAGTACTGAATTCTAGCAAGTCATTCATCCAGGGAATTCTTCCTGCCAACTGGTTGCCAAGATAACCAACTTTATAGCTTCATATACTGAATCACAGAATATCCATTTATTTATGGTAATGATTATATA